>NW_026060260.1:600000-1200000 GCF_024166365.1 Elephas maximus indicus
CGTAACAACAAACAACACTAACCCCGTAACAACAAACAACCCTAACCCCCAAACAACAAACAACCCTAACCCCCTAAGAACAAACAACACTAACACCCTAACAACAAACAACCCTAACCCCCTAAAAACAAACAACACTAACCCCCTAACAACAAACAACCCTAACCCCTAAAAACCAAAAACACTAACCCACTAACAACAAACAACCCTAACCCACTAACAACAAACAACCCTAACACCCTAACCACAAACAAAACTAACCCCCTAACAACAAACAACCCTAACCCCCTAACAACAAACAATCCTAACCCCCGAACAACCAACAACACTAACCCCCTAACCACAGTAAACACTAACACCATAACAACAAAAACCACTAAACCCCAACAAGAAACAACCCTAAACCCCTAACAACAAACAACACTAACCCCCTAACAACAAACAACCCTAACCCCCTAACAACAAACAACCCTAACCAAACAACAAAAAACCCTAACCCACTAACAACAAACAACACTAACACCCTAACAACAAACAACCCTAACACCCTAACAACAAACAACACTAACACCCTAACAACAAACAACCCTAACCCCCTAACAACAAACAACCCTAAACCCCTGACATCAAAGAACACTAACACCCTAACAACTAACAACCCTAACCCCCTAACAACAAACACTAACCCCCAAACAACAAACAAACCTAACCCCTGAAAACCAAAAACACTAACCCACTAACAACAAACAACCCTAACCCACTAACAACAAACAACCCTAACACCCTAACAACAAAAAACACTAACCCAATAACAACAAACAACCCTAAACCCCTAATATCAAACAACACTACCCCCTAACAACACAAAACACTAACACCCTAACAACAACCAACCCTAACCCCTAAGAAAAAACAACACTAACGCCCTAAGAAAAAACAACACTAACCCCCAGCAACGAACAATACTAAACCCCTAACAACACAAAACCTAACCCCTTTTCAACAAACAACCCTAACCCACTAACAACAAACAACCCTAACACCCTAACAACAAGCAACACTAACCCCCTAACAACAAACAACCCTAAACCACTAACATCAAACATCACTAACCCCCTAACAACACAAAACACTAACACCCTAACAACAAACAACACTAACACCCTAACAACAAAAACCACTAAACCCCAACAAGAAACAACCCTAAACCCCTAACAACAAACACAAACCCCCTAACAACAAACAACACTAAACCTCTAACAAGAAACTACCCTAACCCCGTAACAACAAACAACACTAACCCCGTAACAACAAACAACCCTAACCCCCAAACAACAAACAACCCTAACCCCCTAAGAACAAACAACACTAACACCCTAACAACAAACAACCCTAACCCCCTAACAACAAACAACACTAACCCCCTAACAACAAACAACCCTAAACCCCTAACATCAAAGAACACTAACACCCTAACAACAAACAACCCTAACCCCCTAACAACAAACACTAACCCCCAAACAACAAACAACCCTAACCCCTGAAAACCAAAAACACTACACCACTAAAAACAAACAACCCTAACCCACTAACAACAAACAACCCTAACACCCTAACAACAAACAACACTAACCCCCTAACAACAAACAACCCTAAACCCCTAACATCAAACAACACTAAACCCCTAACAACACAAAACACTAACACCCTAACAACAAACAACACTAACACCCTAACAACAAAAACCACTAAAATCCAACAAGAAACAATCCTGAACCCCTAACAACAAACACTAACCCCCTAACAACAAACAACACTAAACCCCTAACAAGAAACTACCCTAACCGCGTAACAACAAACAACCCTAACCCCCAAACAACAAACAACCCTAACCCCCTAACAACAAACAATCCTCACCCCCGAACAACCAACAACACTAACCCCCTAACCAAAATAAACACTAACACCCGAACAACAAAAACCACTAAACCCCAACAAGAAACAACCCTAAACCCCTAACAACAAAAAACACTAACCCCCTAACAACAAACAACCCTAACCAAACAACAAACAAACCTAACCCACTAACATGAAACAACACTAAGACCCTAACGACAAACAACCCTAACCCCCAAACAACAAACAACACTAACACCCTAACAACAAACAACCCTAACCCCCTAACAAACAACACTAACCCCCTAACAACAAACAACCCTAAACCCCTAACATCAAAGAACACTAACACCCTAACAACAAACAACACTAACACCCTAACAACAAACACTAACCCCCAAAAAACAAACAACCCTAACCCCTGAAAACCAAAAACACTAAACCACTAACAACAAACAACCCTAACCCACTAACAACAAACAACCCTAACACCCTAAAAACAAACAACCCTAAACCCCTAACAACACAAAACACTAACACCCTAACAACAAACAACACTAACACCCTAACAACAAAAACCACTAAACCCCAACAAGAAACAACCCTAAACCCCTAACAACAAACAACACTAACCCCCTAACAACAAACAACCCTAACCCCTAAAAACCAAAAACACTAACCCACTAACAACAAACAACCCTAACCCACTAACAACAAACAACCCTAACACCCTAACCACAAACAACACTAACCCCCGAACAACAAACAACCCTAACCCCCTAACAACAAACAATCCTAACCCCCGAACAACCAACAACACTAAACCCCTAACCACAGTAAACACTAACACCCTAACAACAAAAACCACTAAACTCCAACAAGAAACAACCCTAAACCCCTAACAACAAACAACACTAACGCCCTAACAACAAACAACCCTAAGCAAACAACAAACAAACCTAACCCACTAACAACAAACAACACTAACACCCTAACAACAAACACCCCTAACCCCCTAACAACAAACAACACTAACCCCCTAACAACAAACAACCCTAAACTCCTAACATCAAAGAACACTAACACCCTAACAACAAACAACACTAACCCCCTAAAAACAAACACTAACCCCCAAACAACAAACAACCCTAACCCCTAAAAACCAAAAACACTAACCCACTAACAACAAACAACCCTAAACCACTAACAACAAACAACCCTAACACCCTAACAACAAACAACACTAACCCCCTAACAACAAACAACCCTAAACCCCTAACATCAAACAACACTATCCCCCTAACAACAAACAACCCTAAACCCCTAACATCAAAGAACACAAACACCCTAACAACAAACAACCCTAACCCCCTAACAACAAACGCTAACCCCCAAACAACAAACAACCGTAACCCCTAAAAACCAAAAACACTAACCCACTAACAACAAACAACCCTAACCCACTAACAACAAACAACCCTAACACCCTAACCACAAACAACACTAACCCCCTAACAACAAACAACCCTAACACCCAACAACAAACAATCCTAACCCCCGAACAACCAACAACACTAACCCCCTAACCACAGTAAACACTAACACCATAACAACAAAAACCACTAAACCCCAACAAGAAACAACCCTAAACCCCTAACAACAAACAACACTAACCCCCTAACAACAAACAACCCTAACCCCCTAACAACAAACAACCCTAACCAAACAACAAAAAACCCTAACCCACTAACAACAAACAACACTAACACCCTAACAACAAACAACCCTAACACCCTAACAACAAACAACACTAACACCCTAACAACAAACAACCCTAACCCCCTAACAACAAACAACCCTAAACCCCTGACATCAAAGAACACTAACACCCTAACCACAAACAACCCTAACCCCCTAACAACAAACACTAACCCCCAAACAACAAACAAACCTAACCCCTGAAAACCAAAAACACTAACCCACTAACAACAAACAACCCTAACCCACTAACAACAAACAACCCTAACACCCTAACAACAAAAAACACTAACCCAATAACAACAAACAACCCTAAACCCCTAACATCAAACAACACTACCCCCTAACAACACAAAACACTAACACCCTAACAACAACCAACCCTAACCCCTAAGAACAAACAACACTAACGCCCTAAGAACAAACAACACTAACCCCCAGCAACGAACAATACTAAACCCCTAACAACACAAAACCTAACCCCTTTTCAACAAACAACCCTAACCCACTAACAACAAACAACCCTAACACCCTAACAACAAGCAACACTAACCCCCTAACAACAAACAACCCTAAACCACTAACATCAAACATCACTAACCCCCTAACAACACAAAACACTAACACCCTAACAACAAACAACACTAACACCCTAACAACAAAAACCACTAAACCCCAACAAGAAACAACCCTAAACCCCTAACAACAAACACAAACCCCCTAACAACAAACAACACTAAACCTCTAACAAGAAACTACCCTAACCCCGTAACAACAAACAACACTAACCCCGTAACAACAAACAACCCTAACCCCCAAACAACAAACAACCCTAACCCCCTAAGAACAAACAACACTAACACCCTAACAACAAACAACCCTAACCCCCTAACAACAAACAACACTAACCCCCTAACAACAAACAACCCTAAACCCCTAACATCAAAGAACACTAACACCCTAACAACAAACAACCCTAACCCCCTAACAACAAACACTAACCCCCAAACAACAAACAACCCTAACCCCTGAAAACCAAAAACACTACACCACTAAAAACAAACAACCCTAACCCACTAACAACAAACAACCCTAACACCCTAACAACAAACAACACTAACCCCCTAACAACAAACAACCCTAAACCCCTAACATCAAACAACACTAAACCCCTAACAACACAAAACACTAACACCCTAACAACAAACAACACTAACACCCTAACAACAAAAACCACTAAAACCCAACAAGAAACAACCCTGAACCCCTAACAACAAACACTAACCCCCTAACAACAAACAACACTAAACCCCTAACAAGAAACTACCCTAACCGCGTAACAACAAACAACCCTAACCCCCAAACAACAAACAACCCTAACCCCCTAACAACAAACAATCCTCACCCCCGAACAACCAACAACACTAACCCCCTAACCAAAATAAACACTAACACCCGAACAACAAAAACCACTAAACCCCAACAAGAAACAACCCTAAACCCCTAACAACAAAAAACACTAACCCCCTAACAACAAACAACCCTAACCAAACAACAAACAAACCTAACCCACTAACATGAAACAACACTAAGACCCTAACGACAAACAACCCTAACCCCCAAACAACAAACAACACTAACACCCTAACAACAAACAACCCTAACCCCCTAACAAACAACACTAACCCCCTAACAACAAACAACCCTAAACCCCTAACATCAAAGAACACTAACACCCTAACAACAAACAACACTAACACCCTAACAACAAACACTAACCCCCAAAAAACAAACAACCCTAACCCCTGAAAACCAAAAACACTAAACCACTAACAACAAACAACCCTAACCCACTAACAACAAACAACCCTAACACCCTAAAAACAAACAACACTAAACCCCTAACAACACAAAACACTAACACCCTAACAACAAACAACACTAACACCCTAACAACAAAAACCACTAAACCCCAACAAGAAACAACCCTAAACCCCTAACAACAAACAACACTAACCCCCTAACAACAAACAACCCTAACCCCTAAAAACCAAAAACACTAACCCACTAACAACAAACAACCCTAACCCACTAACAACAAACAACCCTAACACCCTAACCACAAACAACACTAACCCCCGAACAACAAACAACCCTAACCCCCTAACAACAAACAATCCTAACCCCCGAACAACCAACAACACTAAACCCCTAACCACAGTAAACACTAACACCCTAACAACAAAAACCACTAAACTCCAACAAGAAACAACCCTAAACCCCTAACAACAAACAACACTAACGCCCTAACAACAAACAACCCTAAGCAAACAACAAACAAACCTAACCCACTAACAACAAACAACACTAACACCCTAACAACAAACACCCCTAACCCCCTAACAACAAACAACACTAACCCCCTAACAACAAACAACCCTAAACTCCTAACATCAAAGAACACTAACACCCTAACAACAAACAACACTAACCCCCTAAAAACAAACACTAACCCCCAAACAACAAACAACCCTAACCCCTAAAAACCAAAAACACTAACCCACTAACAACAAACAACCCTAAACCACTAACAACAAACAACCCTAACACCCTAACAACAAACAACACTAACCCCCTAACAACAAACAACCCTAAACCCCTAACATCAAACAACACTATCCCCCTAACAACAAACAACCCTAAACCCCTAACATCAAAGAACACTAACACCCTAACAACAAACAACCCTAACCCCCTAACAACAAACGCTAACCCCCAAACAACAAACAACCGTAACCCCTAAAAACCAAAAACACTAACCCACTAACAACAAACAACCCTAACCCACTAACAACAAACAACCCTAACACCCTAACCACAAACAACACTAACCCCCTAACAACAAACAACCCTAACACCCAACAACAAACAATCTTAACCCCCGAACAACCAACAACACTAACCCCCTAACCACAGTAAACACTAACACCCTAACAACAAAAACCACTAAACCCCAACAAGAAACAACCCTAAACCCCTAACAACAAACAACACTAACCCCCTAACAACAAACAACCCTAACCAAACAACAAAAAACCCTAACCCACTAACAACAAACAACACTAACACCCTAACAACAAACAACCCTAACACCCTAACAACAAACAACACTAACACCCTAACAACAAACAACCCTAACCCCCTAACAACAAACAACCCTAAACCCCTGACATCAAAGAACACTAACACCCTAACAACAAACAACCCTAACCCCCTAAAAACAAACACTAACCCCCAAACAACAAACAACCCTAACCCCTGAAAACCAAAAACACTAACCCACTAACAACAAACAACCCTAACCCACTAACAACAAACAACCCTAACACCCTAACAACAAACAACACTAACCCCCTAACAACAAACAACCCTAAACCCCTAACATCAAACAACACTACCCCCTAACAACACAAAACACTAACACCCTAACAACAACCAACCCTAACCCCTAAGAACAAACAACACTAACGCCCTAAGAACAAACAACACTAACCCCCAGCAACGAACAATACTAAACCCCTAACAACACAAAACCTAACCCCTTTTCAACAAACAACCCTAACCCACTAACAACAAACAACCCTAACACCCTAACAACAAGCAACACTAACCCCCTAACAACAAACAACCCTAAACCACTAACATCAAACATCACTAACCCCCTAACAACACAAAACACTAACACCTTAACAACAAACAACACTAACACCCTAACAACAAAAACCACTAAACCCCAACAAGAAACAACCCTAAACCCCTAACAACAAACACAAAGCCCCTAACAACAAACAACACTAAACCTCTAACAAGAAACTACCCTAACCCCGTAACAACAAACAACACTAACCCCGTAACAACAAACAACCCTAACCCCCAAACAACAAACAACCCTAACTCCCTAACAACAAACAATCCTAACCCCCGAACAACCAACAACACTAACGCCCTAACCACAATAAACACTAACACCCGAACAACAAAAACCACTAAACCCCAACAAGAAACAACCCTAAACCCCTAACAACAAAAAACACTAACCCCCTAACAACAAACAACCCTAACCAAACAACAAACAAACCTAATCCACTAACAACAAACAACACTAACACCCTAACGACAAACAACCCTAACTCCCTAAGAACAAACAACACTAACACCCTAACAACAAACAACCCTAACCCCCTAACAACAAACAACACTAACCCCCTAACAACAAACAACCCTAAACCCCTAACATCAAAGAACACTAACACCCTAACAACAAACAACCCTAGCCCCTTAACAACAAACAACACTAACCCCCTAACAACACAAAACACTAACACCCTAACAACAGACAACACTAACACCCTAACAACAAAAACCACTAAACCCCAACAAGAAACAACCCTAAACCCCTAACAACAAACACAACTAACCCCCTAACAAGAAACAACACTAACCCCCTAACAACAAACAACACTAACCCCCTAACAACAAACAACACTAACACCCTAACAACAACCAACCCTAAACCCCTAACATCAAAGAACACTAACACCCTAACAACAAACAACCCTAACCCCCTAACAACAAACACTAACCCCCAAACAACAAACAACCCTAACCCCTGAAAACCAAAAACACTAAACCACTAACAACAAACAACGCTAACCCACTAACAACAAACAACCCTAACACCCTAACCACAAACAAAACTAACCCCCTAACAACAAACAACCCTAACCCCCTAACAACAAACAATCCTAACCCCCGAACAACCAACAACACTAACCCCCTAACCACAGTAAACACTAACACCATAACAACAAAAACCACTAAACCCCAACAAGAAACAACCCTAAACCCCTAACAACAAACAACACTAACCCCCTAACAACAAACAACCCTAACCAAACAACAAAAAACCCTAACCCACTAACAACAAACAACACTAACACCCTAACAACAAACAACCCTAACACCCTAACAACAAACAACACTAACACCCTAACAACAAACAACCCTAACCCCCTAACAACAAACAACCCTAAACCCCTGACATCAAAGAACACTAACACCCTAACAACAAACAACCCTAACCCCCTAACAACAAACACTAACCCCCAAACAACAAACAAACCTAACCCCTGAAAACCAAAAACACTAACCCACTAACAACAAACAACCCTAACCCACTAACAACAAACAACCCTAACACCCTAACAACAAAAAACACTAACCCAATAACAACAAACAACCCTAAACCCCTAACATCAAACAACACTACCCCCTAACAACACAAAACACTAACACCCTAACAACAACCAACCCTAACCCCTAAGAACAAACAACACTAACGCCCTAAGAACAAACAACACTAACCCCCAGCAACGAACAATACTAAACCCCTAACAACACAAAACCTAACCCCTTTTCAACAAACAACCCTAACCCACTAACAACAAACAACCCTAACACCCTAACAACAAGCAACACTAACCCCCTAACAACAAACAACCCTAAACCACTAACATCAAACATCACTAACCCCCTAACAACACAAAACACTAACACCCTAACAACAAACAACACTAACACCCTAACAACAAAAACCACTAAACCCCAACAAGAAACAACCCTAAACCCCTAACAACAAACACAAAGCCCCTAACAACAAACAACACTAAACCTCTAACAAGAAACTACCCTAACCCCGTAACAACAAACAACACTAACCCCGTAACAACAAACAACCCTAACCCCCAAACAACAAACAACCCTAACCCCCTAACAACAAACAATCCTAACCAAACAACAAACAAACCTAATCCACTAACAACAAACAACACTAACACCTTAACGACAAACAACCCTAACCCCCTAAGAACAAACAACACTAACCCCCTAACAACAAACAACCCTAACCCCCTAACAACAAACAACACTAACCCCCAACAACAAACAACCCTAAACCCCTAACATCAAAGAACACTAACACTCTAACAACAAACAACCCTAACCCCCTAACAACAAACACTAACCCCCAAACAACAAACAACCCTAACCCCTGAAAACCAAAAACACTACACCACTAAAAACAAACAACCCTAACCCACTAACAACAAACAACCCTAACACCCTAACAACAAACAACACTAACCCCCTAACAACAAACAACCCTAAACCCCTAACATCAAACAACACTAAACCCCTAACAACACAAAACACTAACACCCTAACAACAAACAACACTAACACCCTAACAACAAAAACCACTAAACCCCAACAAGAAACAACCCTAAACCCCTAACAACAAACAACACTAACCCCCTAACAACAAACAACCCTAACCCCTAAAAACCAAAAACACTAACCCACTAACAGCAAACAACCCTAACCCACTAACAACAAACCACCCTAACACCCTAACCACAAACAACACTAACCCCCTAACAACAAACAACCCTAACCCCCTAACAACAAACAATCCTAACCCCCGAACAACCAACAACACTAACCCCCTAACCACAGTAAACACTAACACCCTAACAACAAAAACCACTAAACCCCAACAAGAAACAACCCTAAACCCCTAACAAAAAACAACACTAACCCCCTAACAACAAGCAACCCTAACCAAACAACAAAAAACCCTAACCCACTAACAACAAACAACACTAACACCCTAACAACAAACAACCCTAACCCCCTAACAACAAACAACACTAACACCCTAACAACAAACAACCCTAACCCCCTAACAAGAAACAACACTAACCCCCTAACAACAAACAGCCCTAAACCCCTAACATCAAAGAACACTAACACCCTAACAACAAACACCCCTAACCCCCTAACAACAAACAACACTAACCCCCTAACAACAAACAACCCTAAACTCCTAACATCAAAGAACACTAACACCCTAACAACAAACAACACTAACCCCCTAAAAACAAACACTAACCCCCAAACAACAAACAACCCTAACCCCTAAAAACCAAAAACACTAACCCACTAACAACAAACAACCCTAAACCACTAACAACAAACAACCCTAACACCCTAACAACAAACAACACTAACCCCCTAACAACAAAGAACCCTAAACCCCTAACATCAAACAACACTAACCCCCTAACAACAAACAAACCTAAACCCCTAACATCAAAGAACACTAACACCCTAACAACAAACAACCCTAACCCCCTAACAACAAACGCTAACCCCCAAACAACAAACAACCCTAACCCCTAAAAACCAAAAACACTAACCCACTAACAACAAACAACCCTAACACCCTAACCACAAACAAAACTAACCCCCTAACAACAAACAACCCTAACACCCTAACAACAAACAATCCTAACCCCCGAACAACCAACAACACTAACCCCCTAACCACAGTAAACACTAACACCATAACAACAAAAACCACTAAACCCCAACAAGAAACAACCCTAAACCCCTAACAACAAACAACACTAACCCCCTAACAACAAACAACCCTAACCCCCTAACAACAAACAACCCTAACCAAACAACAAAAAACCCTAACCCACTAACAACAAACAACACTAACACCCTAACAACAAACAACCCTAACACCCTAACAACAAACAACACTAACACCCTAACAACAAACAACCCTAACCCCCTAACAACAAACAACCCTAAACCCCTGACATCAAAGAACACTAACACCCTAACAACAAACAACCCTAACCCCCTAACAACAAACACTAACCCCCAAACAACAAACAAACCTAACCCCTGAAAACCAAAAACACTAACCCACTAACAACAAACAACCCTAACCCACTAACAACAAACAACCCTAACACCCTAACAACAAAAAACACTAACCCAATAACAACAAACAACCCTAAACCCCTAACATCAAACAACACTACCCCCTAACAACACAAAACACTAACACCCTAACAACAACCAACCCTAACCCCTAAGAACAAACAACACTAACGCCCTAAGAACAAACAACACTAACCCCCAGCAACGAACAATACTAAACCCCTAACAACACAAAACCTAACCCCTTTTCAACAAACAACCCTAACCCACTAACAACAAACAACCCTAACACCCTAACAACAAGCAACACTAACCCCCTAACAACAAACAACCCTAAACCACTAACATCAAACATCACTAACCCCCTAACAACACAAAACACTAACACCCTAACAACAAACAACACTAACACCCTAACAACAAAAACCACTAAACCCCAACAAGAAACAACCCTAAAACCCTAACAACAAACACAAACCCCCTAACAACAAACAACACTAAACCTCTAACAAGAAACTACCCTAACCCCGTAACAACAAACAACACTAACCCCGTAACAACAAACAACCCTAACCCCCAAACAACAAACAACCCTAACCCCCTAAGAACAAACAACACTAACACCCTAACAACAAACAACCCTAACCCCCTAACAACAAACAACACTAACCCCCTAACAACAAACAACCCTAAACCCCTAACATCAAAGAACACTAACACCCTAACAACAAACAACCCTAACCCCCTAACAACAAACACTAACCCCCAAACAACAAACAACCCTAATCCCTGAAAACCAAAAACACTACACCACTAAAAACAAACAACCCTAACCCACTAACAACAAACAACCCTAACACCCTAACAACAAACAACACTAACCCCCTAACAACAAACAACCCTAAACCCCTAACATCAAACAACACTAAACCCCTAACAACACAAAACACTAACACCCTAACAACAAACAACACTAACACCCTAACAACAAAAACCACTAAAACCCAACAAGAAACAACCCTGAACCCCTAACAACAAACACTAACCCCCTAACAACAAACAACACTAAACCCCTAACAAGAAACTACCATAACCGCGTAACAACAAACAACCCTAACCTCCAAACAACAAACAACCCTAACCCCCTAACAACAAACAATCCTCACCCCCGAACAACCAACAACACTAACCCCCTAACCAAAATAAACACTAACACCCGAACAACAAAAACCACTAAACCCCAACAAGAAACAACCCTAAACCCCTAACAACAAAAAACACTAACCCCCTAACAACAAACAACCCTAACCAAACAACAAACAAACCTAACCCACTAACATGAAACAACACTAAGACCCTAACGACAAACAACCCTAACCCCCAAACAACAAACAACACTAACACCCTAACAACAAACAACCCTAACCCCCTAACAAACAACACTAACCCCCTAACAACAAACAACCCTAAACCCCTAACATCAAAGAACACTAACACCCTAACAACAAACAACACTAACACCCTAACAACAAACACTAACCCCCAAAAAACAAACAACCCTAACCCCTGAAAACCAAAAACACTAAACCACTAACAACAAACAACCCTAACCCACTAACAACAAACAACCCTAACACCCTAAAAACAAACAACACTAAACCCCTAACAACACAAAACACTAACACCCTAACAACAAACAACACTAACACCCTAACAACAAAAACCACTAAACCCCAACAAGAAACAACCCTAAACCCCTAACAACAAACAACACTAACCCCCTAACAACAAACAACCCTAACCCCTAAAAACCAAAAACACTAACCCACTAACAACAAACAACCCTAACCCACTAACAACAAACAACCCTAACACCCTAACCACAAACAACACTAACCCCCGAACAACAAACAACCCTAACCCCCTAACAACAAACAATCCTAACCCCCGAACAACCAACAACACTAAACCCCTAACCACAGTAAACACTAACACCCTAACAACAAAAACCACTAAACTCCAACAAGAAACAACCCTAAACCCCTAACAACAAACAACACTAACGCCCTAACAACAAACAACCCTAAGCAAACAACAAACAAACCTAACCCACTAACAACAAACAACACTAACACCCTAACAACAAACACCCGTAACCCCCTAACAACAAACAACACTAACCCCCTAACAACAAACAACCCTAAACTCCTAACATCAAAGAACACTAACACCCTAACAACAAACAACACTAACCCCCTAAAAACAAACACTAACCCCCAAACAACAAACAACCCTAACCCCTAAAAACCAAAAACACTAACCCACTAACAACAAACAACCCTAAACCACTAACAACAAACAACCCTAACAGCCTAACAACAAACAACACTAACCCCCTAACAACAAACAACCCTAAACCCCTAACATCAAACAACACTATCCCCCTAACAACAAACAACCCTAAACCCCTAACATCAAAGAACACTAACACCCTAACAACAAACAACCCTAACCCCCTAACAACAAACGCTAACCCCCAAACAACAAACAACCGTAACCCCTAAAAACCAAAAACACTAACCCACTAACAACAAACAACCCTAACCCACTAACAACAAACAACCCTAACACCCTAACCACAAACAACACTAACCCCCTAACAACAAACAACCCTAACACCCAACAACAAACAATCTTAACCCCCGAACAACCAACAACACTAACCCCCTAACCACAGTAAACACTAACACCCTAACAACAAAAACCACTAAACCCCAACAAGAAACAACCCTAAACCCCTAACAACAAACAACACTAACCCCCTAACAACAAACAACCCTAACCAAACAACAAAAAACCCTAACCCACTAACAACAAACAACACTAACACCCTAACAACAAACAACCCTAACACCCTAACAACAAACAACACTAACACCCTAACAACAAACAACCCTAACCCCCTAACAACAAACAACCCTAAACCCCTGACATCAAAGAACACTAACACCCTAACAACAAACAACCCTAACCCCCTAAAAACAAACACTAACCCCCAAACAACAAACAACCCTAACCCCTGAAAACCAAAAACACTAACCCACTAACAACAAACAACCCTAACCCACTAACAACAAACAACCCTAACACCCTAACAACAAACAACACTAACCCCCTAACAACAAACAACCCTAAACCCCTAACATCAAACAACACTACCCCCTAACAACACAAAACACTAACACCCTAACAACAACCAACCCTAACCCCTAAGAACAAACAACACTAACGCCCTAAGAACAAACAACACTAACCCCCAGCAACGAACAATACTAAACCCCTAACAACACAAAACCTAACCCCTTTTCAACAAACAACCCTAACCCACTAACAACAAACAACCCTAACACCCTAACAACAAGCAACACTAACCCCCTAACAACAAACAACCCTAAACCACTAACATCAAACATCACTAACCCCCTAACAACACAAAACACTAACACCTTAACAACAAACAACACTAACACCCTAACAACAAAAACGACTAAACCCCAACAAGAAACAACCCTAAACCCCTAACAACAAACACAAAGCCCCTAACAACAAACAACACTAAACCTCTAACAAGAAACTACCCTAACCCCGTAACAACAAACAACACTAACCCCGTAACAACAAACAACCCTAACCCCCAAACAACAAACAACCCTAACTCCCTAACAACAAACAATCCTAACCCCCGAACAACCAACAACACTAACGCCCTAACCACAATAAACACTAACACCCGAACAACAAAAACCACTAAACCCCAACAAGAAACAACCCTAAACCCCTAACAACAAAAAACACTAACCCCCTAACAACAAACAACCCTAACCAAACAACAAACAAACCTAATCCACTAACAACAAACAACACTAACACCCTAACGACAAACAACCCTAACTCCCTAAGAACAAACAACACTAACACCCTAACAACAAACAACCCTAACCCCCTAACAACAAACAACACTAACCCCCTAACAACAAACAACCCTAAACCCCTAACATCAAAGAACACTAACACCCTAACAACAAACAACCCTAGCCCCTTAACAACAAACAACACTAACCCCCTAACAACACAAAACACTAACACCCTAACAACAGACAACACTAACACCCTAACAACAAAAACCACTAAACCCCAACAAGAAACAACCCTAAACCCGTAACAACAAACAACACTAACCCCCTAACAAGAAACAACACTAACCCCCTAACAACAAACAACACTAACCCCCTAACAAAAAACAACACTAACACCCTAACAACAACCAACCCTAAACCCCTAACATCAAAGAACACTAACACCCTAACAACAAACAACCCTAACCCCCTAACAACAAACACTAACCCCCAAACAACAAACAACCCTAACCCCTGAAAACCAAAAACACTAAACCACTAACAACAAACAACCCTAACCCACTAACAACAAACAACCCTAACACCCTAAAAACAAACAACACTAAACCCCTAACAACACAAAACACTAACACCCTAACAACAAACAACACTAACACCCTAACAACAAAAACCACTAAACCCCAACAAGAAACAACCCTAAAACCCTAACAACAAACAACACTAACCCCCTAACAACAAACAACCCTAACCCCTAAAAACCAAAAACACTAACCCACTAACAACAAACAACCCTAACCCACTAACAACAAACCACCCTAACACCCTAACCACAAACAACACTAACCCCCTAACAACAAACAACCCTAACCCCCTAACAACAAACAATCCTAACCCCCGAACAACCAACAACACTAACCCCCTAACCACAGTAAACACTAACACCCTAACAACAAAAACCACTAAACCCCAACAAGAAACAACCCTAAACCCCTAACAAAAAACAACACTAACCCCCTAACAACAAGCAACCCTAACCAAACAACAAAAAACCCTAACCCACTAACAACAAACAACACTAACACCCTAACAACAAACAACCCTAACCCCCTAACAACAAACAACACTAACCCCCTAACAACAAACAACCCTAACCCCCTAACAAGAAACAACACTAACCCCCTAACAACAAACAGCCCTAAACCCCTAACATCAAAGAACACTAACACCCTAACAACAAACAACCCTAACCCCCTAACAACAAACACTAACCCCCAAACAACAAACAACCCTAACCCCTGAAAACCAAAAACACTAACCCACTAACAACAAACAACCGTAACCCACTAACAACAAACAACCCTAACACCCTAACCACAAACAACACTAACCCCCTAACAACAAACAACCCTAACCCCCTAACAACAAACAATCCTAACCCCCGAACAACCAACAACACTAACCCCCTAACCACAGTAAACACTAACACCCTAACAACAAAAACCACCAAACCCCAACAAGAAACAACCCTAAACCCCTAACAACAAACAACACTAACCCCCTAACAACAAACAACCCTAACCAAACAACAAAAAACCCTAACCCACTAACAACAAACAACACTAACACCCTAAAAACAAACAACCCTAACCCCCTAACAACAAACAACACTAACACCCTAACAACAAACAACCCTAACCCCCTAACAACAAACAACCCTAAACCTCTAACATCAAAGAACACTAACACCCTAACAACAAACAACCCTAACCCCCTAACAACAAACACTAACCCCCAAACAACAAACAACCCTAACCCCTGAAAACCAAAAACACTAACCCACTAACAACAAACAACCCTAACCCACTAACAACAAACAACCCTAACACCCTAACAACAAACAACACTAACCCCCTAACAACAAACAACCCTAAACACCTAACATCAAACAACACTAACCCCCTAACAACACAAAACACTAGCACCCTAACAACAACCAACCCTAACCCCTAAGAACAAACAACACTAACGCCCTAAGAACAAACAACACTAACCCCCAGCAACGAACAATACTAAACCCCTAACAACACAAAACCTAACCCCTTTTCAACAAACAACCCTAACCCACTAACAACAAACAACCCTAACACCCTAACAACAAGCAACACTAACCCCCTAACAACAAACAACCCTAAACCACTAACATCAAACATCACTAACCCCCTAACAACACAAAACACTAACACCTTAACAACAAACAACACTAACACCCTAACAACAAAAACCACTAAACCCCAACAAGAAACAACCCTAAACCCCTAACAACAAACACAAAGCCCCTAACAACAAACAACACTAAACCTCTAACAAGAAACTACCCTAACCCCGTAACAACAAACAACACTAACCCCGTAACAACAAACAACCCTAACCCCCAAACAACAAACAACCCTAACTCCCTAACAACAAACAATCCTAACCCCCGAACAACCAACAACACTAACGCCCTAACCACAATAAACACTAACACCCGAACAACAAAAACCACTAAACCCCAACAAGAAACAACCCTAAACCCCTAACAACAAAAAACACTAACCCCCTAACAACAAACAACCCTAACCAAACAACAAACACACCTAATCCACTAACAACAAACAACACTAACACCCTAACGACAAACAACCCTAACTCCCTAAGAACAAACAACACTAACACCCTAACAACAAACAACCCTAACCCCCTAACAACAAACAACACTAACCCCCTAACAACAAACAACCCTAAACCCCTAACATCAAAGAACACTAACACCCTAACAACAAACAACCCTAGCCCCTTAACAACAAACAACACTAACCCCCTAACAACACAAAACACTAACACCCTAACAACAGACAACACTAACACCCTAACAACAAAAACCACTAAACCCCAACAAGAAACAACCCTAAACCCCTAACAACAAACACAACTAACCCCCTAACAAGAAACAACACTAACCCCCTAACAACAAACAACACTAACCCCCTAACAACAAACAACACTAACACCCTAACAACAACCAACACTAAACCCCTAACATCAAAGAACACTAACACCCTAACAACAAACAACCCTAACCCCCTAACAACAAACACTAACCCCCAAACAACAAACAACCCTAACCCCTGAAAACCAAAAACACTAAACCACTAACAACAAACAACCCTAACCCACTAACAACAAACAACCCTAACACCCTAACCACAAACAAAACTAACCCCCTAACAACAAACAACCCTAACCCCCTAACAACAAACAATCCTAACCCCCGAACAACCAACAACACTAACCCCCTAACCACAGTAAACACTAACACCATAACAACAAAAACCACTAAACCCCAACAAGAAACAACCCTAAACCCCTAACAACAAACAACACTAACCCCCTAACAACAAACAACCCTAACACCCAACAACAAACAATCTTAACCCCCGAACAACCAACAACACTAACCCCCTAACCACAGTAAACACTAACACCCTAACAACAAAAACCACTAAACCCCAACAAGAAACAACCCTAAACCCCTAACAACAAACAACACTAACCCCCTAACAACAAACAACCCTAACCAAACAACAAAAAACCCTAACCCACTAACAACAAACAACACTAACACCCTAACAACAAACAACCCTAACACCCTAACAACAAACAACACTAACACCCTAACAACAAACAACCCTAACCCCCTAACAACAAACAACCCTAAACCCCTGACATCAAAGAACACTAACACCCTAACAACAAACAACCCTAACCCCCTAAAAACAAACACTAACCCCCAAACAACAAACAACCCTAACCCCTGAAAACCAAAAACACTAACCCACTAACAACAAACAACCCTAACCCACTAACAACAAACAACCCTAACACCCTAACAACAAACAACACTAACCCCCTAACAACAAACAACCCTAAACCCCTAACATCAAACAACACTACCCCCTAACAACACAAAACACTAACACCCTAACAACAACCAACCCTAACCCCTAAGAACAAACAACACTAACGCCCTAAGAACAAACAACACTAACCCCCAGCAACGAACAATACTAAACCCCTAACAACACAAAACCTAACCCCTTTTCAACAAACAACCCTAACCCACTAACAACAAACAACCCTAACACCCTAACAACAAGCAACACTAACCCCCTAACAACAAACAACCCTAAACCACTAACATCAAACATCACTAACCCCCTAACAACACAAAACACTAACACCTTAACAACAAACAACACTAACACCCTAACAACAAAAACGACTAAACCCCAACAAGAAACAACCCTAAACCCCTAACAACAAACACAAAGCCCCTAACAACAAACAACACTAAACCTCTAACAAGAAACTACCCTAACCCCGTAACAACAAACAACACTAACCCCGTAACAACAAACAACCCTAACCCCCAAACAACAAACAACCCTAACTCCCTAACAACAAACAATCCTAACCCCCGAACAACCAACAACACTAACGCCCTAACCACAATAAACACTAACACCCGAATAACAAAAACCACTAAACCCCAACAAGAAACAACCCTAAACCCCTAACAACAAAAAACACTAACCCCCTAACAACAAACAACCCTAACCAAACAACAAACAAACCTAATCCACTAACAACAAACAACACTAACACCCTAACGACAAACAACCCTAACTCCCTAAGAACAAACAACACTAACACCCTAACAACAAACAACCCTAACCCCCTAACAACAAACAACACTAACCCCCTAACAACAAACAACCCTAAACCCCTAACATCAAAGAACACTAACACCCTAACAACAAACAACCCTAGCCCCTTAACAACAAACAACACTAACCCCCTAACAACACAAAACACTAACACCCTAACAACAGACAACACTAACACCCTAACAACAAAAACCACTAAACCCCAACAAGAAACAACCCTAAACCCGTAACAACAAACAACACTAACCCCCTAACAAGAAACAACACTAACCCCCTAACAACAAACAACACTAACCCCCTAACAAAAAACAACACTAACACCCTAACAACAACCAACCCTAAACCCCTAACATCAAAGAACACTAACACCCTAACAACAAACAACCCTAACCCCCTAACAACAAACACTAACCCCCAAACAACAAACAACCCTAACCCCTGAAAACCAAAAACACTAAACCACTAACAACAAACAACCCTAACCCACTAACAACAAACAACCCTAACACCCTAAAAACAAACAACACTAAACCCCTAACAACACAAAACACTAACACCCTAACAACAAACAACACTAACACCCTAACAACAAAAACCACTAAACCCCAACAAGAAACAACCCTAAACCCCTAACAACAAACAACACTAACCCCCTAACAACAAACAACCCTAACCCCTAAAAACCAAAAACACTAACCCACTAACAACAAACAACCCTAACCCACTAACAACAAACCACCCTAACACCCTAACCACAAACAACACTAACCCCCTAACAACAAACAACCCTAACCCCCTAACAACAAACAATCCTAACCCCCGAACAACCAACAACACTAACCCCCTAACCACAGTAAACACTAACACCCTAACAACAAAAACCACTAAACCCCAACAAGAAACAACCCTAAACCCCTAACAAAAAACAACACTAACCCCCTAACAACAAGCAACCCTAACCAAACAACAAAAAACCCTAACCCACTAACAACAAACAACACTAACACCCTAACAACAAACAACCCTAACCCCCTAACAACAAACAACACTAACCCCCTAACAACAAACAACCCTAACCCCCTAACAAGAAACAACACTAACCCCCTAACAACAAACAGCCCTAAACCCCTAACATCAAAGAACACTAACACCCTAACAACAAACAACCCTAACCCCCTAACAACAAACACTAACCCCCAAACAACAAACAACCCTAACCCCTGAAAACCAAAAACACTAACCCACTAACAACAAACAACCGTAACCCACTAACAACAAACAACCCTAACACCCTAACCACAAACAACACTAACCCCCTAACAACAAACAACCCTAACCCCCTAACAACAAACAATCCTAACCCCCGAACAACCAACAACACTAACCCCCTAACCACAGTAAACACTAACACCCTAACAACAAAAACCACCAAACCCCAACAAGAAACAACCCTAAACCCCTAACAACAAACAACACTAACCCCCTAACAACAAACAACCCTAACCAAACAACAAAAAACCCTAACCCACTAACAACAAACAACACTAACACCCTAAAAACAAACAACCCTAACCCCCTAACAACAAACAACACTAACACCCTAACAACAAACAACCCTAACCCCCTAACAACAAACAACCCTAAACCTCTAACATCAAAGAACACTAACACCCTAACAACAAACAACCCTAACCCCCTAACAACAAACACTAACCCCCAAACAACAAACAACCCTAACCCCTGAAAACCAAAAACACTAACCCACTAACAACAAACAACCCTAACCCACTAACAACAAACAACCCTAACACCCTAACAACAAACAACACTAACCCCCTAACAACAAACAACCCTAAACACCTAACATCAAACAACACTAACCCCCTAACAACACAAAACACTAGCACCCTAACAACAACCAACCCTAACCCCTAAGAACAAACAACACTAACGCCCTAAGAACAAACAACACTAACCCCCAGCAACGAACAATACTAAACCCCTAACAACACAAAACCTAACCCCTTTTCAACAAACAACCCTAACCCACTAACAACAAACAACCCTAACACCCTAACAACAAGCAACACTAACCCCCTAACAACAAACAACCCTAAACCACTAACATCAAACATCACTAACCCCCTAACAACACAAAACACTAACACCTTAACAACAAACAACACTAACACCCTAACAACAAAAACCACTAAACCCCAACAAGAAACAACCCTAAACCCCTAACAACAAACACAAAGCCCCTAACAACAAACAACACTAAACCTCTAACAAGAAACTACCCTAACCCCGTAACAACAAACAACACTAACCCCGTAACAACAAACAACCCTAACCCCCAAACAACAAACAACCCTAACTCCCTAACAACAAACAATCCTAACCCCCGAACAACCAACAACACTAACGCCCTAACCACAATAAACACTAACACCCGAACAACAAAAACCACTAAACCCCAACAAGAAACAACCCTAAACCCCTAACAACAAAAAACACTAACCCCCTAACAACAAACAACCCTAACCAAACAACAAACACACCTAATCCACTAACAACAAACAACACTAACACCCTAACGACAAACAACCCTAACTCCCTAAGAACAAACAACACTAACACCCTAACAACAAACAACCCTAACCCCCTAACAACAAACAACACTAACCCCCTAACAACAAACAACCCTAAACCCCTAACATCAAAGAACACTAACACCCTAACAACAAACAACCCTAGCCCCTTAACAACAAACAACACTAACCCCCTAACAACACAAAACACTAGCACCCTAACAACAGACAACACTAACACCCTAACAACAAAAACCACTAAACCCCAACAAGAAACAACCCTAAACCCCTAACAACAAACACAACTAACCCCCTAACAAGAAACAACACTAACCCCCTAACAACAAACAACACTAACCCCCTAACAACAAACAACACTAACACCCTAACAACAACCAACACTAAACCCCTAACATCAAAGAACACTAACACCCTAACAACAAACAACCCTAACCCCCTAACAACAAACACTAACCCCCAAACAACAAACAACCCTAACCCCTGAAAACCAAAAACACTAAACCACTAACAACAAACAACCCTAACCCACTAACAACAAACAACCCTAACACCCTAACCACAAACAAAACTAACCCCCTAACAACAAACAACCCTAACCCCCTAACAACAAACAATCCTAACCCCCGAACAACCAACAACACTAACCCCCTAACCACAGTAAACACTAACACCATAACAACAAAAACCACTAAACCCCAACAAGAAACAACCCTAAACCCCTAACAACAAACAACACTAACCCCCTAACAACAAACAACCCTAACCAAACAACAAAAAACCCTAACCCACTAACAACAAACAACACTAACACCCTAACAACAAACAACCCTAACACCCTAACAACAAACAACACTAACACCCTAACAACAAACAACCCTAACCCCCTAACAACAAACAACCCTAAACCCCTGACATCAAAGAACACTAACACCCTAACAACAAACAACCCTAACCCCCTAACAACAAACACTAACCCCCAAACAACAAACAAACCTAACCCCTGAAAACCAAAAACACTAACCCACTAACAACAAACAACCCTAACCCACTAACAACAAACAACCCTAACACCCTAACAACAAAAAACACTAACCCAATAACAACAAACAACCCTAAACCCCTAACATCAAACAACACTACCCCCTAACAACACAAAACACTAACACCCTAACAACAACCAACCCTAACCCCTAAGAACAAACAACACTAACGCCCTAAGAACAAACAACACTAACCCCAGCAACAAACAATACTAAACCCCTAACAACACAAAACCTAACCCCTTTTCAACAAACAACCCTAACCCACTAACAACAAACAACCCTAACACCCTAACAACAAGCAACACTAACCCCCTAACAACAAACAACCCTAAACCACTAACATCAAACATCACTAACCCCCTAACAACACAAAACACTAACACCCTAACAGCAAACAACACTAACACCCTAACAACAAAAACCACTAAACCCCAACAAGAAACAACCCTAAACCCCTAACAACAAACACAAAGCCCCTAACAACAAACAACACTAAACCTCTAACAAGAAACTACCCTAACCCCGTAACAACAAACAACACTAACCCCGTAACAACAAACAACCCTAACCCCCAAACAACAAACAACCCTAACCCCCCAACAACAAACAATCCTAACCCCCGAACAACCAACAACACTAACGCCCTAACCACAATAAACACTAACACCCGAACAACAAAAACCAGTAAACCCCAACAAGAAACAACCCTAAACCCCTAACAACAAACAACACTAACCCCCTAACAAGAAACAACACTAACCCCCTAACAACAAACAACACTAACCCCCAACAACAAACAACCCTAACCAAACAACAAACAAACCTAATCCACTAACAACAAACAACACTAACACCTTAACGACAAACAACCCTAACCCCCTAAGAACAAACAACACTAACCCCCTAACAACAAACAACCCTAACCCCCTAACAACAAACAACACTAACCCCCAACAACAAACAACCCTAAACCCCTAACATCAAAGAACACTAACACTCTAACAACAAACAACCCTAACCCCCTAACAACAAACACTAACCCCCAAACAACAAACAACCCTAACCCCTGAAAACCAAAAACACTACACCACTAAAAACAAACAACCCTAACCCACTAACAACAAACAACCCTAACACCCTAACAACAAACAACACTAACCCCCTAACAACAAACAACCCTAAACCCCTAACATCAAACAACACTAAACCCCTAACAACACAAAACACTAACACCCTAACAACAAACAACACTAACACCCTAACAACAAAAACCACTAAACCCCAACAAGAAAAAACCCTAAACCCCTAACAACAAACAACACTAACCCCCTAACAACAAACAACCCTAACCCCTAAAAACCAAAAACACTAACCCACTAACAACAAACAACCCTAACCCACTAACAACAAACCACCCTAACACCCTAACCACAAACAACACTAACCCCCTAACAACAAACAACCCTAACACCCTAACAACAAACAATCCTAACCCCCGAACAACCAACAACACTAACCCCCTAACCACAGTAAACACTAACACCCTAACAACAAAAACCAGTAAACCCCAACAAGAAACAACCCTAAACCCGTAACAAAAAACAACACTAACCCCCTAACAACAAGCAACCCTAACCAAACAACAAAAAACCCTAACCCACTAACAACAAACAACACTAACACCCTAACAACAAACAACCCTAACCCCCTAACAACAAACAACACTAACACCCTAACAACAAACAACCCTAACCCCCTAACAAGAAACAACACTAACCCCCTAACAACAAACAGCCCTAAACCCCTAACATCAAAGAACACTAACACCCTAACAACAAACACCCCTAACCCCCTAACAACAAACAACACTAACCCCCTAACAACAAACAACCCTAAACTCCTAACATCAAAGAACACTAACACCCTAACAACAAACAACACTAACCCCCTAAAAACAAACACTAACCCCCAAACAACAAACAACCCTAACCCCTAAAAACCAAAAACACTAACCCACTAACAACAAACAACCCTAAACCACTAACAACAAACAACCCTAACACCCTAACAACAAACAACACTAACCCCCTAACAACAAAGAACCCTAAACCCCTAACATCAAACAACACTAACCCCCTAACAACAAACAAACCTAAACCCCTAACATCAAAGAACACTAACACCCTAACAACAAACAACCCTAACCCCCTAACAACAAACGCTAACCCCCAAACAACAAACAACCCTAACCCCTAAAAACCAAAAACACTAACCCACTAACAACAAACAACCCTAACCCACTAACAACAAACAACCCTAACACCCTAACCACAAACAAAACTAACCCCCTAACAACAAACAACCCTAACCCCCTAACAACAAACAATCCTAACCCCCGAACAACCAACAACACTAACCCCCTAAACACAGTAAACACTAACACCATAACAACAAAAACCACTAAACCCCAACAAGAAACAACCCTAAACCCCTAACAACAAACAACACTAACCCCCTAACAACAAACAACCCTAACCCCCTAACAACAAACAACCCTAACCAAACAACAAAAAACCCTAACCCACTAACAACAAACAACACTAACACCCTAACAACAAACAACCCTAACACCCTAACAACAAACAACACTAACACCCTAACAACAAACAACCCTAACCCCCTAACAACAAACAACCCTAAACCCCTGACATCAAAGAACACTAACACCCTAACAACAAACAACCCTAACCCCCTAACAACAAACACTAACCCCCAAACAACAAACAAACCTAACCCCTGAAAACGAAAAACACTAACCCACTAACAACAAACAACCCTAACCCACTAACAACAAACAACCCTAACACCCTAACAACAAAAAACACTAACCCAATAACAACAAACAACCCTAAACCCCTAACATCAAACAACACTACCCCCTAACAACACAAAACACTAACACCCTAACAACCAACCCTAACCCCTAAGAACAAACAACACTAACGCCCTAAGAACAAACAACACTAACCCCCAGCAACGAACAATACTAAACCCCTAACAACACAAAACCTAACCCCTTTTCAACAAACAACCCTAACCCACTAACAACAAACAACCCTAACACCCTAACAACAAGCAACACTAACCCCCTAACAACAAACAACCCTAAACCACTAACATCAAACATCACTAACCCCCTAACAACACAAAACACTAACACCTTAACAACAAACAACACTAACACCCTAACAACAAAAACGACTAAACCCCAACAAGAAACAACCCTAAACCCCTAACAACAAACACAAAGCCCCTAACAACAAACAACACTAAACCTCTAACAACAAACTACCCTAACCCCGTAACAACAAACAACACTAACCCCGTAACAACAAACAACCCTAACCCCCAAACAACAAACAACCCTAACCCCCTAACAACAAACAATCCTAACCCCCGAACAACCAACAACACTAACGCCCTAACCACAATAAACACTAACACCCGAACAACAAAAACCACTAAACCCCAACAAGAAACAACCCTAAACCCCTAACAACAAAAAACACTAACCCCCTAAAAACAAACAACCCTAACCAAACAACAAACAAACCTAATCCACTAACAACAAACAACACTAACACCCTAACGACAAACAACCCTAACTCCCTAAGAACAAACAACACTAACACCCTAACAACAAACAACCCTAACCCCCTAACAACAAACAACACTAACCCCCTAACAACAAACAACCCTAAACCCCTAACATCAAAGAACACTAACACCCTAACAACAAACAACCCTAGCCCCTTAACAACAAACAACACTAACCCCCTAACAACACAAAACACTAACACCCTAACAACAGACAACACTAACACCCTAACAACAAAAACCACTAAACCCCAACAAGAAACAACCCTAAACCCCTAACAACAAACAACACTAACCCCCTAACAAGAAACAACACTAACCCCCTAACAACAAACAACACTAACCCCCTAACAACAAAGAACACTAACACCCTAACAACAACCAACCCTAAACCCCTAACATCAAAGAACACTAACACCCTAACAACAAACAACCCTAACCCCCTAACAACAAACACTAACCCCCAAACAACAAACAACCCTAACCCCTGAAAACCAAAAACACTAAACCACTAACAACAAACAACCCTAACCCACTAACAACAAACAACCCTAACACCCTAAAAACAAACAACACTAACCTCCTAACAACAAAGAACCCTAAACCCCTAACATCAAACAACACTAACCCCCTAACAACAAACAAACCTAAACCCCTAACATCAAAGAACACTAACACCCTAACAACAAACAACCCTAACCCCCTAACAACAAACGCTAACCCCCAAACAACAAACAACCCTAACCCCTAAAAACCAAAAACACTAACCCACTAACAACAAACAACCCTAACCCACTAACAACAAACAACCCTAACACCCTAACCACAAACAAAACTAACCCCCTAACAACAAACAACCCTAACCCCCTAACAACAAACAATCCTAACCCCCGAACAACCAACAACACTAACCCCCTAACCACAGTAAACACTAACACCATAACAACAAAAACCACTAAACCCCAACAAGAAACAACCCTAAACCCCTAACAACAAACAACACTAACCCCCTAACAACAAACAACCCTAACCCCCTAACAACAAACAACCCTAACCAAACAACAAAAAACCCTAACCCACTAACAACAAACAACACTAACACCCTAACAACAAACAACCCTAACACCCTAACAACAAACAACACTAACACCCTAACAACAAACAACCCTAACCCCCTAACAACAAACAACCCTAAACCACTGACATCAAAGAACACTAACACCCTAACAACAAACAACCCTAACCCCCTAACAACAAACACTAACCCCCAAACAACAAACAAACCTAACCCCTGAAAACCAAAAACACTAACCCACTAACAACAAACAACCCTAACCCACTAACAACAAACAACCCTAACACCCTAACAACAAACAACACTAACCCCCTAACAACAAACAACCCTAAACCCCTAACATCAAACAACACTACCCCCTAACAACACAAAACACTAACAGCCTAACAACCAACCCTAACCCCTAAGAACAAACAACACTAACGCCCTAAGAACAAACAACACTAACCCCCAGCAACGAACAATACTAAACCCCTAACAACACAAAACCTAACCCCTTTTCAACAAACAACCCTAACCCACTAACAACAAACAACCCTAACACCCTAACAACAAGCAACACTAACCCCCTAACAACAAACAACCCTAAACCACTAACATCAAACATCACTAACCCCCTAACAACACAAAACACTAACACCTTAACAACAAACAACACTAACACCCTAACAACAAAAACGACTAAACCCCAACAAGAAACAACCCTAAACCCCTAACAACAAACACAAAGCCCCTAACAACAAACAACACTAAACCTCTAACAACAAACTACCCTAACCCCGTAACAACAAACAACACTAACCCCGTAACAACAAACAACCCTAACCCCCAAACAACAAACAACCCTAACCCCCTAACAACAAACAATCCTAACCCCCGAACAACCAACAACACTAACGCCCTAACCACAATAAACACTAACACCCGAACAACAAAAACCACTAAACCCCAACAAGAAACAACCCTAAACCCCTAACAACAAAAAACACTAACCCCCTAAAAACAAACAACCCTAACCAAACAACAAACAAACCTAATCCACTAACAACAAACAACACTAACACCCTAACGACAAACAACCCTAACTCCCTAAGAACAAACAACACTAACACCCTAACAACAAACAACCCTAACCCCCTAACAACAAACAACACTAACCCCCTAACAACAAACAACCCTAAACCCCTAACATCAAAGAACACTAACACCCTAACAACAAACAACCCTAGCCCCTTAACAACAAACAACACTAACCCCCTAACAACACAAAACACTAACACCCTAACAACAGACAACACTAACACCCTAACAACAAAAACCACTAAACCCCAACAAGAAACAACCCTAAACCCCTAACAACAAACAACACTAACCCCCTAACAAGAAACAACACTAACCCCCTAACAACAAACAACACTAACCCCCTAACAACAAACAACACTAACACCCTAACAACAACCAACCCTAAACCCCTAACATCAAAGAACACTAACACCCTAACAACAAACAACCCTAACCCCCTAACAACAAACACTAACCCCCAAACAACAAACAACCCTAACCCCTGAAAACCAAAAACACTAAACCACTAACAACAAACAACCCTAACCCACTAACAACAAACAACCCTAACACCCTAAAAACAAACAACACTAACCCCCTAACAACAAAGAACCCTAAACCCCTAACATCAAACAACACTAACCCCCTAACAACAAACAAACCTAAACCCCTAACATCAAAGAACACTAACACCCTAACAACAAACAACCCTAACCCCCTAACAACAAACGCTAACCCCCAAACAACAAACAACCCTAACCCCTAAAAACCGAAAACACTAACCCACTAACAACAAACAACCCTAACCCACTAACAACAAACAACCCTAACACCCTAACCACAAACAAAACTAACCCCCTAACAACAAACAACCCTAACCCCCTAACAACAAACAATCCTAACCCCCGAACAACCAACAACACTAACCCCCTAACCACAGTAAACACTAACACCATAACAACAAAAACCACTAAACCCCAACAAGAAACAACCCTAAACCCCTAACAACAAACAACACTAACCCCCTAACAACAAACAACCCTAACCCCCTAACAACAAACAACCCTAACCAAACAACAAAAAACCCTAACCCACTAACAACAAACAACACTAACACCCTAACAACAAACAACCCTAACACCCTAACAACAAACAACACTAACACCCTAACAACAAACAACCCTAACCCCCTAACAACAAACAACCCTAAACCCCTGACATCAAAGAACACTAACACCCTAACAACAAACAACCCTAACCCCCTAACAACAAACACTAACCCCCAAACAACAAACAAACCTAACCCCTGAAAACCAAAAACACTAACCCACTAACAACAAACAACCCTAACCCACTAACAACAAACAACCCTAACACCCTAACAACAAAAAACACTAACCCAATAACAACAAACAACCCTAAACCCCTAACATCAAACAACACTACCCCCTAACAACACAAAACACTAACACCCTAACAACAACCAACCCTAACCCCTAAGAACAAACAACACTAACGCCCTAAGAACAAACAACACTAACCCCAGCAACAAACAATACTAAACCCCTAACAACACAAAACCTAACCCCTTTTCAACAAACAACCCTAACCCACTAACAACAAACAACCCTAACACCCTAACAACAAGCAACACTAACCCCCTAACAACAAACAACCCTAAACCACTAACATCAAACATCACTAACCCCCTAACAACACAAAACACTAACACCCTAACAGCAAACAACACTAACACCCTAACAACAAAAACCACTAAACCCCAACAAGAAACAACCCTAAACCCCTAACAACAAACACAAAGCCCCTAACAACAAACAACACTAAACCTCTAACAAGAAACTACCCTAACCCCGTAACAACAAACAACACTAACCCCGTAACAACAAACAACCCTAACCCCCAAACAACAAACAACCCTAACCCCCCAACAACAAACAATCCTAACCCCCGAACAACCAACAACACTAACGCCCTAACCACAATAAACACTAACACCCGAACAACAAAAACCAGTAAACCCCAACAAGAAACAACCCTAAACCCCTAACAACAAACAACACTAACCCCCTAACAAGAAACAACACTAACCCCCTAACAACAAACAACACTAACCCCCAACAACAAACAACCCTAACCAAACAACAAACAAACCTAATCCACTAACAACAAACAACACTAACACCTTAACGACAAACAACCCTAACCCCCTAAGAACAAACAACACTAACCCCCTAACAACAAACAACCCTAACCCCCTAACAACAAACAACACTAACCCCCAACAACAAACAACCCTAAACCCCTAACATCAAAGAACACTAACACTCTAACAACAAACAACCCTAACCCCCTAACAACAAACACTAACCCCCAAACAACAAACAACCCTAACCCCTGAAAACCAAAAACACTACACCACTAAAAACAAACAACCCTAACCCACTAACAACAAACAACCCTAACACCCTAACAACAAACAACACTAACCCCCTAACAACAAACAACCCTAAACCCCTAACATCAAACAACACTAAACCCCTAACAACACAAAACACTAACACCCTAACAACAAACAACACTAACACCCTAACAACAAAAACCACTAAACCCCAACAAGAAAAAACCCTAAACCCCTAACAACAAACAACACTAACCCCCTAACAACAAACAACCCTAACCCCTAAAAACCAAAAACACTAACCCACTAACAACAAACAACCCTAACCCACTAACAACAAACCACCCTAACACCCTAACCACAAACAACACTAACCCCCTAACAACAAACAACCCTAACACCCTAACAACAAACAATCCTAACCCCCGAACAACCAACAACACTAACCCCCTAACCACAGTAAACACTAACACCCTAACAACAAAAACCAGTAAACCCCAACAAGAAACAACCCTAAACCCGTAACAAAAAACAACACTAACCCCCTAACAACAAGCAACCCTAACCAAACAACAAAAAACCCTAACCCACTAACAACAAACAACACTAACACCCTAACAACAAACAACCCTAACCCCCTAACAACAAACAACACTAACACCCTAACAACAAACAACCCTAACCCCCTAACAAGAAACAACACTAACCCCCTAACAACAAACAGCCCTAAACCCCTAACATCAAAGAACACTAACACCCTAACAACAAACACCCCTAACCCCCTAACAACAAACAACACTAACCCCCTAACAACAAACAACCCTAAACTCCTAACATCAAAGAACACTAACACCCTAACAACAAACAACACTAACCCCCTAAAAACAAACACTAACCCCCAAACAACAAACAACCCTAACCCCTAAAAACCAAAAACACTAACCCACTAACAACAAACAACCCTAAACCACTAACAACAAACAACCCTAACACCCTAACAACAAACAACACTAACCCCCTAACAACAAAGAACCCTAAACCCCTAACATCAAACAACACTAACCCCCTAACAACAAACAAACCTAAACCCCTAACATCAAAGAACACTAACACCCTAACAACAAACAACCCTAACCCCCTAACAACAAACGCTAACCCCCAAACAACAAACAACCCTAACCCCTAAAAACCAAAAACACTAACCCACTAACAACAAACAACCCTAACCCACTAACAACAAACAACCCTAACACCCTAACCACAAACAAAACTAACCCCCTAACAACAAACAACCCTAACCCCCTAACAACAAACAATCCTAACCCCCGAACAACCAACAACACTAACCCCCTAAACACAGTAAACACTAACACCATAACAACAAAAACCACTAAACCCCAACAAGAAACAACCCTAAACCCCTAACAACAAACAACACTAACCCCCTAACAACAAACAACCCTAACCCCCTAACAACAAACAACCCTAACCAAACAACAAAAAACCCTAACCCACTAACAACAAACAACACTAACACCCTAACAACAAACAACCCTAACACCCTAACAACAAACAACACTAACACCCTAACAACAAACAACCCTAACCCCCTAACAACAAACAACCCTAAACCCCTGACATCAAAGAACACTAACACCCTAACAACAAACAACCCTAACCCCCTAACAACAAACACTAACCCCCAAACAACAAACAAACCTAACCCCTGAAAACGAAAAACACTAACCCACTAACAACAAACAACCCTAACCCACTAACAACAAACAACCCTAACACCCTAACAACAAAAAACACTAACCCAATAACAACAAACAACCCTAAACCCCTAACATCAAACAACACTACCCCCTAACAACACAAAACACTAACACCCTAACAACCAACCCTAACCCCTAAGAACAAACAACACTAACGCCCTAAGAACAAACAACACTAACCCCCAGCAACGAACAATACTAAACCCCTAACAACACAAAACCTAACCCCTTTTCAACAAACAACCCTAACCCACTAACAACAAACAACCCTAACACCCTAACAACAAGCAACACTAACCCCCTAACAACAAACAACCCTAAACCACTAACATCAAACATCACTAACCCCCTAACAACACAAAACACTAACACCTTAACAACAAACAACACTAACACCCTAACAACAAAAACGACTAAACCCCAACAAGAAACAACCCTAAACCCCTAACAACAAACACAAAGCCCCTAACAACAAACAACACTAAACCTCTAACAACAAACTACCCTAACCCCGTAACAACAAACAACACTAACCCCGTAACAACAAACAACCCTAACCCCCAAACAACAAACAACCCTAACCCCCTAACAACAAACAATCCTAACCCCCGAACAACCAACAACACTAACGCCCTAACCACAATAAACACTAACACCCGAACAACAAAAACCACTAAACCCCAACAAGAAACAACCCTAAACCCCTAACAACAAAAAACACTAACCCCCTAAAAACAAACAACCCTAACCAAACAACAAACAAACCTAATCCACTAACAACAAACAACACTAACACCCTAACGACAAACAACCCTAACTCCCTAAGAACAAACAACACTAACACCCTAACAACAAACAACCCTAACCCCCTAACAACAAACAACACTAACCCCCTAACAACAAACAACCCTAAACCCCTAACATCAAAGAACACTAACACCCTAACAACAAACAACCCTAGCCCCTTAACAACAAACAACACTAACCCCCTAACAACACAAAACACTAACACCCTAACAACAGACAACACTAACACCCTAACAACAAAAACCACTAAACCCCAACAAGAAACAACCCTAAACCCCTAACAACAAACAACACTAACCCCCTAACAAGAAACAACACTAACCCCCTAACAACAAACAACACTAACCCCCTAACAACAAAGAACACTAACACCCTAACAACAACCAACCCTAAACCCCTAACATCAAAGAACACTAACACCCTAACAACAAACAACCCTAACCCCCTAACAACAAACACTAACCCCCAAACAACAAACAACCCTAACCCCTGAAAACCAAAAACACTAAACCACTAACAACAAACAACCCTAACCCACTAACAACAAACAACCCTAACACCCTAAAAACAAACAACACTAACCTCCTAACAACAAAGAACCCTAAACCCCTAACATCAAACAACACTAACCCCCTAACAACAAACAAACCTAAACCCCTAACATCAAAGAACACTAACACCCTAACAACAAACAACCCTAACCCCCTAACAACAAACGCTAACCCCCAAACAACAAACAACCCTAACCCCTAAAAACCAAAAACACTAACCCACTAACAACAAACAACCCTAACCCACTAACAACAAACAACCCTAACACCCTAACCACAAACAAAACTAACCCCCTAACAACAAACAACCCTAACCCCCTAACAACAAACAATCCTAACCCCCGAACAACCAACAACACTAACCCCCTAACCACAGTAAACACTAACACCATAACAACAAAAACCACTAAACCCCAACAAGAAACAACCCTAAACCCCTAACAACAAACAACACTAACCCCCTAACAACAAACAACCCTAACCCCCTAACAACAAACAACCCTAACCAAACAACAAAAAACCCTAACCCACTAACAACAAACAACACTAACACCCTAACAACAAACAACCCTAACACCCTAACAACAAACAACACTAACACCCTAACAACAAACAACCCTAACCCCCTAACAACAAACAACCCTAAACCACTGACATCAAAGAACACTAACACCCTAACAACAAACAACCCTAACCCCCTAACAACAAACACTAACCCCCAAACAACAAACAAACCTAACCCCTGAAAACCAAAAACACTAACCCACTAACAACAAACAACCCTAACCCACTAACAACAAACAACCCTAACACCCTAACAACAAACAACACTAACCCCCTAACAACAAACAACCCTAAACCCCTAACATCAAACAACACTACCCCCTAACAACACAAAACACTAACAGCCTAACAACCAACCCTAACCCCTAAGAACAAACAACACTAACGCCCTAAGAACAAACAACACTAACCCCCAGCAACGAACAATACTAAACCCCTAACAACACAAAACCTAACCCCTTTTCAACAAACAACCCTAACCCACTAACAACAAACAACCCTAACACCCTAACAACAAGCAACACTAACCCCCTAACAACAAACAACCCTAAACCACTAACATCAAACATCACTAACCCCCTAACAACACAAAACACTAACACCTTAACAACAAACAACACTAACACCCTAACAACAAAAACGACTAAACCCCAACAAGAAACAACCCTAAACCCCTAACAACAAACACAAAGCCCCTAACAACAAACAACACTAAACCTCTAACAACAAACTACCCTAACCCCGTAACAACAAACAACACTAACCCCGTAACAACAAACAACCCTAACCCCCAAACAACAAACAACCCTAACCCCCTAACAACAAACAATCCTAACCCCCGAACAACCAACAACACTAACGCCCTAACCACAATAAACACTAACACCCGAACAACAAAAACCACTAAACCCCAACAAGAAACAACCCTAAACCCCTAACAACAAAAAACACTAACCCCCTAAAAACAAACAACCCTAACCAAACAACAAACAAACCTAATCCACTAACAACAAACAACACTAACACCCTAACGACAAACAACCCTAACTCCCTAAGAACAAACAACACTAACACCCTAACAACAAACAACCCTAACCCCCTAACAACAAACAACACTAACCCCCTAACAACAAACAACCCTAAACCCCTAACATCAAAGAACACTAACACCCTAACAACAAACAACCCTAGCCCCTTAACAACAAACAACACTAACCCCCTAACAACACAAAACACTAACACCCTAACAACAGACAACACTAACACCCTAACAACAAAAACCACTAAACCCCAACAAGAAACAACCCTAAACCCCTAACAACAAACAACACTAACCCCCTAACAAGAAACAACACTAACCCCCTAACAACAAACAACACTAACCCCCTAACAACAAACAACACTAACACCCTAACAACAACCAACCCTAAACCCCTAACATCAAAGAACACTAACACCCTAACAACAAACAACCCTAACCCCCTAACAACAAACACTAACCCCCAAACAACAAACAACCCTAACCCCTGAAAACCAAAAACACTAAACCACTAACAACAAACAACCCTAACCCACTAACAACAAACAACCCTAACACCCTAAAAACAAACAACACTAACCCCCTAACAACAAAGAACCCTAAACCCCTAACATCAAACAACACTAACCCCCTAACAACAAACAAACCTAAACCCCTAACATCAAAGAACACTAACACCCTAACAACAAACAACCCTAACCCCCTAACAACAAACGCTAACCCCCAAACAACAAACAACCCTAACCCCTAAAAACCGAAAACACTAACCCACTAACAACAAACAACCCTAACCCACTAACAACAAACAACCCTAACACCCTAACCACAAACAAAACTAACCCCCTAACAACAAACAACCCTAACCCCCTAACAACAAACAATCCTAACCCCCGAACAACCAACAACACTAACCCCCTAACCACAGTAAACACTAACACCATAACAACAAAAACCACTAAACCCCAACAAGAAACAACCCTAAACCCCTAACAACAAACAACACTAACCCCCTAACAACAAACAACCCTAACCCCCTAACAACAAACAACCCTAACCAAACAACAAAAAACCCTAACCCACTAACAACAAACAACACTAACACCCTAACAACAAACAACCCTAACACCCTAACAACAAACAACACTAACACCCTAACAACAAACAACCCTAACCCCCTAACAACAAACAACCCTAAACCCCTGACATCAAAGAACACTAACACCCTAACAACAAACAACCCTAACCCCCTAACAACAAACACTAACCCCCAAACAACAAACAAACCTAACCCCTGAAAACCAAAAACACTAACCCACTAACAACAAACAACCCTAACCCACTAACAACAAACAACCCTAACACCCTAACAACAAAAAACACTAACCCAATAACAACAAACAACCCTAAACCCCTAACATCAAACAACACTACCCCCTAACAACACAAAACACTCACACCCTAACAACAACCAACCCTAACCCCTAAGAACAAACAACACTAACGCCCTAAGAACAAACAACACTAACCCCCAGCAACGAACAATACTAAACCCCTAACAACAAAAAACCTAACCCCTTTTCAACAAACAACCCTAACCCACTAACAACAAACAACCCTAACACCCTAACAACAAGCAACACTAACCCCCTAACAACAAACAACCCTAAACCACTAACATCAAACATCACTAACCCCCTAACAACACAAAACACTAACACCCTAACAACAAACAACACTAACACCCTAACAACAAAAACCACTAAACCCCAACAAGAAACAACCCTAAACCCCTAACAACAAACACAAACCCCCTAACAACAAACAACACTAAACCTCTAACAAGAAACTACCCTAACCCCGTAACAACAAACAACACTAACCCCGTAACAACAAACAACCCTAACCCCCAAACAACAAACAACCCTAACCCCCTAAGAACAAACAACACTAACACCCTAACAACAAACAACCCTAACCCCCTAACAACAAACAACACTAACCCCCTAACAACAAACAACCCTAAACCCCTAACATCAAAGAACACTAACACCCTAACAACAAACAACCCTAACCCCCTAACAACAAACACTAACCCCCAAACAACAAACAACCCTAACCCCTGAAAACCAAAAACACTACACCACTAAAAACAAACAACCCTAACCCACTAACAACAAACAACCCTAACACCCTAACAACAAACAACACTAACCCCCTAACAACAAACAACCCTAAACCCCTAACATCAAACAACACTAAACCCCTAACAACACAAAACACTAACACCCTAACAACAAACAACACTAACACCCTAACAACAAAAACCACTAAAACCCAACAAGAAACAACCCTGAACCCCTAACAACAAACACTAACCCCCTAACAACAAACAACACTAAACCCCTAACAAGAAACTACCCTAACCGCGTAACAACAAACAACCCTAACCCCCAAACAACAAACAACCCTAACCCCCTAACAACAAACAATCCTCACCCCCGAACAACCAACAACACTAACCCCCTAACCAAAATAAACACTAACACCCGAACAACAAAAACCACTAAACCCCAACAAGAAACAACCCTAAACCCCTAACAACAAAAAACACTAACCCCCTAACAACAAACAACCCTAACCAAACAACAAACAAACCTAACCCACTAACATGAAACAACACTAAGACCCTAACGACAAACAACCCTAACCCCCAAACAACACTAACACCCTAACAACAAACAACCCTAACCCCCTAACAAACAACACTAACCCCCTAACAACAAACAACCCTAAACCCCTAACATCAAAGAACACTAACACCCTAACAACAAACAACACTAACACCCTAACAACAAACACTAACCCCCAAAAAACAAACAACCCTAACCCCTGAAAACCAAAAACACTAAACCACTAACAACAAACAACCCTAACCCACTAACAACAAACAACCCTAACGCCCTAAAAACAAACAACACTAAACCCCTAACAACACAAAACACTAACACCCTAACAACAAACAACACTAACACCCTAACAACAAAAACCACTAAACCCCAACAAGAAACAACCCTAAACCCCTAACAACAAACAACACTAACCCCCTAACAACAAACAACCCTAACCCCTAAAAACCAAAAACACTAACCCACTAACAACAAACAACCCTAACCCACTAACAACAAACAACCCTAACACCCTAACCACAAACAACACTAACCCCCGAACAACAAACAACCCTAACCCCCTAACAACAAACAATCCTAACCCCCGAACAACCAACAACACTAAACCCCTAACCACAGTAAACACTAACACCCTAACAACAAAAACCACTAAACTCCAACAAGAAACAACCCTAAACCCCTAACAACAAACAACACTAACGCCCTAACAACAAACAACCCTAAGCAAACAACAAACAAACCTAACCCACTAACAACAAACAACACTAACACCCTAACAACAAACACCCCTAACCCCCTAACAACAAACAACACTAACCCCCTAACAACAAACAACCCTAAACTCCTAACATCAAAGAACACTAACACCCTAACAACAAACAACACTAACCCCCTAAAAACAAACACTAACCCCCAAACAACAAACAACCCTAACCCCTAAAAACCAAAAACACTAACCCACTAACAACAAACAACCCTAAACCACTAACAACAAACAACCCTAACAGCCTAACAACAAACAACACTAACCCCCTAACAACAAACAACCCTAAACCCCTAACATCAAACAACACTATCCCCCTAACAACAAACAACCCTAAACCCCTAACATCAAAGAACACTAACACCCTAACAACAAACAACCCTAACCCCCTAACAACAAACGCTAACCCCCAAACAACAAACAACCGTAACCCCTAAAAACCAAAAACACTAACCCACTAACAACAAACAACCCTAACCCACTAACAACAAACAACCCTAACACCCTAACCACAAACAACACTAACCCCCTAACAACAAACAACCCTAACCCCCAAAACAACAAACAATCCTAACCCCCGAACAACCAACAACACTAACCCCCTAACCACAGTAAACACTAACACCCTAACAACAAAAACCACTAAACCCCAACAAGAAACAACCCTAAACCCCTAACAAAAAACAACACTAACCCCCTAACAACAAGCAACCCTAACCAAACAACAAAAAACACTAACACACTAACAACAAACAACACTAACACCCTAACAACAAACAACCCTAACCCCCTAACAACAAACAACACTAACACCCTAACAACAAACAACCCTAACCCCCTAACAAGAAACAACACTAACCCCCTAACAACAAACAGCCCTAAACCCCTAACATCAAAGAACACTAACACCCTAACAACAAACAACTCTAACCCCCTAAGAACAAACACTAACACCCAAACAACAAACAACCCTAACCCCTAAAAACCAAAAACACTAACCCACTAACAACAAACAAACCTAAACCACTAACAATAAACAACCCTAACACCCTAACAACAACCAACCCTAACCCCTAAGAACAAACAACACTAACGCCCTAAGAACAAACAACACTAACCCCCAGCAACGAACAATACTAAACCCCTAACAACACAAAACCTAACCCCCTGTCAACAACCAACCCTAACCCACTAACAACAAACACCCCTAACACCCTAACAACAAACAACAATAACCCCCTAACAACAAACAACCCTAAACCCCTATACATCAAAGAACACTAACACCCTAACAACAAAAAACCCTAGCCCCCTCACAACAAACACTAACCCCCAAACAACAAACCACCCTAACCCGTAAAAACCAAAAACACTAACCCACTAACAACAAACAACCCTAACCCACTAACAAGAAACAACCCTAACCCCCTAACAACAAACAACCCTAAACCCCTAACATCAAACAACACTAACGCCCTAACAACACAAAACACTAACACCCTAACAACAAACAACACTAACACCCTAACAACAAAAACCACTAAACCCCAACAAGAAACAACCCTAAACCCCAACAACAAACACTAACCCCCTAACAAAAAACAACACTAAACCCCTAAGAAGAAACTACCCTAACCCCGTAACAACAAACAACACTAACCCCGTAACAACAAACAACAGTAACCTCCAAACAACAAACAACCCTAACCCCCTAACAACAAACAATCCTAATCCCCGAACAACTAACAACACTAACCCCCTAACCACAGTAAACACTAACACCCTAACAACAAAAACCACTAAACTCCAACAAGAAACAACCCTAAACCCCTAACAACAAACAACACTAACGCCCTAACAACAAACAACCCTAAGCAAACAACAAACAAACCTAACCCACTAACAACAAACAACACTAACACCCTAACAACAAACACCCCAACCCCCTAACAACAAACAACACTAACACCCTAACAACAAACAACCCTAACCCCTAACAACAAACAACACTAACCCCCTAACAACAAACATCCCTAAACCCCTAACATCAAAGAACACTAACACCCTAACAACAAACAACCCTAACCCCCTAACAACAAACACTAACCCCCAAACAACAAACAACCCTAACCCCTAAAAACCAAAAACACTAACCCACTAACAACAAACAACCCTAACCCACTAACAACAAACAACCCTAACACCCTAACCACAAACAACACTAACCCCCTAACAACAAACAACCCTAACCCCCAAAACAACAAACAATCCTAACCCCCGAACAACCAACAACACTAACCCCCTAACCACAGTAAACACTAACACCCTAACAACAAAAACCACTAAACCCCAACAAGAAACAACCCTAAACCCCTAACAACAAACACTAACCCCCTAACAACAAACAACACTAAACCCCTAACAAGAAACTACCCTAACCCCGTAACAACAAACAACACTAACCCCGTAACAACAAACAACCCTAACCCCCAAACAACAAACAACACTAACCCCCTAACAACAAACAATCCTCACCCCCGAACAACCAACAACACTAACCCCCTAACCACAGTAAACACTAACACCATAACAACAAAAACCACTAAACTCCAACAAGAAACAACCCTAAACCCCTAACAACAAACAACACTAACGCCCTAACAACAAACAACCCTAAGGAAACAACAAACAAACCTAACCCCCAAACAACAAACAACCCTAACCCCTAAAAACCAAAATCACTAACCCACTAACAACAAACAACCCTAAACCACTAACAACAAACAACCCTAACACCCTAACAACAAACAACACTAACCCCCTAACAACAAACAACCCTAAACCCCTAACATCAAACAACACTATCCCCCTAACAACAAACAACCCTAAACCCCTAACATCAAAGAACACTAACACCCTAACAACAAACAACCCTAACCCCCTAACAACAAACGCTAACCCCCAAACAACAAACAACCGTAACCCCTAAAAACCAAAAACACTAACCCACTAACAACAAACAACCCTAACACCCTAACCACAAACAACACTAACCCCCTAACAACAAACAACCCTAACACCCAACAACAAACAATCCTAACCCCCGAACAACCAACAACACTAACCCCCTAACCACAGTAAACACTAACACCCTAACAACAAAAACCACTAAACCCCAACAAGAAACAACCCTAAACCCCTAACAACAAACAACACTAACCCCCTAACAACAAACAACCCTAACCAAACAACAAAAAACCCTAACCCACTAACAACAAACAACACTAACACCCTAACAACAAACAACCCTAACACCCTAACAACAAACAACACTAACACCCTAACAACAAACAACCCTAACCCCCTAACAACAAACAACCCTAAACCCCTGACATCAAAGAACACTAACACCCTAACAACAAACAACCCTAACCCCCTAAAAACAAACACTAACCCCCAAACAACAAACAACCCTAACCCCTGAAAACCAAAAACACTAACCCACTAACAACAAACAACCCTAACCCACTAACAACAAACAACCCTAACACCCTAACAACAAACAACACTAACCCCCTAACAACAAACAACCCTAAACCCCTAACATCAAACAACACTACCCCCTAACAACACAAAACACTAACACCCTAACAACCAACCCTAACCCCTAAGAACAAACAACACTAACGCCCTAAGAACAAACAACACTAACCCCCAGCAACGAACAATACTAAACCCCTAACAACACAAAACCTAACCCCTTTTCAACAAACAACCCTAACCCACTAACAACAAACAACCCTAACACCCTAACAACAAGCAACACTAACCCCCTAACAACAAACAACCCTAAACCACTAACATCAAACATCACTAACCCCCTAACAACACAAAACACTAACACCTTAACAACAAACAACACTAACACCCTAACAACAAAAACGACTAAACCCCAACAAGAAACAACCCTAAACCCCTAACAACAAACACAAAGCCCCTAACAACAAACAACACTAAACCTCTAACAACAAACTACCCTAACCCCGTAACAACAAACAACACTAACCCCGTAACAACAAACAACCCTAACCCCCAAACAACAAACAACCCTAACCCCCTAACAACAAACAATCCTAACCCCCGAACAACCAACAACACTAACGCCCTAACCACAATAAACACTAACACCCGAACAACAAAAACCACTAAACCCCAAGAAGAAACAACCCTAAACCCCTAACAACAAAAAACACTAACCCCCTAAAAACAAACAACCCTAACCAAACAACAAACAAACCTAATCCACTAACAACAAACAACACTAACACCGTAACGACAAACAACCCTAACTCCCTAAGAACAAACAACACTAACACCCTAACAACAAACAACCCTAACCCCCTAACAACAAACAACACTAACCCCCTAACAACAAACAACCCTAAACCCCTAACATCAAAGAACACTAACACCCTAACAACAAACAACCCTAGCCCCTTAACAACAAACAACACTAACCCCCTAACAACACAAAACACTAACACCCTAACAACAGACAACACTAACACCCTAACAACAAAAACCACTAAACCCCAACAAGAAACAACCCTAAACCCCTAACAACAAACAACACTAACCCCCTAACAAGAAACAACACTAACCCCCTAACAACAAACAACACTAACCCCCTAACAACAAACAACACTAACACCCTAACAACAACCAACCCTAAACCCCTAACATCAAAGAACACTAACACCCTAACAACAAACAACCCTAACCCCCTAACAACAAACACTAACCCCCAAACAACAAACAACCCTAACCCCTGAAAACCAAAAACACTAAACCACTAACAACAAACAACCCTAACCCACTAACAACAAACAACCCTAACACCCTAAAAACAAACAACACTAACCCCCTAACAACAAAGAACCCTAAACCCCTAACATCAAACAACACTAACCCCCTAACAACAAACAAACCTAAACCCCTAACATCAAAGAACACTAACACCCTAACAACAAACAACCCTAACCCCCTAACAACAAATGCTAACCCCCAAACAACAAACAACCCTAACCCCTAAAAACCAAAAACACTAACCCACTAACAACAAACAACCCTAACCCACTAACAACAAACAACCCTAACACCCTAACCACAAACAACACTAACCCCCTAACAACAAACATCCCTAACCCCCTAACAACAAACAATCCTAACCCCCGAACAACCAACAACACTAACCCCCTAACCACAGTAAACACTAACACCATAACAACAAAAACCACTAAACCCCAACAAGAAACAACCCTAAACCCCTAACAACAAACAACACTAACCCCCTAACAACAAACAACCCTAACCCCCTAACAACAAACAACCCTAACCAAACAACAAAAAACCCTAACCCACTAACAACAAACAACACTAACACCCTAACAACAAACAACCCTAACACCCTAACAACAAACAACACTAACACCCTAACAACAAACAACCCTAACCCCCTAACAACAAACAACCCTAAACCCCTGACATCAAAGAACACTAACACCCTAACAACAAACAACCCTAACCCCCTAAAAACAAACACTAACCCCCAAACAACAAACAAACCTAACCCCTGAAAACCAAAAACACTAACCCACTAACAACAAACAACCCTAACCCACTAACAACAAACAACCCTAACACCCTAACAACAAACAACACTAACCCCCTAACAACAAACAACCCTAAACCCCTAACATCAAACAACACTACCCCCTAACAACACAAAACACTAACACCCTAACAACCAACCCTAACCCCTAAGAACAAACAACACTAACGCCCTAAGAACAAACAACACTAACCCCCAGCAACGAACAATACTAAACCCCTAACAACACAAAACCTAACTCCTTTTCAACAAACAACCCTAACCCACTAACAACAAACAACCCTAACACCCTAACAACAAGCAACACTAACCCCCTAACAACAAACAACCCTAAACCACTAACATCAAACATCACTAACCCCCTAACAACACAAAACACTAACACCTTAACAACAAACAACACTAACACCCTAACAACAAAAACGACTAAACCCCAACAAGAAACAACCCTAAACCCCTAACAACAAACACAAAGCCCCTAACAACAAACAACACTAAACCTCTAACAAGAAACTACCCTAACCCCGTAACAACAAACAACACTAACCCCGTAACAACAAACAACCCTAACCCCCAAACAACAAACAACCCTAACCCCCTAACAACAAACAATCCTAACCCCCGAACAACCAACAACACTAACGCCCTAACCACAATAAACACTAACACCCGAACAACAAAAACCACTAAACCCCAACAAGAAACAACCCTAAACCCCTAACAACAAAAAACACTAACCCCCTAAAAACAAACAACCCTAACCAAACAACAAACAAACCTAATCCACTAACAACAAACAACACTAACACCCTAACGACAAACAACCCTAACTCCCTAAGAACAAACAACACTAACACCCTAACAACAAACAACCCTAACCCCCTAACAACAAACAACACTAACCCCCTAACAACAAACAACCCTAAACCCCTAACATCAAAGAACACTAACACCCTAACAACAAACAACCCTAGCCCCTTAACAACAAACAACACTAACCCCCTAACAACACAAAACACTAACACCCTAACAACAGACAACACTAACACCCTAACAACAAAAACCACTAAACCCCAACAAGAAACAACCCTAAACCCCTAACAACAAACAACACTAACCCCCTAACAAGAAACAACACTAACCCCCTAACAACAAACAACACTAACCCCCTAACAACAAACAACACTAACACCCTAACAACAACCAACCCTAAACCCCTAACATCAAAGAACACTAACACCCTAACAACAAACAACCCTAACCCCCTAACAACAAACACTAACCCCCAAACAACAAACAACCCTAACCCCTGAAAACCAAAAACACTAAACCACTAACAACAAACAACCCTAACCCACTAACAACAAACAACCCTAACACCCTAAAAACAAACAACACTAACCCCCTAACAACAAAGAACCCTAAACCCCTAACATCAAACAACACTAACCCCCTAACAACAAACACTAACCCCCAAACAACAAACAACCCTAACCCCTAAAAACCAAAAACACTAACCCACTAACAACAAACAACCCTAACCCACTAACAACAAACAACCCTAACACCCTAACCACAAACAACACTAACCCCCTAACAACAAACAACCCTAACCCCCAAAACAACAAACAATCCTAACCCCCGAACAACCAACAACACTAACCCCCTAACCACAGTAAACACTAACACCCTAACAACAAAAACCACTAAACCCCAACAAGAAACAACCCTAAACCCCTAACAACAAACACTAACCCCCTAACAACAAACAACACTAAACCCCTAACAAGAAACTACCCTAACCCCGTAACAACAAACAACACTAACCCCGTAACAACAAACAACCCTAACCCCCAAACAACAAACAACACTAACCCCCTAACAACAAACAATCCTCACCCCCGAACAACCAACAACACTAACCCCCTAACCACAGTAAACACTAACACCATAACAACAAAAACCACTAAACTCCAACAAGAAACAACCCTAAACCCCTAACAACAAACAACACTAACGCCCTAACAACAAACAACCCTAAGCAAACAACAAACAAACCTAACCCACTAACAACAAACAACACTAACACCCTAACAACAAACACCCCTAACCCCCTAACAACAAACAACACTAACCCCCTAACAACAAACAACCCTTAACTCCTAACATCAAAGAACACTAACACCCTAACAACAAACAACACTAACCCCCTAAAAACAAACACTAACCCCCAAACAACAAACAACCCTAACCCCTAAAAACCAAAATCACTAACCCACTAACAACAAACAACCCTAAACCACTAACAACAAACAACCCTAACACCCTAACAACAAACAACACTAACCCCCTAACAACAAACAACCCTAAACCCCTAACATCAAACAACACTATCCCCCTAACAACAAACAACCCTAAACCCCTAACATCAAAGAACACTAACACCCTAACAACAAACAACCCTAACCCCCTAACAACAAACGCTAACCCCCAAACAACAAACAACCGTAACCCCTAAAAACCAAAAACACTAACCCACTAACAACAAACAACCCTAACCCACTAACAACAAACAACCCTAACACCCTAACCACAAACAACACTAACCCCCTAACAACAAACAACCCTAACACCCAACAACAAACAATCCTAACCCCCGAACAACCAACAACACTAACCCCCTAACCACAGTAAACACTAACACCCTAACAACAAAAACCACTAAACCCCAACAAGAAACAACCCTAAACCCCTAACAACAAACAACACTAACCCCCTAACAACAAACAACCCTAACCAAACAACAAAAAACCCTAACCCACTAACAACAAACAACACTAACACCCTAACAACAAACAACCCTAACACCCTAACAACAAACAACACTAACACCCTAACAACAAACAACCCTAACCCCCTAACAACAAACAACCCTAAACCCCTGACATCAAAGAACACTAACACCCTAACAACAAACAACCCTAACCCCCTAAAAACAAACACTAACCCCCAAACAACAAACAACCCTAACCCCTGAAAACCAAAAACACTAACCCACTAACAACAAACAACCCTAACCCACTAACAACAAACAACCCTAACACCCTAACAACAAACAACACTAACCCCCTAACAACAAACAACCCTAAACCCCTAACATCAAACAACACTACCCCCTAACAACACAAAACACTAACACCCTAACAACCAACCCTAACCCCTAAGAACAAACAACACTAACGCCCTAAGAACAAACAACACTAACCCCCAGCAACGAACAATACTAAACCCCTAACAACACAAAACCTAACCCCTTTTCAACAAACAACCCTAACCCACTAACAACAAACAACCCTAACACCCTAACAACAAGCAACACTAACCCCCTAACAACAAACAACCCTAAACCACTAACATCAAACATCACTAACCCCCTAACAACACAAAACACTAACACCTTAACAACAAACAACACTAACACCCTAACAACAAAAACGACTAAACCCCAACAAGAAACAACCCTAAACCCCTAACAACAAACACAAAGCCCCTAACAACAAACAACACTAAACCTCTAACAACAAACTACCCTAACCCCGTAACAACAAACAACACTAACCCCGTAACAACAAACAACCCTAACCCCCAAACAACAAACAACCCTAACCCCCTAACAACAAACAATCCTAACCCCCGAACAACCAACAACACTAACGCCCTAACCACAATAAACACTAACACCCGAACAACAAAAACCACTAAACCCCAACAAGAAACAACCCTAAACCCCTAACAACAAAAAACACTAACCCCCTAAAAACAAACAACCCTAACCAAACAACAAACAAACCTAATCCACTAACAACAAACAACACTAACACCCTAACGACAAACAACCCTAACTCCCTAAGAACAAACAACACTAACACCCTAACAACAAACAACCCTAACCCCCTAACAACAAACAACACTAACCCCCTAACAACAAACAACCCTAAACCCCTAACATCAAAGAACACTAACACCCTAACAACAAACAACCCTAGCCCCTTAACAACAAACAACACTAACCCCCTAACAACACAAAACACTAACACCCTAACAACAGACAACACTAACACCCTAACAACAAAAACCACTAAACCCCAACAAGAAACAACCCTAAACCCCTAACAACAAACAACACTAACCCCCTAACAAGAAACAACACTAACCCCCTAACAACAAACAACACTAACCCCCTAACAACAAACAACACTAACACCCTAACAACAACCAACCCTAAACCCCTAACATCAAAGAACACTAACACCCTAACAACAAACAACCCTAACCCCCTAACAACAAACACTAACCCCCAAACAACAAACAACCCTAACCCCTGAAAACCAAAAACACTAAACCACTAACAACAAACAACCCTAACCCACTAACAACAAACAACCCTAACACCCTAAAAACAAACAACACTAACCCCCTAACAACAAAGAACCCTAAACCCCTAACATCAAACAACACTAACCCCCTAACAACAAACAAACCTAAACCCCTAACATCAAAGAACACTAACACCCTAACAACAAACAACCCTAACCCCCTAACAACAAACGCTAACCCCCAAACAACAAACAACCCTAACCCCTAAAAACCAAAAACACTAACCCACTAACAACAAACAACCCTAACCCACTAACAACAAACAACCCTAACACCCTAACCACAAACAAAACTAACCCCCTAACAACAAACAACCCTAACCCCCTAACAACAAACAATCCTAACCCCCGAACAACCAACAACACTAACCCCCTAACCACAGTAAACACTAACACCATAACAACAAAAACCACTAAACCCCAACAAGAAACAACCCTAAACCCCTAACAACAAACAACACTAACCCCCTAACAACAAACAACCCTAACCCCCTAACAACAAACAACCCTAACCAAACAACAAAAAACCCTAACCCACTAACAACAAACAACACTAACACCCTAACAACAAACAACCCTAACACCCTAACAACAAACAACACTAACACCCTAACAACAAACAACCCTAACCCCCTAACAACAAACAACCCTAAACCCCTGACATCAAAGAACACTAACACCCTAACAACAAACAACCCTAACCCCCTAACAACAAACACTAACCCCCAAACAACAAACAAACCTAACCCCTGAAAACCAAAAACACTAACCCACTAACAACAAACAACCCTAACCCACTAACAACAAACAACCCTAACACCCTAACAACAAACAACACTAACCCCCTAACAACAAACAACCCTAAACCCCTAACATCAAACAACACTACCCCCTAACAACACAAAACACTAACACCCTAACAACCAACCCTAACCCCTAAGAACAAACAACACTAACGCCCTAAGAACAAACAACACTAACCCCCAGCAACGAACAATACTAAACCCCTAACAACACAAAACCTAACCCCTTTTCAACAAACAACCCTAACCCACTAACAACAAACAACCCTAACACCCTAACAACAAGCAACACTAACCCCCTAACAACAAACAACCCTAAACCACTAACATCAAACATCACTAACCCCCTAACAACACAAAACACTAACACCTTAACAACAAACAACACTCACACCCTAACAACAAAAACGACTAAACCCCAACAAGAAACAACCCTAAACCCCTAACAACAAACACAAAGCCCCTAACAACAAACAACACTAAACCTCTAACAACAAACTACCCTAACCCCGTAACAACAAACAACACTAACCCCGTAACAACAAACAACCCTAACCCCCAAACAACAAACAACCCTAACCCCCTAACAACAAACAATCCTAACCCCCGAACAACCAACAACACTAACGCCCTAACCACAATAAACACTAACACCCGAACAACAAAAACCACTAAACCCCAACAAGAAACAACCCTAAACCCCTAACAACAAAAAACACTAACCCCCTAAAAACAAACAACCCTAACCAAACAACAAACAAACCTAATCCACTAACAACAAACAACACTAACACCCTAACGACAAACAACCCTAACTCCCTAAGAACAAACAACACTAACACCCTAACAACAAACAACCCTAACCCCCTAACAACAAACAACACTAACCCCCTAACAACAAACAACCCTAAACCCCTAACATCAAAGAACACTAACACCCTAACAACAAACAACCCTAGCCCCTTAACAACAAACAACACTAACCCACTAACAACACAAAACACTAACACCCTAACAACAGACAACACTAACACCCTAACAACAAAAACCACTAAACCCCAACAAGAAACAACCCTAAACCCCTAACAACAAACAACACTAACCCCCTAACAAGAAACAACACTAACCCCCTAACAACAAACAACACTAACCCCCTAACAACAAACAACACTAACACCCTAACAACAACCAACCCTAAACCCCTAACATCAAAGAACACTAACACCCTAACAACAAACAACCCTAACCCCCTAACAACAAACACTAACCCCCAAACAACAAACAACCCTAACCCCTGAAAACCAAAAACACTAAACCACTAACAACAAACAACCCTAACCCACTAACAACAAACAACCCTAACACCCTAAAAACAAACAACACTAACCCCCTAACAACAAAGAACCCTAAACCCCTAACATCAAACAACACTAACCCCCTAACAACAAACAAACCTAAACCCCTAACATCAAAGAACACTAACACCCTAACAACAAACAACCCTAACCCCCTAACAACAAACGCTAACCCCCAAACAACAAACAACCCTAACCCCTAAAAACCAAAAACACTAACCCACTAACAACAAACAACCCTAACCCACTAACAACAAACAACCCTAACACCCTAACCACAAACAAAACTAACCCCCTAACAACAAACAACCCTAACCCCCTAACAACAAACAATCCTAACCCCCGAACAACCAACAACACTAACCCCCTAACCACAGTAAACACTAACACCATAACAACAAAAACCACTAAACCCCAACAAGAAACAACCCTAAACCCCTAACAACAAACAACACTAACCCCCTAACAACAAACAACCCTAACCCCCTAACAACAAACAACCCTAACCAAACAACAAAAAACCCTAACCCACTAACAACAAACAACACTAACACCCTAACAACAAACAACCCTAACACCCTAACAACAAACAACACTAACACCCTAACAACAAACAACCCTAACCCCCTAACAACAAACAACCCTAAACCCCTGACATCAAAGAACACTAACACCCTAACAACAAACAACCCTAACCCCCTAACAACAAACACTAACCCCCAAACAACAAACAAACCTAACCCCTGAAAACCAAAAACACTAACCCACTAACAACAAACAACCCTAACCCACTAACAACAAACAACCCTAACACCCTAACAACAAAAAACACTAACCCAATAACAACAAACAACCCTAAACCCCTAACATCAAACAACACTACCCCCTAACAACACAAAACACTCACACCCTAACAACAACCAACCCTAACCCCTAAGAACAAACAACACTAACGCCCTAAGAACAAACAACACTAACCCCCAGCAACGAACAATACTAAACCCCTAACAACACAAAACCTAACCCCTTTTCAACAAACAACCCTAACCCACTAACAACAAACAACCCTAACACCCTAACAACAAGCAACACTAACCCCCTAACAACAAACAACCCTAAACCACTAACATCAAACATCACTAACCCCCTAACAACACAAAACACTAACACCCTAACAACAAACAACACTAACACCCTAACAACAAAAACCACTAAACCCCAACAAGAAACAACCCTAAACCCCTAACAACAAACACAAACCCCCTAACAACAAACAACACTAAACCTCTAACAAGAAACTACCCTAACCCCGTAACAACAAACAACACTAACCCCGTAACAACAAACAACCCTAACCCCCAAACAACAAACAACCCTAACCCCCTAAGAACAAACAACACTAACACCCTAACAACAAACAACCCTAACCCCCTAACAACAAACAACACTAACCCCCTAACAACAAACAACCCTAAACCCCTAACATCAAAGAACACTAACACCCTAACAACAAACAACCCTAACCCCCTAACAACAAACACTAACCCCCAAACAACAAACAACCCTAACCCCTGAAAACCAAAAACACTACACCACTAAAAACAAACAACCCTAACCCACTAACAACAAACAACCCTAACACCCTAACAACAAACAACACTAACCCCCTAACAACAAACAAGCCTAAACCCCTAACATCAAACAACACTAAACCCCTAACAACACAAAACACTAACACCCTAACAACAAACAACACTAACACCCTAACAACAAAAACCACTAAAACCCAACAAGAAACAACCCTGAACCCCTAACAACAAACACTAACCCCCTAACAACAAACAACACTAAACCCCTAACAAGAAACTACCCTAACCGCGTAACAACAAACAACCCTAAACCCCAAACAACAAACAACCCTAACCCCCTAACAACAAACAATCCTCACCCCCGAACAACCAACAACACTAACCCCCTAACCAAAATAAACACTAACACCCGAACAACAAAAACCACTAAACCCCAACAAGAAACAACCCTAAACCCCTAACAACAAAAAACACTAACCCCCTAACAACAAACAACCCTAACCAAACAACAAACAAACCTAACCCACTAACATGAAACAACACTAAGACCCTAACGACAAACAACCCTAACCCCCAAACAACACTAACACCCTAACAACAAACAACCCTAACCCCCTAACAAACAACACTAACCCCCTAACAACAAACAACCCTAAACCCCTAACATCAAAGAACACTAACACCCTAACAACAAACAACACTAACACCCTAACAACAAACACTAACCCCCAAAAAACAAACAACCCTAACCCCTGAAAACCAAAAACACTAAACCACTAACAACAAACAACCCTAACCCACTAACAACAAACAACCCTAACGCCCTAAAAACAAACAACACTAAACCCCTAACAACACAAAACACTAACACCCTAACAACAAACAACACTAACCCCCTAACAACAAACAACCCTAACCCCTAAAAACCAAAAACACTAACCCCCTAACAACAAACAACCCTAACCCACTAACAACAAACAACCCTAACACCCTAACCACAAACAACACTAACCCCCGAACAACAAACAACCCTAACCCCCTAACAACAAACAATCCTAACCCCCGAACAACCAACAACACTAAACCCCTAACCACAGTAAACACTAACACCCTAACAACAAAAACCACTAAACTCCAACAAGTAACAACCCTAAACCCCTAACAACAAACAACACTAACGCCCTAACAACAAACAACCCTAAGCAAACAACAAACAAACCTAACCCACTAACAACAAACAACACTAACACCCTAACAACAAACACCCCTAACCCCCTAACAACAAACAACACTAACCCCCTAACAACAAACAACCCTAAACTCCTAACATCAAAGAACACTAACACCCTAACAACAAACAACACTAACCCCCTAAAAACAAACACTAACCCCCAAACAACAAACAACCCTAACCCCTAAAAACCAAAAACACTAACCCACTAACAACAAACAACCCTAAACCACTAACAACAAACAACCCTAACACCCTAACAACAAACAACACTAACCCCCTAACAACAAACAACCCTAAACCCCTAACATCAAACAACACTATCCCCCTAACAACAAACAACCCTAAACCCCTAACATCAAAGAACACTAACACCCTAACAACAAACAACCCTAACCCCCTAACAACAAACGCTAACCCCCAAACAACAAACAACCGTAACCCCTAAAAACCAAAAACACTAACCCACTAACAACAAACAACCCTAACCCACTAACAACAAACAACCCTAACACCCTAACCACAAACACCACTAACCCCCTAACAACAAACAACCCTAACACCCAACAACAAACAATCTTAACCCCCGAACAACCAACAACACTAACCCCCTAACCACAGTAAACACTAACACCCTAACAACAAAAACCACTAAACCCCAACAAGAAACAACCCTAAACCCCTAACAACAAACAACACTAACCCCCTAACAACAAACAACCCTAACCAAACAACAAAAAACCCTAACCCACTAACAACAAACAACACTAACACCCTAACAACAAACAACCCTAACACCCTAACAACAAACAACACTAACACCCTAACAACAAACAACCCTAACCCCCTAACAACAAACAACCCTAAACCCCTGACATCAAAGAACACTAACACCCTAACAACAAACAACCCTAACCCCCTAAAAACAAACACTAACCCCCAAACAACAAACAACCCTAACCCCTGAAAACCAAAAACACTAACCCACTAACAACAAACAACCCTAACCCACTAACAACAAACAACCCTAACACCCTAACAACAAACAACACTAACCCCCTAACAACAAACAACCCTAAACCCCTAACATCAAACAACACTACCCCCTAACAACACAAAACACTAACACCCTAACAACAACCAACCCTAACCCCTAAGAACAAACAACACTAACGCCCTAAGAACAAACAACACTAACCCCCAGCAACGAACAATACTAAACCCCTAACAACACAAAACCTAACCCCTTTTCAACAAACAACCCTAACCCACTAACAACAAACAACCCTAACACCCTAACAACAAGCAACACTAACCCCCTAACAACAAACAACCCTAAACCACTAACATCAAACATCACTAACCCCCTAACAACACAAAACACTAACACCTTAACAACAAACAACACTAACACCCTAACAACAAAAACCACTAAACCCCAACAAGAAACAACCCTAAACCCCTAACAACAAACACAAAGCCCCTAACAACAAACAACACTAAACCTCTAACAAGAAACTACCCTAACCCCGTAACAACAAACAACACTAACCCCGTAACAACAAACAACCCTAACCCCCAAACAACAAACAACCCTAACTCCCTAACAACAAACAATCCTAACCCCCGAACAACCAACAACACTAACGCCCTAACCACAATAAACACTAACACCCGAACAACAAAAACCACTAAACCCCAACAAGAAACAACCCTAAACCCCTAACAACAAAAAACACTAACCCCCTAACAACAAACAACCCTAACCAAACAACAAACAAACCTAATCCACTAACAACAAACAACACTAACACCCTAACGACAAACAACTCTAACTCCCTAAGAACAAACAACACTAACACCCTAACAACAAACAACCCTAACCCCCTAACAACAAACAACACTAACCCCCTAACAACAAACAACCCTAAACCCCTAACATCAAAGAACACTAACACCCTAACAACAAACAACCCTAGCCCCTTAACAACAAACAACACTAACCCCCTAACAACACAAAACACTAACACCCTAACAACAGACAACACTAACACCCTAACAACAAAAACCACTAAACCCCAACAAGAAACAACCCTAAACCCCTAACAACAAACACAACTAACCCCCTAACAAGAAACAACACTAACCCCCTAACAACAAACAACACTAACCCCCTAACAACAAACAACACTAACACCCTAACAACAACCAACCCTAAACCCCTAACATCAAAGAACACTAACACCCTAACAACAAACAACCCTAACCCCCTAACAACAAACACTAACCCCCAAACAACAAACAACCCTAACCCCTGAAAACCAAAAACACTAAACCACTAACAACAAACAACCCTAACCCACTAACAACAAACAACCCTAACACCCTAACCACAAACAAAACTAACCCCCTAACAACAAACAACCCTAACCCCCTAACAACAAACAATCCTAACCCCCGAACAACCAACAACACTAACCCCCTAACCACAGTAAACACTAACACCATAACAACAAAAACCACTAAACCCCAACAAGAAACAACCCTAAACCCCTAACAACAAACAACACTAACCCCCTAACAACAAACAACCCTAACCAAACAACAAAAAACCCTAACCCACTAACAAAAAACAACACTAACACCCTAACAACAAACAACCCTAACACCCTAACAACAAACAACACTAACACCCTAACAACAAACAACCCTAACCCCCTAACAACAAACAACCCTAAACCCCTGACATCAAAGAACACTAACACCCTAACAACAAACAACCCTAACCCCCTAACAACAAACACTAACCCCCAAACAACAAACAAACCTAACCCCTGAAAACCAAAAACACTAACCCACTAACAACAAACAACCCTAACCCACTAACAACAAACAACCCTAACACCCTAACAACAAAAAACACTAACCCAATAACAACAAACAACCCTAAACCCCTAACATCAAACAACACTACCCCCTAACAACACAAAACACTAACACCCTAACAACAACCAACCCTAACCCCTAAGAACAAACAACACTAACGCCCTAAGAACAAAGAACACTAACCCCCAGCAACGAACAATACTAAACCCCTAACAACACAAAACCTAACCCCTTTTCAACAAACAACCCTAACCCACTAACAACAAACAACCCTAACACCCTAACAACAAGCAACACTAACCCCCTAACAACAAACAACCCTAAACCACTAACATCAAACATCACTAACCCCCTAACAACACAAAACACTAACACCCTAACAACAAACAACACTAACACCCTAACAACAAAAACCACTAAACCCCAACAAGAAACAACCCTAAACCCCTAACAACAAACACAAAGCCCCTAACAACAAACAACACTAAACCTCTAACAAGAAACTACCCTAACCCCGTAACAACAAACAACACTAACCCCGTAACAACAAACAACCCTAACCCCCAAACAACAAACAACCCTAACCCCCTAACAACAAACAATCCTAACCCCCGAACAACCAACAACACTAACGCCCTAACCACAATAAACACTAACACCCGAACAACAAAAACCAGTAAACCCCAACAAGAAACAACCCTAAACCCCTAACAACAAAAAACACTAACCCCCTAACAACAAACAACCCTAACCAAACAACAAACAAACCTAATCCACTAACAACAAACAACACTAACACCTTAACGACAAACAACCCTAACCCCCTAAGAACAAACAACACTAACCCCCTAACAACAAACAACCCTAACCCCCTAACAACAAACAACACTAACCCCCAACAACAAACAACCCTAAACCCCTAACATCAAAGAACACTAACACTCTAACAACAAACAACCCTAACCCCCTAACAACAAACACTAACCCCCAAACAACAAACAACCCTAACCCCTGAAAACCAAAAACACTACACCACTAAAAACAAACAACCCTAACCCACTAACAACAAACAACCCTAACACCCTAACAACAAACAACACTAACCCCCTAACAACAAACAACCCTAAACCCCTAACATCAAACAACACTAAACCCCTAACAACACAAAACACTAACACCCTAACAACAAACAACACTAACACCCTAACAACAAAAACCACTAAACCCCAACAAGAAACAACCCTAAACCCCTAACAACAAACAACACTAACCCCCTAACAACAAACAACCCTAACCCCTAAAAACCAAAAACACTAACCCACTAACAGCAAACAACCCTAACCCACTAACAACAAACCACCCTAACACCCTAACCACAAACAACACTAACCCCCTAACAACAAACAACCCTAACCCCCTAACAACAAACAATCCTAACCCCCGAACAACCAACAACACTAACCCCCTAACCACAGTAAACACTAACACCCTAACAACAAAAACCACTAAACCCCAACAAGAAACAACCCTAAACCCCTAACAAAAAACAACACTAACCCCCTAACAACAAGCAACCCTAACCAAACAACAAAAAACCCTAACCCACTAACAACAAACAACACTAACACCCTAACAACAAACAACCCTAACCCCCTAACAACAAACAACACTAACACCCTAACAACAAACAACCCTAACCCCCTAACAAGAAACAACACTAACCCCCTAACAACAAACAGCCCTAAACCCCTAACATCAAAGAACACTAACACCCTAACAACAAACACCCCTAACCCCCTAACAACAAACAACACTAACCCCCTAACAACAAACAACCCTAAACTCCTAACATCAAAGAACACTAACACCCTAACAACAAACAACACTAACCCCCTAAAAACAAACACTAACCCCCAAACAACAAACAACCCTAACCCCTAAAAACCAAAAACACTAACCCACTAACAACAAACAACCCTAAACCACTAACAACAAACAACCCTAACACCCTAACAACAAACAACACTAACCCCCTAACAACAAAGAACCCTAAACCCCTAACATCAAACAACACTAACCCCCTAACAACAAACAAACCTAAACCCCTAACATCAAAGAACACTAACACCCTAACAACAAACAACCCTAACCCCCTAACAACAAACGCTAACCCCCAAACAACAAACAACCCTAACCCCTAAAAACCAAAAACACTAACCCACTAACAACAAACAACCCTAACACCCTAACCACAAACAAAACTAACCCCCTAACAACAAACAACCCTAACCCCCTAACAACAAACAATCCTAACCCCCGAACAACCAACAACACTAACCCCCTAACCACAGTAAACACTAACACCATAACAACAAAAACCACTAAACCCCAACAAGAAACAACCCTAAACCCCTAACAACAAACAACACTAACCCCCTAACAACAAACAACCCTAACCCCCTAACAACAAACAACCCTAACCAAACAACAAAAAACCCTAACCCACTAACAACAAACAACACTAACACCCTAACAACAAACAACCCTAACACCCTAACAACAAACAACACTAACACCCTAACAACAAACAACCCTAACCCCCTAACAACAAACAACCCTAAACCCCTGACATCAAAGAACACTAACACCCTAACAACAAACAACCCTAACCCCCTAACAACAAACACTAACCCCCAAACAACAAACAAACCTAACCCCTGAAAACCAAAAACACTAACCCACTAACAACAAACAACCCTAACCCACTAACAACAAACAACCCTAACACCCTAACAACAAAAAACACTAACCCAATAACAACAAACAACCCTAAACCCCTAACATCAAACAACACTACCCCCTAACAACACAAAACACTAACACCCTAACAACAACCAACCCTAACCCCTAAGAACAAACAACACTAACGCCCTAAGAACAAACAACACTAACCCCCAGCAACGAACAATACTAAACCCCTAACAACACAAAACCTAACCCCTTTTCAACAAACAACCCTAACCCACTAACAACAAACAACCCTAACACCCTAACAACAAGCAACACTAACCCCCTAACAACAAACAACCCTAAACCACTAACATCAAACATCACTAACCCCCTAACAACACAAAACACTAACACCCTAACAACAAACAACACTAACACCCTAACAACAAAAACCACTAAACCCCAACAAGAAACAACCCTAAACCCCTAACAACAAACACAAACCCCCTAACAACAAACAACACTAAACCTCTAACAAGAAACTACCCTAACCCCGTAACAACAAACAACACTAACCCCGTAACAACAAACAACCCTAACCCCCAAACAACAAACAACCCTAACCCCCTAAGAACAAACAACACTAACACCCTAACAACAAACAACCCTAACCCCCTAACAACAAACAACACTAACCCCCTAACAACAAACAACCCTAAACCCCTAACATCAAAGAACACTAACACCCTAACAACAAACAATCCTAACCCCCTAACAACAAACACTAACCCCCAAACAACAAACAACCCTAATCCCTGAAAACCAAAAACACTACACCACTAAAAACAAACAACCCTAACCCACTAACAACAAACAACCCTAACACCCTAACAACAAACAACACTAACCCCCTAACAACAAACAACCCTAAACCCCTAACATCAAACAACACTAAACCCCTAACAACACAAAACACTAACACCCTAACAACAAACAACACTAACACCCTAACAACAAAAACCACTAAAACCCAACAAGAAACAACCCTGAACCCCTAACAACAAACACTAACCCCCTAACAACAAACAACACTAAACCCCTAACAAGAAACTACCCTAACCGCGTAACAACAAACAACCCTAACCCCCAAACAACAAACAACCCTAACCCCCTAACAACAAACAATCCTCACCCCCGAACAACCAACAACACTAACCCCCTAACCAAAATAAACACTAACACCCGAACAACAAAAACCACTAAACCCCAACAAGAAACAACCCTAAACCCCTAACAACAAAAAACACTAACCCCCTAACAACAAACAACCCTAACCAAACAACAAACAAACCTAACCCACTAACATGAAACAACACTAAGACCCTAACGACAAACAACCCTAACCCCCAAACAACAAACAACACTAACACCCTAACAACAAACAACCCTAACCCCCTAACAAACAACACTAACCCCCTAACAACAAACAACCCTAAACCCCTAACATCAAAGAACACTAACACCCTAACAACAAACAACACTAACACCCGAACAACAAACACTAACCCCCAAAAAACAAACAACCCTAACCCCTGAAAACCAAAAACACTAAACCACTAACAACAAACAACCCTAACCCACTAACAACAAACAACCCTAACACCCTAAAAACAAACAACACTAAACCCCTAACAACACAAAACACTAACACCCTAACAACAAACAACACTAACACCCTAACAACAAAAACCACTAAACCCCAACAAGAAACAACCCTAAACCCCTAACAACAAACAACACTAACCCCCTAACAACAAACAACCCTAACCCCTAAAAACCAAAAACACTAACCCACTAACAACAAACAACCCTAACCCACTAACAACAAACAACCCTAACACCCTAACCACAAACAACACTAACCCCCGAACAACAAACAACCCTAACCCCCTAACAACAAACAATCCTAACCCCCGAACAACCAACAACACTAAACCCCTAACCACAGTAAACACTAACACCCTAACAACAAAAACCACTAAACTCCAACAAGAAACAACCCTAAACCCCTAACAACAAACAACACTAACGCCCTAACAACAAACAACCCTAAGCAAACAACAAACAAACCTAACCCACTAACAACAAACAACACTAACACCCTAACAACAAACACCCCTAACCCCCTAACAACAAACAACACTAACCCCCTAACAACAAACAACCCTAAACTCCTAACATCAAAGAACACTAACACCCTAACAACAAACAACACTAACCCCCTAAAAACAAACACTAACCCCCAAACAACAAACAACCCTAACCCCTAAAAACCAAAAACACTAACCCACTAACAACAAACAACCCTAAACCACTAACAACAAACAACCCTAACACACTAACAACAAACAACACTAACCCCCTAACCACAAACAACCCTAAACCCCTAACATCAAACAACACTATCCCCCTAAAAACAAACAACCCTAAACCCCTAACATCAAAGAACACTAACACCCTAACAACAAACAACCCTAACCCCCTAACAACAAACGCTAACCCCCAAACAACAAACAACCGTAACCCCTAAAAACCAAAAACACTAACCCACTAACAACAAACAACCCTAACCCACTAACAACAAACAACCCTAACACCCTAACCACAAACAACACTAACCCCCTAACAACAAACAACCCTAACACCCAACAACAAACAATCTTAACCCCCGAACAACCAACAACACTAACCCCCTAACCACAGTAAACACTAACACCCTAACAACAAAAACCACTAAACCCCAACAAGAAACAACCCTAAACCCCTAACAACAAACAACACTAACCCCCTAACAACAAACAACCCTAACCAAACAACAAAAAACCCTAACCCACTAACAACAAACAACACTAACACCCTAACAACAAACAACCCTAACCCCCTAACAACAAACAACACTAACACCCTAACAACAAACAACCCTAACCCCCTAAAAACAAACACTAACCCCCAAACAACAAACAACCCTAACCCCTGAAAACCAAAAACACTAACCCACTAACAACAAACAACCCTAACCCACTAACAACAAACAACCCTAACACCCTAACAACAAACAACACTAACCCCCTAACAACAAACAACCCTAAACCCCTAACATCAAACAACACTACCCCCTAACAACACAAAACACTAACACCCTAACAACAACCAACCCTAACCCCTAAGAACAAACAACACTAACGCCCTAAGAACAAACAACACTAACCCCCAGCAACGAACAATACTAAACCCCTAACAACACAAAACCTAACCACTTTTCAACAAACAACCCTAACCCACTAACAACAAACAACCCTAACACCCTAACAACAAGCAACACTAACCCCCTAACAACAAACAACCCTAAACCACTAACATCAAACATCACTAACCCCCTAACAACACAAAACACTAACACCTTAACAACAAACAACACTAACACCCTAACAACAAAAACCACTAAACCCCAACAAGAAACAACCCTAAACCCCTAACAACAAACACAAAGCCCCTAACAACAAACAACACTAAACCTCTAACAAGAAACTACCCTAACCCCGTAACAACAAACAACACTAACCCCGTAACAACAAACAACCCTAACCCCCAAACAACAAACAACCCTAACTCCCTAACAACAAACAATCCTAACCCCCGAACAACCAACAACACTAACGCCCTAACCACAATAAACACTAACACCCGAACAACAAAAACCACTAAACCCCAACAAGAAACAACCCTAAACCCCTAACAACAAAAAACACTAACCCCCTAACAACAAACAACCCTAACCAAACAACAAACAAACCTAATCCACTAACAACAAACAACACTAACACCCTAACGACAAACAACCCTAACTCCCTAAGAACAAACAACACTAACACCCTAACAACAAACAACCCTAACCCCCTAACAACAAACAACACTAACCCCCTAACAACAAACAACCCTAAACCCCTAACATCAAAGAACACTAACACCCTAACAACAAACAACCCTAGCCCCTTAACAACAAACAACACTAACCCCCTAACAACACAAAACACTAACACCCTAACAACAGACAACACTAACACCCTAACAACAAAAACCACTAAACCCCAACAAGAAACAACCCTAAACCCGTAACAACAAACAACACTAACCCCCTAACAAGAAACAACACTAACCCCTTAACAACAAACAACACTAACCCCCTAACAAAAAACAACACTAACACCCTAACAACAACCAACCCTAAACCCCTAACATCAAAGAACACTAACACCCTAACAACAAACAACCCTAACCCCCTAACAACAAACACTAACCCCCAAACAACAAACAACCCTAACCCCTGAAAACCAAAAACACTAAACCACTAACAACAAACAACCCTAACCCACTAACAACAAACAACCCTAACACCCTAAAAACAAACAACACTAAACCCCTAACAACACAAAACACTAACACCCTAACAACAAACAACACTAACACCCTAACAACAAAAACCACTAAACCCCAACAAGAAACAACCCTAAACCCCTAACAACAAACAACACTAACCCCCTAACAACAAACAACCCTAACCCCTAAAAACCAAAAACACTAACCCACTAACAACAAACAACCCTAACCCACTAACAACAAACCACCCTAACACCCTAACCACAAACAACACTAACCCCCTAACAACAAACAACCCTAACCCCCTAACAACAAACAATCCTAACCCCCGAACAACCAACAACACTAACCCCCTAACCACAGTAAACACTAACACCCTAACAACAAAAACCACTAAACCCCAACAAGAAACAACCCTAAACCCCTAACAAAAAACAACACTAACCCCCTAACAACAAGCAACCCTAACCAAACAACAAAAAACCCTAACCCACTAACAACAAACAACACTAACACCCTAACAACAAACAACCCTAACCCCCTAACAACAAACAACACTAACCCCCTAACAACAAACAACCCTAACCCCCTAACAAGAAACAACACTAACCCCCTAACAACAAACAGCCCTAAACCCCTAACATCAAAGAACACTAACACCCTAACAACAAACAACCCTAACCCCCTAACAACAAACACTAACCCCCAAACAACAAACAACCCTAACCCCTGAAAACCAAAAACACTAACCCACTAACAACAAACAACCGTAACCCACTAACAACAAACAACCCTAACACCCTAACCACAAACAACACTAACCCCCTAACAACAAACAACCCTAACCCCCTAACAACAAACAATCCTAACCCCCGAACAACCAACAACACTAACCCCCTAACCACAGTAAACACTAACACCCTAACAACAAAAACCACCAAACCCCAACAAGAAACAACCCTAAACCCCTAACAACAAACAACACTAACCCCCTAACAACAAACAACCCTAACCAAACAACAAAAAACCCTAACCCACTAACAACAAACAACACTAACACCCTAAAAACAAACAACCCTAACCCCCTAACAACAAACAACACTAACACCCTAACAACAAACAACCCTAACCCCCTAACAACAAACAACCCTAAACCTCTAACATCAAAGAACACTAACACCCTAACAACAAACAACCCTAACCCCCTAACAACAAACACTAACCCCCAAACAACAAACAACCCTAACCCCTGAAAACCAAAAACACTAACCCACTAACAACAAACAACCCTAACCCACTAACAACAAACAACCCTAACACCCTAAAAACAAACAACACTAAACCCCTAACAACACAAAACACTAACACCCTAACAACAAACAACACTAACACCCTAACAACAAAAACCACTAAACCCCAACAAGAAACAACCCTAAACCCCTAACAACAAACACTAACCCCCTAACAACAAACAACACTAAACCCCTAACAAGAAACTACCCTAACCCCGTAACAACAAACAACCCTAACCCCCAAACAACAAACAACCCTAACCCCCTAACAACAAACAATCCTAACCCCCGAACAACCAACAACACTAACCCCCTAACCAAAATAAACACTAACACCCGAACAACAAAAACCACTAAACCCCAACAAGAAACAACCCTAAACCCCTAACAACAAAAAACACTAACCCCCTAACAACAAACAACCCTAACCAAACAACAAACAAACCTAACCCACTAACATCAAACAACACTAAGACCCTAACGACAAACAACCCTAACCCCCAAACAACAAACAACACTAACACCCTAACAACAAACAACCCTAACCCCCTAACAAACAAAACTAACCCCCTAACAACAAACAACCCTAAACCCCTAACATCAAAGAACACTAACACCCTAACAACAAACAACCCTAACCCCCTAACAACAAACACTAACCCCCAAACAACGAACAACCCTAACCCCTGAAAACCAAAAACACTAAACCACTAACAACAAACAACCCTAACCCACTAACAACAAACAACCCTAACACCCTAAAAACAAACAACACTAAACCCCTAACAACACAAAACACTAACACCCTAACAACAAACAACACTAACACCCTAACAACAAAAACCACTAAACCCCAACAAGAAACAACCCTAAACCCCTAACAACAAACAACACTAACCCCCTAACATCAAACAACCCTAACCCCTAAAAACCAAAAACACTAACCCACTAACAACAAACAACCCTAACCCACTAACAACAAACAACCCTAACACCCTAACCACAAACAACACTAACCCCCTAACAACAAACAACCCTAACCCCCTAACAACAAACAATCCTAACCCCCGAACAACCAACAACACTAACCCCCTAACCACAGTAAACACTAACAGCCTAACAACAAAAACCACTAAACTCCAACAAGAAACAACCCTAAACCCCTAACAACAAACAACACTAACGCCCTAACAACAAACAACCCTAAGCAAACAACAAACAAACCTAACCCACTAAAAACAAACAACACTAACACCCTAACAACAAACACCCCTAACCCCCTAACAACAAACAACACTAACCCCCTAACAACAAACAACCCTAAACTCCTAACATCAAAGAACACTAACACCCTAACAACAAAAAACACTAACCCCCTAAAAACAAACACTAACCCCCAAACAAGAAACAACCCTAACCACTAAAAACCAAAAACACTAACCCACTAACAACAAACAACCCTAAACCACTAACAACAAACAACCCTAACACCCTAACAACAAACAACACTAACCCCCTAACAACAAACAACCCTAAACCCCTAACATCAAACAACACTATCCCCCAACAACAAACAACCCTAAACCCCTAACATCAAAGAACACTAACACCCTAACAACAAACAACCCTAACCCCCTAACAACAAACGCTAACCCCCAAACAACAAACAACCGTAACCCCTAAAAACCAAAAACACTAACCCACTAACAACAAACAACCCTAACCCACTAACAACAAACAACCCTAACACCCTAACCACAAACACCACTAACCCCCTAACAACAAACAACCCTAACCCCCAACAACAAACAATCCTAACCCCCGAACAACCAACAACACTAACCCCCTAACCACAGTAAACACTAACACCCTAACAACAAAAACCACTAAACCCCAACAAGAAACAACCCTAAACCCCTAACAACAAACAACACTAACCCCCTAACAACAAACAACCCTAATCAAACAACAAAAAACCCTAACCCACTAACAACAAACAACACTAACACCCTAACAACAAACAACCCTAACCCCCTAACAACAAACAACACTAACACCCTAACAACAAACAACCCTAACCCCCTAACAACAAACAACACTAAACCCCTGACATCAAAGAACACTAACACCCTAACAACAAACAACCCTAACCCCCTAAAAACAAACACTAACCCCCAAACAACAAACAACCCTAACCCCTGAAAACCAAAAACACTAACCCACTAACAACAAACAACCCTAACCCACTAACAACAAACAACCCTAACACCCTAACAACAAACAACACTAACCCCCTAACAACAAACAACCCTAAACCCCTAACATCAAACAACACTACCCCCTAACAACACAAAACACTAGCACCCTAACAACAACCAACCCTAACCCCTAAGAACAAACAACACTAACGCCCTAAGAACAAACAACACTAACCCCCAGCAACGAACAATACTAAACCCCTAACAACACAAAACCTAACCCCTTTTCAACAAACAACCCTAACCCACTAACAACAAACAACCCTAACACCCTAACAACAAGCAACACTAACCCCCTAACAACAAACAACCCTAAACCACTAACATCAAACATCACTAACCCCCTAACAACACAAAACACTAACACCCTAACAACAAACAACACTAACACCCTAACAACAAAAACCACTAAACCCCAACAAGAAACAACCCTAAAACCCTAACAACAAACACAAAGCCCCTAACAACAAACAACACTAAACCTCTAACAAGAAACTACCCTAACCCCGTAACAACAAACAACACTAACCCCGTAACAACAAACAACCCTAACCCCCAAACAACAAACAACCCTAACCCCCTAACAACAAACAATCCTAACCCCCGAACAACCAACAACACTAACCCCCTAACCACAATAAACACTAACACCCGAACAACAAAAACCACTAAACCCCAACAAGAAACAACCCTAAACCCCTAACAACAAACAACCCTAACCCCCTAACAACAAACAACCCTAACCCCTAACATCAAAGAACACTAACACCCTAACAACAAACAACCCTAACCCCCTAACAACAAACACTAACCCCCAAACAACAAACAACCCTAACCCCTGAAAACCAAAAACACTACACCACTAAAAACAAACAACCCTAACCCACTAACAACAAACAACCCTAAACCCCTAACATCAAAAAACACTAAACCCCTAACAACACAAAACACTAACACCCTAACAACAAACAACACTAACACCCTAACAACAAAAACCACTAAACCCCAACAAGAAACAACCCTAAACCCCTAACAACAAACAACACTAACCCCCTAACAACAAACAACCCTAACCCCTAAAAACCAAAAACACTAACCCACTAACAACAAACAACCCTAACCCACTAACAACAAACCACCCTAACACCCTAACCACAAACAACACTAACCCCCTAACAACAAACAACCCTAACCCCCTAACAACAAACAATCCTAACCCCCGAACAACCAACAACACTAACCCCCTAACCACAGTAAACACTAACACCCTAACAACAAAAACCACTAAACCCCAACAAGAAACAACCCTAAACCCCTAACAACAAACAACACTAACGCCCTAACAACAAACAACCCTAAGCAAACAACAAACAAACCTAACCCACTAAAAACAAACAACACTAACACCCTAACAACAAACACCCCTAACCCCCTAACAACAAACAACACTAACCCCCTAACAACAAACAACCCTAAACTCCTAACATCAAAGAACACTAACACCCTAACAACAAAAAACACTAACCCCCTAAAAACAAACACTAACCCCCAAACAAGAAACAACCCTAACCCCTAAAAACCAAAAACACTAACCCACTAACAACAAACAAACCTAAACCACTAACAACAAACAACCCTAACACCCTAACAACAAACAACACTAACCCCCTAACAACAAACAACCCTAAACCCCTAACATCAAACAACACTATCCCCCAACAACAAACAACCCTAAACCCCTAACATCAAAGAACACTAACACCCTAACAACAAACAACCCTAACCCCCTAACAACAAACGCTAACCCCCAAACAACAAACAACCGTAACCCCTAAAAACCAAAAACACTAACCCACTAACAACAAACAACCCTAACCCACTAACAACAAACAACCCTAACACCCTAACCACAAACACCACTAACCCCCTAACAACAAACAACCCTAACCCCCAACAACAAACAATCCTAACCCCCGAACAACCAACAACACTAACCCCCTAACCACAGTAAACACTAACACCCTAACAACAAAAACCACTAAACCCCAACAAGAAACAACCCTAAACCCCTAACAACAAACAACACTAACCCCCTAACAACAAACAACCCTAATCAAACAACAAAAAACCCTAACCCACTAACAACAAACAACACTAACACCCTAACAACAAACAACCCTAACACCCTAACAACAAACAACACTAACACCCTAACAACAAACAACCCTAACCCCCTAACAACAAACAACACTAAACCCCTGACATCAAAGAACACTAACACCCTAACAACAAACAAACCTAACCCCCTAAAAACAAACACTAACCCCCAAACAACAAACAACCCTAACCCCTGAAAACCAAAAACACTAACCCACTAACAACAAACAACCCTAACCCACTAACAACAAACAACCCTAACACCCTAACAACAAACAACACTAACCCCCTAACAACAAACAACCCTAAACCCCTAACATCAAACAACACTACCCCCTAACAACACAAAACACTAGCACCCTAACAACAACCAACCCTAACCCCTAAGAACAAACAACACTAACGCCCTAAGAACAAACAACACTAACCCCCAGCAACGAACAATACTAAACCCCTAACAACACAAAACCTAACCCCTTTTCAACAAACAACCCTAACCCACTAACAACAAACAACCCTAACACCCTAACAACAAGCAACACTAACCCCCTAACAACAAACAACCCTAAACCACTAACATCAAACATCACTAACCCCCTAACAACACAAAACACTAACACCCTAACAACAAACAACACTAACACCCTAACAACAAAAACCACTAAACCCCAACAAGAAACAACCCTAAAACCCTAACAACAAACACAAAGCCCCTAACAACAAACAACACTAAACCTCTAACAAGAAACTACCCTAACCCCGTAACAACAAACAACACTAACCCCGTAACAACAAACAACCCTAACCCCCAAACAACAAACAACCCTAACCCCCTAACAACAAACAATCCTAACCCCCGAACAACCAACAACACTAACCCCCTAACCACAATAAACACTAACACCCGAACAACAAAAACCACTAAACCCCAACAAGAAACAACCCTAAACCCCTAACAACAAACAACCCTAACCCCCTAACAACAAACAACCCTAACCCCTAACATCAAAGAACACTAACACCCTAACAACAAACAACCCTAACCCCCTAACAACAAACACTAACCCCCAAACAACAAACAACCCTAACCCCTGAAAACCAAAAACACTACACCACTAAAAACAAACAACCCTAACCCACTAACAACAAACAACCCTAAACCCCTAACATCAAAAAACACTAAACCCCTAACAACACAAAACACTAACACCCTAACAACAAACAACACTAACACCCTAACAACAAAAACCACTAAACCCCAACAAGAAACAACCCTAAACCCCTAACAACAAACAACACTAACCCCCTAACAACAAACAACCCTAACCCCTAAAAACCAAAAACACTAACCCACTAACAACAAACAACCCTAACCCACTAACAACAAACCACCCTAACACCCTAACCACAAACAACACTAACCCCCTAACAACAAACAACCCTAACCCCCTAACAACAAACAATCCTAACCCCCGAACAACCAACAACACTAACCCCCTAACCACAGTAAACACTAACACCCTAACAACAAAAACCACTAAACCCCAACAAGAAACAACCCTAAACCCCTAACAAAAAACAACACTAACCCCCTAACAACAATCAACCCTAACCAAACAACAAAAAACCCTAACACACTAACAACAAACAACACTAACACCCTAACAACAAACAACCCTAACCCCCTAACAACAAACACTAACACCCTAACAACAAACAACCCTAACCCCCTAACAAGAAACAACACTAACCCCCTAACAACAAACAGCCCTAAACCCCTAACATCAAAGAACACTAACACCCTAACAACAAACAACTCTAACCCCCTAAGAACAAACACTAACACCCAAACAACAAACAACCCTAACCCCTAAAAACCAAAAACACTAACCCACTAACAACAAACAAACCTAAACCACTAACAACAAACAACCCTAACACCCTAACAACAACCAACCCTAACCCCTAAGAACAAACAACACTAACGCCCTAAGAACAAACAACACTAACCCCCAGCAACGAACAATACTAAACCCCTAACAACACAAAACCTAACCCCCTGTCAACAAACAACCCTAACCCACTAACAACAAACACCCCTAACACCCTAACAACAAACAACAATAACCCCCTAACAACAAACAACCGTAAACCCCTATACATCAAAGAACACTAACACCCTAACAACAAACAACCCTAGCCCCCTCACAACAAACACTAACCCCCAAACAACAAACCACCCTAACCCGTAAAAACCAAAAACACTAACCCACTAACAACAAACAACCCTAACCCACTAACAACAAACAACCCTAACCCCCTAACAACAAACAACCCTAAACCCCTAACATCAAACAACACTAACGCCCTAACAACACAAAACACTAACACCCTAACAACAAACAACACTAACACCCTAACAACAAAAACCACTAAACCCCAACAAGAAACAACCCTAAACCCCAACAACAAACACTAACCCCCTAACAAAAAACAACACTAAACCCCTAACAAGAAACTACCCTAACCCCGTAACAACAAACAACACTAACCCCGTAAAAACAAACAACAGTAACCTCCAAACAACAAACAACCCTAACCCCCTAACAACAAACAATCCTAATCCCCGAACAACCAACAACACTAACCCCCTAACCACAGTAAACACTAACACCCTAACAACAAAAACCACTAAGATCCAACAAGAAACAACCCTAAACCCCTAACAACAAACAACACTAACGCCCTAACAACAAACAACCCTAAGCAAACAACAAACAAACCTAACCCACTAACAACAAACAACACTAACACCCTAACAACAAACACCCCAACCCCCTAACAACAAACAACACTAACACCCTAACAACAAACAACCCTAACCCCTAACAACAAACAACAGTAACCCCCTAACAACAAACAACCCTAAACCCCTAACATCAAAGAACACTAACACCCTAACAACAAACAACCCTAACCCCCTAACAACAAACACTAACCCCCAAACAACAAACAACCCTAACCCCTAAAAACCAAAAACACTAACCCACTAACAACAAACAACCCTAACCCACTAACAACAAACAACCCTAACACCCTAACCACAAACAACACTAACCCCCTAACAACAAACAACCCTAACCCCCAAAACAACAAACAATCCTAACCCCCGAACAACCAACAACACTAACCCCCTAACCACAGTAAACACTAACACCCTAACAACAAAAACCACTAAACCCCAACAAGAAACAACCCTAAACCCCTAACAACAAACACTAACCCCCTAACAACAAACAACACTAAACCCCTAACAAGAAACTACCCTAACCCCGTAACAACAAACAATACTAACCCCGTAACAACAAACAACCCTAACCCCCAAACAACAAACAACACTAACCCCCTAACAACAAACAACCCTAAACCCCTAACATCAAACAACCCTAACCCCCTAACAACAAGCAACCCTAACCCCCTAACAACAAACACTAACCCCCAAACAACAAACAACCCTAAACCCCTAACATCAAACAACACTTACCCCCTAACAAAACAAAACACTAACACCCTAACAACAAACAATCCTAACCCCCGAACAACCAACAACACTAACCCCCTAACCACAATAAACACTAACACCCTAACAACAAAAACCACTAAACCCCAACAAGAAACAACCCTAAACCCCTAACAACAAACAACACTAACCCCCTAACAACAAACAACCTTAACCCCCTAACAGCAAACACCCCTAAACCCCTAACAACAAACAATCCTAACCCTCTAACAACCTACAACAATAACCCCCAACCACAAACAACACTAATACCGTAAGAACAAACAACACTAACACCCTAACAACAAACAACCTTAGCCCCCTAACAACAAACACTAACCCCCAAACAACAAACAACCCTAACCCCTAAAAACCAAAAACACTAACCTACTAACAACAAACAACCCTAACCCACTAACAACAAACAACCGTAACCCCCTAACAACAAACAACCCTAAACCCCTAACATCAAACAACACTAACCCCCTAACAACACAAAACACTAACCCCCTAACAACAAACAACACTAACTCCCTAACAACAAACAACCCTAAACCCCTAACATCAAAGAACACTAACACCCTAACAACAAACAACCCTAACCCCCTAACAACAAACACTAACCCCCAAACAACAAACAACCCTAACCCCCTAACAACAAACAATCCTAACCCCCGAAAAACCAACAACACTAACCCCCTAACCACAGTAAACACTAACACCCTAACAACAAAAACCACTAAACCCCAACAAGAAACAACCCTAAACCCCTAACAACAAACAACACTAACCCCCTAACAACAAACAACCCTAACCAAACAACAAAAAACCCTAACCCACTAACAACAAACAACACTAACACGCTAACAACAAACAACCCTAACCGCCTAACAACAAACAACACTAACACCCTAACAACAAACAACCCTAACCCCTTAACAACAAACAACCCTAAACCCCTGACATCAAAGAACACTAACACCCTAACAACAAACAACCCTAACCCCCTAACAACAAACACTAACCCCCAAACAACAAACAACCCTAACCCCTGAAAACCAAAAACACTAACCCACTAACAACAAACAAACCTAACCCACTAACAACAAACAACCCTAACACCCTAACAACAAACAACACTAACCCCCTAATAACAAACAACCCTAAACCCCTAACATCAAACAACACTACCCCCTAACAACACAAAACACTAGCACCCTAACAACAACCAACCCTAACCCCTAAGAACAAACAACACTAACGCCCTAAGAACAAACAACACTAACCCCCAGCAACGAACAATACTAAACCCCTAACAACACAAAACCTAACCCCTTTTCAACAAACAACCCTAACCCACTAACAACAAACAACCCTAACACCCTAACAACAAGCAACACTAACCCCCTAACAACAAACAACCCTAAACCACTAACATCAAACATCACTAACCCCCTAACAACACAAAACACTAACACCCTAACAACAAACAACACTAACACCCTAACAACAAAAACCACTAAACCCCAACAAGAAACAACCCTAAAACCCTAACAACAAACACAAAGCCCCTAACAACAAACAACACTAAACCTCTAACAAGAAACTACCCTAACCCCGTAACAACAAACAACACTAACCCCGTAACAACAAACAACCCTAACCCCCAAACAACAAACAACCCTAACCCCCTAACAACAAACAATCCTAACCCCCGAACAACCAACAACACTAACCCCCTAACCACAATAAACACTAACACCCGAACAACAAAAACCACTAAACCCCAACAAGAAACAACCCTAAACCCCTAACAACAAACAACCCTAACCCCCTAACAACAAACAACCCTAACCCCTAACATCAAAGAACACTAACACCCTAACAACAAACAACCCTAACCCCCTAACAACAAACACTAACCCCCAAACAACAAACAACCCTAACCCCTGAAAACCAAAAACACTACACCACTAAAAACAAACAACCCTAACCCACTAACAACAAACAACCCTAAACCCCTAACATCAAAAAACACTAAACCCCTAACAACACAAAACACTAACACCCTAACAACAAACAACACTAACACCCTAACAACAAAAACCACTAAACCCCAACAAGAAACAACCCTAAACCCCTAACAACAAACAACACTAACCCCCTAACAACAAACAACCCTAACCCCTAAAAACCAAAAACACTAACCCACTAACAACAAACAACCCTAACCCACTAACAACAAACCACCCTAACACCCTAACCACAAACAACACTAACCCCCTAACAACAAACAACCCTAACCCCCTAACAACAAACAATCCTAACCCCCGAACAACCAACAACACTAACCCCCTAACCACAGTAAACACTAACACCCTAACAACAAAAACCACTAAACCCCAACAAGAAACAACCCTAAACCCCTAACAACAAACAACACTAACGCCCTAACAACAAACAACCCTAAGCAAACAACAAACAAACCTAACCCACTAAAAACAAACAACACTAACACCCTAACAACAAACACCCCTAACCCCCTAACAACAAACAACACTAACCCCCTAACAACAAACAACCCTAAACTCCTAACATCAAAGAACACTAACACCCTAACAACAAAAAACACTAACCCCCTAAAAACAAACACTAACCCCCAAACAAGAAACAACCCTAACCCCTAAAAACCAAAAACACTAACCCACTAACAACAAACAACCCTAAACCACTAACAACAAACAACCCTAACACCCTAACAACAAACAACACTAACCCCCTAACAACAAACAACCCTAAACCCCTAACATCAAACAACACTATCCCCCAACAACAAACAACCCTAAACCCCTAACATCAAAGAACACTAACACCCTAACAACAAACAACCCTAACCCCCTAACAACAAACGCTAACCCCCAAACAACAAACAACCGTAACCCCTAAAAACCAAAAACACTAACCCACTAACAACAAACAACCCTAACCCACTAACAACAAACAACCCTAACACCCTAACCACAAACACCACTAACCCTCTAACAACAAACAACCCTAACCCCCAACAACAAACAATCCTAACCCCCGAACAACCAACAACACTAACCCCCTAACCACAGTAAACACTAACACCCTAACAACAAAAACCACTAAACCCCAACAAGAAACAACCCTAAACCCCTAACAACAAACAACACTAACCCCCTAACAACAAACAACCCTAATCAAACAACAAAAAACCCTAACCCACTAACAACAAACAACACTAACACCCTAACAACAAACAACCCTAACACCCTAACAACAAACAACACTAACACCCTAACAACAAACAACCCTAACCCCCTAACAACAAACAACACTAAACCCCTGACATCAAAGAACACTAACACCCTAACAACAAACAACCCTAACCCCCTAAAAACAAACACTAACCCCCAAACAACAAACAACCCTAACCCCTGAAAACCAAAAACACTAACCCACTAACAACAAACAACCCTAACCCACTAACAACAAACAACCCTAACACCCTAACAACAAACAACACTAACCCCCTAACAACAAACAACCCTAAACCCCTAACATCAAACAACACTACCCCCTAACAACACAAAACACTAGCACCCTAACAACAACCAACCCTAACCCCTAAGAACAAACAACACTAACGCCCTAAGAACAAACAACACTAACCCCCAGCAACGAACAATACTAAACCCCTAACAACACAAAACCTAACCCCTTTTCAACAAACAACCCTAACCCACTAACAACAAACAACCCTAACACCCTAACAACAAGCAACACTAACCCCCTAACAACAAACAACCCTAAACCACTAACATCAAACATCACTAACCCCCTAACAACACAAAACACTAACACCCTAACAACAAACAACACTAACACCCTAACAACAAAAACCACTAAACCCCAACAAGAAACAACCCTAAAACCCTAACAACAAACACAAAGCCCCTAACAACAAACAACACTAAACCTCTAACAAGAAACTACCCTAACCCCGTAACAACAAACAACACTAACCCCGTAACAACAAACAACCCTAACCCCCAAACAACAAACAACCCTAACCCCCTAACAACAAACAATCCTAACCCCCGAACAACCAACAACACTAACCCCCTAACCACAATAAACACTAACACCCGAACAACAAAAACCACTAAACCCCAACAAGAAACAACCCTAAACCCCTAACAACAAACAACCCTAACCCCCTAACAACAAACAACCCTAACCCCTAACATCAAAGAACACTAACACCCTAACAACAAACAACCCTAACCCCCTAACAACAAACACTGACCCCCAAACAACAAACAACCCTAACCCCTGAAAACCAAAAACACTACACCACTAAAAACAAACAACCCTAACCCACTAACAACAAACAACCCTAAACCCCTAACATCAAAAAACACTAAACCCCTAACAACACAAAACACTAACACCCTAACAACAAACAACACTAACACCCTAACAACAAAAACCACTAAACCCCAACAAGAAACAACCCTAAACCCCTAACAACAAACAACACTAACCCCCTAACAACAAACAACCCTAACCCCTAAAAACCAAAAACACTAACCCACTAACAACAAACAACCCTAACCCACTAACAACAAACAACCCTAACACCCTAACCACAAACAACACTAACCCCCGAACAACAAACACTAACACCCTAACAACAAACAACCCTAACCCCCTAACAAGAAACAACACTAACCCCCTAACAACAAACAGCCCTAAACCCCTAACATCAAAGAACACTAACACCCTAACAACAAACAACTCTAACCCCCTAAGAACAAACACTAACACCCAAACAACAAACAACCCTAACCCCTAAAAACCAAAAACACTAACCCACTAACAACAAACAAACCTAAACCACTAACAATAAACAACCCTAAGACCCTAACAACAACCAACCCTAACCCCTAAGAACAAACAACACTAACGCCCTAAGAACAAACAACACTAACCCCCAGCAACGAACAATACTAAACCCCTAACAACACAAAACCTAACCCCCTGTCAACAAACAACCCTAACCCACTAACAACAAACACCCCTAACACCCTAACAACAAACAACAATAACCCCCTAACAACAAACAACCGTAAACCCCTATACATCAAAGAACACTAACACCCTAACAACAAACAACCCTAGCCCCCTCACAACAAACACTAACCCCCAAACAACAAACCACCCTAACCCGTAAAAACCAAAAACACTAACCCACTAACAACAAACAACCCTAACCCACTAACAACAAACAACCCTAACCCCCTAACAACAAACAACCCTAAACCCCTAACATCAAACAACACTAACGCCCTAACAACACAAAACACTAACACCCTAACAACAAACAACACTAACACCCTAACAACAAAAACCACTAAACCCCAACAAGAAACAACCCTAAACCCCAACAACAAACACTAACCCCCTAACAAAAAACAACACTAAACCCCTAACAAGAAACTACCCTAACCCCGTAACAACAAACAACACTAACCCCGTAAAAACAAACAACAGTAACCTCCAAACAACAAACAACCCTAACCCCCTAACAACAAACAATCCTAATCCCCGAACAACCAACAACACTAACCCCCTAACCACAGTAAACACTAACACCCTAACAACAAAAACCACTAAGATCCAACAAGAAACAACCCTAAACCCCTAACAACAAACAACACTAACGCCCTAACAACAAACAACCCTAAGCAAACAACAAACAAACCTAACCCACTAACAACAAACAACACTAACACCCTAACAACAAACACCCCAACCCCCTAACAACAAACAACACTAACACCCTAACAACAAACAACCCTAACCCCTAACAACAAACAACAGTAACCCCCTAACAACAAACAACCCTAAACCCCTAACATCAAAGAACACTAACACCCTAACAACAAACAACCCTAACCCCCTAACAACAAACACTAACCCCCAAACAACAAACAACCCTAACCCCTAAAAACCAAAAACACTAATCCACTAACAACAAACAACCCTAACCCACTAACAACAAACAACCCTAACACCCTAACCACAAACAACACTAACCCCCTAACAACAAACAACCCTAACCCCCAAAACAACAAACAATCCTAACCCCCGAACAACCAACAACACTAACCCCCTAACCACAGTAAACACTAACACCCTAACAACAAAAACCACTAAACCCCAACAAGAAACAACCCTAAACCCCTAACAACAAACACTAACCCCCTAACAACAAACAACACTAAACCCCTAACAAGAAACTACCCTAACCCCGTAACAACAAACAACACTAACCCCGTAACAACAAACAACCCTAACCCCCAAACAACAAACAACACTAACCCCCTAACAACAAACAACCCTAAACCCCTAACATCAAACAACCCTAACCCCCTAACAACAAGCAACCCTAACCCCCTAACAACAAACACTAACCCCCAAACAACAAACAACCCTAAACCCCTAACATCAAACAACACTTACCCCCTAACAAAACAAAACACTAACACCCTAACAACAAACAATCCTAACCCCCGAACAACCAACAACACTAACCCCCTAACCACAATAAACACTAACACCCTAACAACAAAAACCACTAAACCCCAACAAGAAACAACCCTAAACCCCTAACAACAAACAACACTAACCCCCTAACAACAAACAACCTTAACCCCCTAACAGCAAACACCCCTAAACCCCTAACAACAAACAATCCTAACCCTCTAACAACCTACAACAATAACCCCCAACCACAAACAACAGTAATACCGTAAGAACAAACAACACTAACACCCTAACAACAAACAACCTTAGCCCCCTAACAACAAACACTAACCCCCAAACAACAAACAACCCTAACCCCTAAAAACCAAAAACACTAACCTACTAACAACAAACAACCCTAACCCACTAACAACAAACAACCGTAACCCCCTAACAACAAACAACCCTAAACCCCTAACATCAAACAACACTAACCCCCTAACAACACAAAACACTAACCCCCTAACAACAAACAACACTAACTCCCTAACAACAAACAACCCTAAACCCCTAACATCAAAGAACACTAACACCCTAACAACAAACAACCCTAACCCCCTAACAACAAACACTAACCCCCAAACAACAAACAACCCTAACCCCCTAACAACAAACAATCCTAACCCCCGAAAAACCAACAAAACTAACCCCCTAACCACAGTAAACACTAACACCCTAACAACAAAAACCACTAAACCCCAACAAGAAACAACCCTAAACCCCTAACAACAAAAAACACTAACCCCCTAACAACAAACAAACGTAGCCAAACAACAAACAAACCTAACCCACTAACAACAAACAACACTAACACCCTAACGACAAACAACCCTCACCCCCTAACAACAAACAACCGTAACCCCCTAACAACAAACAACCCTAACCCCCTAACAACAAACAACACTAACCCCCTAACAACAAACAACCCTAAACCCCTAACATCAAAGAACACTAACACCCTAACAACAAACAACCATAACCCACTAACAACAAACACTAACCCCCAAACAACAAACAACCCTAACCCCTGAAAACCAAAAACACTACACCACTAACAACAAACAACCCTAACCCACTAACAACAAACAACCCTAACACCCTAACAACAAACAACACTAACCCCCTAACAACAAACAACCCTAAACCCCTAACATCAAACAACACTAAACCCCTAACAACACAAAACACTAACACCCGAACAACAAACAACACTAACACCCTAACAACAAAAACCACTAAACCCCAACAAGAAACAACCCTAAACCCCTAACAACAAACAACACTAACCCCCTAACAACAAACAACCCTAACCCCTAAAAACCAAAAACACTAAACCACTAACAACAAACAACCCTAACCCACTAACAACAAACCACCCTAACACCCTAACCACAAACAACACTAACCCCCTAACAACAAACAACCCTAACCCCCTAACAACAAACAATCCTAACCCCCGAACAACCAACAACACTAACCCCCTAACCACAGTAAACACTAACACCCTAACAACAAAAACCACTAAACCCCAACAAGAAACAACCCTAAACCCCTAACAACAAACAACACTAACCCCCTAACAACAAACAACCCTAATCAAACAACAAAAAACCCTAACCCACTAACAACAAACAACACTAACACCCTAACAACAAACAACCCTAACACCCTAACAACAAACAACACTAACACCCTAACAACAAACAACCCTAACCCCCTAACAACAAACAACACTAAACCCCTGACATCAAAGAACACTAACACCCTAACAACAAACAACCCTAACCCCCTAAAAACAAACACTAACCCCCAAACAACAAACAACCCTAACCCCTGAAAACCAAAAACACTAACCCACTAACAACAAACAACCCTAACCCACTAACAACAAACAACCCTAACACCCTAACAACAAACAACACTAACCCCCTAACAACAAACAACCCTAAACCCCTAACATCAAACAACACTACCCCCTAACAACACAAAACACTAGCACCCTAACAACAACCAACCCTAACCCCTAAGAACAAACAACACTAACGCCCTAAGAACAAACAACACTAACCCCCAGCAACGAACAATACTAAACCCCTAACAACACAAAACCTAACCCCTTTTCAACAAACAACCCTAACCCACTAACAACAAACAACCCTAACACCCTAACAACAAGCAACACTAACCCCCTAACAACAAACAACCCTAAACCACTAACATCAAACATCACTAACCCCCTAACAACACAAAACACTAACACCCTAACAACAAACAACACTAACACCCTAACAACAAAAACCACTAAACCCCAACAAGAAACAACCCTAAAACCCTAACAACAAACACAAAGCCCCTAACAACAAACAACACTAAACCTCTAACAAGAAACTACCCTAACCCCGTAACAACAAACAACACTAACCCCGTAACAACAAACAACCCTAACCCCCAAACAACAAACAACCCTAACCCCCTAACAACAAACAATCCTAACCCCCGAACAACCAACAACACTAACCCCCTAACCACAATAAACACTAACACCCGAACAACAAAAACCACTAAACCCCAACAAGAAACAACCCTAAACCCCTAACAACAAACAACCCTAACCCCCTAACAACAAACACCCCTAACCCCTAACATCAAAGAACACTAACACCCTAACAACAAACAACCCTAACCCCCTAACAACAAACACTAACCCCCAAACAACAAACAACCCTAACCCCTGAAAACCAAAAACACTACACCACTAAAAACAAACAACCCTAACCCACTAACAACAAACAACCCTAAACCCCTAACATCAAAAAACACTAAACCCCTAACAACACAAAACACTAACACCCTAACAACAAACAACACTAACACCCTAACAACAAAAACCACTAAACCCCAACAAGAAACAACCCTAAACCCCTAACAACAAACAACACTAACCCCCTAACAACAAACAACCCTAACCCCTAAAAACCAAAAACACTAACCCACTAACAACAAACAACCCTAACCCACTAACAACAAACCACCCTAACACCCTAACCACAAACAACACTAACCCCCTAACAACAAACAACCCTAACCCCCTAACAACAAACAATCCTAACCCCCGAACAACCAACAACACTAACCCCCTAACCACAGTAAACACTAACACCCTAACAACAAAAACCACTAAACCCCAACAAGAAACAACCCTAAACCCCTAACAAAAAACAACACTAACCCCCTAACAACAAGCAACCCTAACCAAACAACAAAAAACCCTAACACACTAACAACAAACAACACTAACACCCTAACAACAAACAACCCTAACCCCCTAACAACAAACACTAACACCCTAACAACAAACAACCCTAACCCCCTAACAAGAAACAACACTAACCCCTTAACAACAAACAGCCCTAAACCCCTAACATCAAAGAACACTAACACCCTAACAACAAACAACTCTAACCCCCTAAGAACAAACACTAACACCCAAACAACAAACAACCCTAACCCCTAAAAACCAAAAACACTAACCCACTAACAACAAACAAACCTAAACCACTAACAATAAACAACCCTAACACCCTAACAACAACCAACCCTAACCCCTAAGAACAAACAACACTAACGCCCTAAGAACAAACAACACTAACCCCCAGCAACGAACAATACTAAACCCCTAACAACACAAAACCTAACCCCCTGTCAACAAACAACCCTAACCCACTAACAACAAACACCCCTAACACAACAAACAACCCTAAACCCCTATACATCAAAGAACACTAACACCCTAACAACAAACAACCCTAGCCCCCTCACAACAAACACTAACCCCCAAACAACAAACCACCCTAACCCGTAAAAACCAAAAACACTAACCCACTCACAGCAAACAACCCTAACCCACTAACAACAAACAACCCTAACCCCCTAACAACAAACAACCCTAAACCCCTAACATCAAACAACACTAACGCCCTAACAACACAAAACACTAACACCCTAACAACAAACAACACTAACACCCTAACAACAAAAACCACTAAACCCCAACAAGAAACAACCCTAAACCCCAACAACAAACACTAACCCCCTAACAAAAAACAACACTAAACCCCTAACAAGAAACTACCCTAACCCCGTAACAACAAACAACACTAACCCCGTAACAACAAACAACAGTAACCTCCAAACAACAAACAACCCTAACCCCCTAACAACAAACAATCCTAATCCCCGAACAACCAACAACACTAACCCCCTAACCACAGTAAACACTAACACCCTAACAACAAAAACCACTAAACTCCAACAAGAAACAACCCTAAACCCCTAACAACAAACAACACTAACGCCCTAACAACAAACAACCCTAAGCAAACAACAAACAAACCTAACCCACTAACAACAAACAACACTAACACCCTAACAACAAACACCCCAACCCCCTAACAACAAACAACACTAACACCCTAACAACAAACAACCCTAACCCCTAACAACAAACAACAGTAACCCCCTAACAACAAACAACCCTAAACCCCTAACATCAAAGAAGACTAACACCCTAACAACAAACAACCCTAGCCCCCTCACAACAAACACTAACCCCCAAACAACAAACAACCCTAACCCCTAAAAACCAAAAACACTAACCCACTAACAACAAACAACCCTAACCCACTAACAACAAACAACGCTAACACCCTAACCACAAACAACACTAACCCCCTAACAACAAACAACCCTAACCCCCAAAACAACAAACAATCCTAACCCCCGAACAACCAACAACACTAACCCCCTAACCACAGTAAACACTAACACCCTAACAACAAAAACCACTAAACCCCAACAAGAAACAACCCTAAACCCCTAACAACAAACACTAACCCCCTAACAACAAACAACACTAAACCCCTAACAAGAAACTACCCTAACCCCCAAACAACAAACAACACTAACCCCGTAACAACAAACAACCCTAACCCCCAAACAACAAACAACACTAACCCCCTAACAACAAACAACCCTAAACCCCTAACATCAAACAACCCTAACCCCCTAACAACAAGCAACCCTAACCCCCTAACAACAAACACTAACCCCCAAACAACAAACAACCCTAAACCCCTAACATCAAACAACACTTACCCCCTAACAAAACAAAACACTAACCCCCTAACAACAAACAATCCTAACCCCCGAACAACCAACAACACTAACCCCCTAACCACAATAAACACTAACACCCTAACAACAAAAACCACTAAACCCCAACAAGAAACAACCCTAACCCCCTAACAACAAACACTAACCCCCAAACAACAAACAACCCTAACCCCTGAAAACCAAAAACACTAACCCACTAACAACAAACAAACCTAACCCACTAACAACAAACAACCCTAACACCCTAACAACAAACAACACTAACCCCCTAATAACAAACAACCCTAAACCCCTAACATCAAACAACACTACACCCTAACAACACAAAACACTAACACCCTAACAACAACCAACCCTAACCCCTAAGAACAAACAACACTAACGCCCTAAGAACAAACAACACTAACCCCCAGCAACGAACAATACTAAACCCCTAACAACACAAAACCTAAACCCTTATCAACAAACAACCCTAACCCACTAACAAAAAACAACCCTAACACCCTAACAACAAGCAACACTAACCCCCTAACAACAAACAACCCTAAACCACTAACATCAAACATCACTAACCCCCTAACAACACAAAACACTAACACCCTAACAACAAACAACACTAACACCCTAACAACAAAAACCACTAAACCCCAACAAGAAACAACCCTAAACCCCTAACAACAAACACAAAGCCCCTAACAACAAACAACACTAAACCTCTAACAAGAAACTACCCTAACCCCGTAACAACAAACAACACTAACCCCGTAACAACAAACAACCCTAACCCCCAAACAACAAACAACCCTAACCCCCTAACAACAAAGAATACTAACCCCCGAACAACCAACAACACTAACCCCCTAACCACAATAAACACTAACACCCGAACAACAAAAACCACTAAACCCCAACAAGAAACAACCCTAAACCCCTAACAACAAAAAACACTAACCCCCTAACAACAAACAAACCTAGCCAAACAACAAACAAACCTAACCCACTAACAACAAACAACACTAACACCCTAACGACAAACAACCCTAACCCCCTAACAACAAACAACCGTTACCCCCTAACAACAAACAACCCTAACCCCCTAACAACAAACAACACTAACCCCCTAACAACAAACAACCCTAAACCCCTAACATCAAAGAACACTAACACCCTAACAACAAACAACCATAACCCCCTAACAACAAACACTAACCCCCAAACAACAAACAACCCAAACCCCTGAAAACCAAAAACACTACACCACTAACAACAAACAACACTAACCCCCTAACAACAAACAACCCTAAACCCCTAACATCAAACAACACTAAACCCCTAACAACACAAAACACTAACACCCGAACAACAAACAACACTAACACCCTAACAACAAAAACCACTAAACCCCAACAAGAAACAACCCTAAACCCCTAACAACAAACAACACTAACCCCCTAACAACAAACAACCCTAACCCCTAAAAACCAAAAACACTAAACCACTAACAACAAACAACCCTAACCCACTAACAACAAACCACCCTAACACCCTAACCACAAACAACACTAACCCCCTAACAACAAACAACCCTAACCCCCTAACAACAAACAATCCTAACCCCCGAACAACCAACAACACTAACCCCCTAACCACAGTAAACACTAACACCCTAACAACAAAAACCACTAAACCCCAACAAGAAACAACCCTAAACCCCTAACAAAAAACAACACTAACCCCCTAACAACAAGCAACCCTAACCAAACAACAAAAAACACTAACCCACTAACAACAAACAACACTAACACCCTAACAACAAACAACCCTAACCCCCTAACAACAAACAACACTAACACCCTAAAAACAAACAACCCTAACCCCCTAACAAGAAACAACACTAACCCCCTAACAACAAACAGCCCTAAACCCCTAACATCAAAGAACACTAACACCCTAACAACAAACAACTCTAACCCCCTAAGAACAAACACTAACACCCAAACAACAAACAACCCTAACCCCTAAAAACCAAAAACACTAACCCACTAACAACAAACAAACCTAAACCACTAGCAATAAACAACCCCAACAACCTAACAACAACCAACCCTAACCCCTAAGAACAAACAACACTAACGCCCTAAGAACAAACAACACTAACCCCCAGCAACGAACAATACTAAACCCCTAACAACACAAAACCTAACCCCTTATCAACAAACAACCCTAACCCACTAACAACAAACACCCCTAACACCCTAACAACAAACAACAATAAACCCCTAACAACAAACAACCCTAAACCCCTATACATCAAAGAACAATAACACCCTAACAACAAACAACCCTAGCCCCCTAACAACAAACACTAACCCCCAAACAACAAACAACCCTAACCCGTAAAAACCAAAAACACTAACTCACTAACAACAAACAACCCTAACCCACTAACAACAAACAACCCAAACCCCCTAACAACAAACAACCCTAAACCCCTAACATCAAACAACACTAACCCCCTAACAACACAAAACACTAACACCCTAACAACAAACAACACTAACACCCTAACAACAAAAACCACTAAACCCCAACAAGAAACAACCCTAAACCCCTAACAACAAACACTAACCCCCTAACAACAAACAACACTAAACCCCTAACAAGAAACTACCCTAACCCCGTAACAACAAACAACACTAACCCCGAAACAACAAACAACACTAACCTCCAAACAACAAACAACCCTAACCCCCTAACAACAAACAATCCTAACCCCCGAACAACCAACAACACTAACCCCCTAACCACAGTAAACAGTAACACCCTAACAACAAAAACCACTAAACTCCAACAAGAAACAACCCTAAACCCCTAACAAACAACACTAACGCCCTAACAACAAACAACCCTAAGCAAACAACAAACAAACCTAACCCACTAACAACAAACAACACTAACACCCTAACAACAAACACCCCAACCCCCTAACAACAAACAACACTAACACCCTAACAACAAACAACCCTAACCCCTAACAACAAACAACACTAACCCCCTAACAACAAACAACCCTAAACCCCTAACATCAAAGAACACTAACACCCTAACAACAAACAACCCTAACACCCTAACAACAAACACTAACCCCCAAACAACAAACAACCCTAACCAATAAAAACCAAAAACACTAACCCACTAACAACAAACAACCCTAACCCACTAACAACAAACAACCCTAACACCCTAACCACAAACAACACTAACCCCCTAACAACAAACAACCCTAACCCCCAAAACAACAAACAATCCTAACCCCCGAACAACCAACAACACTAACCCCCTAACCACAGTAAACACTAACACCCTAACAACAAAAACGACTAAACCCCAACAAGAAAAAACCCTAAACCCCTAACAACAAACACTAACCCCCTAACAACAAACAACACTAAACCCCTAACAAGAAACTACCCTAACCCCGTAACAACAAACAACACTAACCCCGTAACAACAAACAACCCTAACCCCCTAACAACGAACAACACTAACCGCCTAACAACAAACAACCCAAACCCCCTAACAACAAACACTAACCCCCAAACAACAAACAACCCTAAACCCCTAACATCAAACAACACTTACCCCCTAACAAAACAAAACACTAACACCCTAACAACAAACAATCCTAACCCCCGAACAACCAACAACACTAACCCCTTAACCACAATAAACGGTAACACCCGAACAACAAAAACCACTAAACCCCAACAACAAACAACCCTAAACCCCTAACATCAAACAACACTAACCCCCTAACAACACAAAACACTAACACCCTAACAACAACACTAACACCCTAACAACAAAAACCACTAAACCCCAACAAGAAACAAACCCTAAACCCCTAACAACAAACACTATCCCCCTAACAACAAACAACACTAAACCCCTAACAAGAAACTAACCTAACCCCATAACAACAAACAGCACTAACCTCCTAACAACAAACAACCTTAACCCCCTAACAACAAACACCCCTAAACCCCTAACAACAAACAATCCTAACCCTCTAACAACCTACAACAATAACCCCCAACCACAAACAACACTAATCCCGTAAGAACAAACAACACTAACCCCCTAACAACAAACAACCCTAAACCCCTAACATCAAAGAACACTAACACCCTAACAACAAACAACCATAACCCCCTAACAACAAACACTAACCCCCAAACAACAAACAACCCTAACCCCTGAAAACCAAAAACACTACACCACTAACAACAAACAACCCTAACCCACTAACAACAAACAACCCTAACACCCTAACAACAAACAACACTAACCCCCTAACAACAAACAACCCTAAACCCCTAACATCAAACAACACTAAACCCCTAACAACACAAAACACTAACACCCGAACAACAAACAACACTAACACCCTAACAACAAAAACCACTAAACCCCAACAAGAAACAACCCTAAACCCCTAACAACAAACAACACTAACCCCCTAACAACAAACAACCCTAACCCCTAAAAACCAAAAACACTAACCCACTAACAACAAACAACCCTAACCCACTAACAACAAACCACCCTAACACCCTAACCACAAACAACACTAACCCCCTAACAACAAACAACCCTAACCCCCTAACAACAAACAATCCTAACCCCCGAACAACCAACAACACTAACCCCCTAACCACAGTAAACACTAACACCCTAACAACAAAAACCACTAAACCCCAACAAGAAACAACCCTAAACCCCTAACAAAAAACAACACTAACCCCCTAACAACAAGCAACCCTAACCAAACAACAAAAAACCCTAACCCACTAACAACAAACAACACTAACACCCTAACAACAAACAACCCTAACCCCCTAACAACAAACAACACTAACCCCCTAACAACAAACAACCCTAACCCCCTAACAAGAAACAACACTAACCCCCTAACAACAAACAGCCCTAAACCCCTAACATCAAAGAACACTAACACCCTAACAACAAACACCCCTAACCCCCTAACAACAAACGACCCTAAACTCCTAACATCAAAGAACACTAACACCCTAACAACAAACAACACTAACCCCCTAAAAACAAACACTAACCCCCAAACAACAAACAACCCTAACCCCTAAAAACCAAAAACACTAACCCACTAACAACAAACAACCCTAAACCACTAACAACAAACAACCCTAACACCCTAACAACAAACAACACTAACCCCCTAACAACAAAGAACCCTAAACCCCTAACATCAAACAACACTAACCCCCTAACAACAAACAAACCTAAACCCCTAACATCAAAGAACACTAACACCCTAACAACAAACAACCCTAACCCCCTAACAACAAACGCTAACCCCCAAACAACAAACAACCCTAACCCCTAAAAACCAAAAACACTAACCCACTAACAACAAACAACCCTAACCCACTAACAACAAACAACCCTAACACCCTAACCACAAACAAAACTAACCCCCTAACAACAAACAACCCTAACCCCCTAACAACAAACAATCCTAACCCCCGAACAACCAACAACACTAACCCCCTAACCACAGTAAACACTAACACCATAACAACAAAAACCACTAAACCCCAACAAGAAACAACCCTAAACCCCTAACAACAAACAACACTAACCCCCTAACAACAAACAACCCTAACCCCCTAACAACAAACAACCCTAACCAAACAACAAAAAACCCTAACCCACTAACAACAAACAACACTAACACCCTAACAACAAACAACCCTAACACCCTAACAACAAACAACACTAACACCCTAACAACAAACAACCCTAACCCCCTAACAACAAACAACCCTAAACCCCTGACATCAAAGAACACTAACACCCTAACAACAAACAACCCTAACCCCCTAACAACAAACACTAACCCCCAAACAACAAACAAACCTAACCCCTGAAAACCAAAAACACTAACCCACTAACAACAAACAACCCTAACCCACTAACAACAAACAACCCTAACACCCTAACAACAAAAAACACTAACCCAATAACAACAAACAACCCTAAACCCCTAACATCAAACAACACTACCCCCTAACAACACAAAACACTAACACCCTAACAACAACCAACCCTAACCCCTAAGAACAAACAACACTAACGCCCTAAGAACAAACAACACTAACCCCCAGCAACGAACAATACTAAACCCCTAACAACACAAAACCTAACCCCTTTTCAACAAACAACCCTAACCCACTAACAACAAACAACCCTAACACCCTAACAACAAGCAACACTAACCCCCTAACAACAAACAACCCTAAACCACTAACATCAAACATCACTAACCCCCTAACAACACAAAACACTAACACCCTAACAACAAACAACACTAACACCCTAACAACAAAAACCACTAAACCCCAACAAGAAACAACCCTAAACCCCTAACAACAAACACAACCCCCCTAACAACAAACAACACTAAACCTCTAACAAGAAACTACCCTAACCCCGTAACAACAAACAACACTAACCCCGTAACAACAAACAACCCTAACCCCCAAACAACAAACAACCCTAACCCCCTAAGAACAAACAACACTAACACCCTAACAACAAACAACCCTAACCCCCTAACAACAAACAACACTAACCCCCTAACAACAAACAACCCTAAACCCCTAACATCAAAGAACACTAACACCCTAACAACAAACAACCCTAACCCCCTAACAACAAACACTAACCCCCAAACAACAAACAACCCTAACCCCTGAAAACCAAAAACACTACACCACTAAAAACAAACAACCCTAACCCACTAACAACAAACAACCCTAACACCCTAACAACAAACAACACTAACCCCCTAACAACAAACAACCCTAAACCCCTAACATCAAACAACACTAAACCCCTAACAACACAAAACACTAACACCCTAACAACAAACAACACTAACACCCTAACAACAAAAACCACTAAAACCCAACAAGAAACAACCCTGAACCCCTAACAACAAACACTAACCCCCTAACAACAAACAACACTAAACCCCTAACAAGAAACTACCCTAACCGCGTAACAACAAACAACCCTAACCCCCAAACAACAAACAACCCTAACCCCCTAACAACAAACAATCCTCACCCCCGAACAACCAACAACACTAACCCCCTAACCAAAATAAACACTAACACCCGAACAACAAAAACCACTAAACCCCAACAAGAAACAACCCTAAACCCCTAACAACAAAAAACACTAACCCCCTAACAACAAACAACCCTAACCAAACAACAAACAAACCTAACCCACTAACATGAAACAACACTAAGACCCTAACGACAAACAACCCTAACCCCCAAACAACAAACAACACTAACACCCTAACAACAAACAACCCTAACCCCCTAACAAACAACACTAACCCCCTAACAACAAACAACCCTAAACCCCTAACATCAAAGAACACTAACACCCTAACAACAAACAACACTAACACCCTAACAACAAACACTAACCCCCAAAAAACAAACAACCCTAACCCCTGAAAACCAAAAACACTAAACCACTAACAACAAACAACCCTAACCCACTAACAACAAACAATCCTAACGCCCTAAGAACAAACAACACTAAACCCCTAACAACACAAAACACTAACACCCTAACAACAAACAACACTAACACCCTAACAACAAAAACCACTAAACCCCAACGAGAAACAACCCTAAACCCCTAACAACAAACACTAACCCCCTAACAACAAACAACCCTAACCCCTAAAAACCAAAAACACTAACCCACTAACAACAAACAACCCTAACCCACTAACAACAAACAACCCTAACACCCTAACCACAAACAACACTAACCCCCGAACAACAAACAACCCTAACCCCCTAACAACAAACAATCCTAACCCCCGAACAACCAACAACACTAAACCCCTAACCACAGTAAACACTAACACCCTAACAACAAAAACCACTAAACTCCAACAAGAAACAACCCTAAACCCCTAACAACAAACAACACTAACGCCCTAACAACAAACAACCCTAAGCAAACAACAAACAAACCTAACCCACTAACAACAAACAACACTAACACCCTAACAACAAACACCCCTAACCCCCTAACAACAAACAACACTAACCCCCTAACAACAAACAACCCTAAACTCCTAACATCAAAGAACACTAACACCCTAACAACAAACAACACTAACCCCCTAAAAACAAACACTAACCCCCAAACAACAAACAACCCTAACCCCTAAAAACCAAAAACACTAACCCACTAACAACAAACAACCCTAAACCACTAACAACAAACAACCCTAAACCCCTAACATCAAACAACACTATCCCCCTAACAACAAACAACCCTAAACCCCTAACATCAAAGAACACTAACACCCTAACAACAAACAACCCTAACCCCCTAACAACAAACACTAACCCCCAAACAACAAACAACCGTAACCCCTAAAAACCAAAAACACTAACCCACTAACAACAAACAACCCTAACCCACTAACAACAAACAACCCTAAACCCCTAACATCAAACAACACTACCCCCTAACAACACAAAACACTAACACCCTAACAACAACCAACCCTAACCCCTAAGAACAAACAACACTAACGCCCTAAGAACAAACAACACTAACCCCCAGCAACGAACAATACTAAACCCCTAACAACACAAAACCTAACCCCTTTTCAACAAACAACCCTAACCCACTAACAACAAACAACCCTAACACCCTAACAACAAGCAACACTAACCCCCTAACAACAAACAACCCTAAACCACTAACATCAAACATCACTAACCCCCTAACAACACAAAACACTAACACCCTAACAACAAAAACGACTAAACCCCAACAAGAAACAACCCTAAACCCCTAACAACAAACACAAAGCCCCTAAGAACAAACAACACTAAACCTCTAACAAGAAACTACCCTAACCCCGTAACAACAAACAACACTAACCCCGTAACAACAAACAACCCTAACCCCCAAACAACAAACAACCCTAACCCCCTAACAACAAACAATCCTAACCCCCGAACAACCAACAACACTAACGCCCTAACCACAATAAACACTAACACCCGAACAACAAAAACCACTAAACCCCAACAAGAAACAACCCTAAACCCCTAACAACAAAAAACACTAACCCCCTAACAACAAACAACCCTAACCAAACAACAAACAAACCTAATCCACTAACAACAAACAACACTAACACCCTAACGACAAACAACCCTAACTCCCTAAGAACAAACAACACTAACACCCTAACAACAAACAACCCTAACCCCCTAACAACAAACAACACTAACCCCCTAACAACAAACAACCCTAAACCCCTAACATCAAAGAACACTAACACCCTAACAACAAACAACCCTAGCCCCTTAACAACAAACAACACTAACCCCCTAACAACACAAAACACTAACACCCTAACAACAGACAACACTAACACCCTAACAACAAAAACCACTAAACCCCAACAAGAAACAACCCTAAACCCCTAACAACAAACAACACTAACCCCCTAACAAGAAACAACACTAACCCCCTAACAACAAACAACACTAACCCCCTAACAACAAACAACACTAACCCCCTAACAACAACCAACCCTAAACCCCTAACATCAAAGAACACTAACACCCTAACAACAAACAACCCTAACCCCCTAACAACAAACACTAACCCCCAAACAACAAACAACCCTAACCCCTGAAAACCAAAAACACTAAACCACTAACAACAAACAACCCTAACCCACTAACAACAAACAACCCTAACACCCTAAAAACAAACAACACTAAACCCCTAACAACACAAAACACTAACACCCTAACAACAAACAACACTAACACCCTAACAACAAAAACCACTAAACCCCAACAAGAAACAACCCTAAACCCCTAACAACAAACAACACTAACCCCCTAACAACAAACAACCCTAACCCCTAAAAACCAAAAACACTAACCCACTAACAACAAACAACCCTAACCCACTAACAACAAACCACCCTAACACCCTAACCACAAACAACACTAACCCCCTAACAACAAACAACCCTAACCCCCTAACAACAAACAATCCTAACCCCCGAACAACCAACAACACTAACCCCCTAACCACAGTAAACACTAACACCCTAACAACAAAAACCACTAAACCCCAACAAGAAACAACCCTAAACCCCTAACAAAAAACAACACTAACCCCCTAACAACAAGCAACCCTAACCAAACAACAAAAAACCCTAACCCACGAACAACAAACAACGCTAACACCCTAACAACAAACAACCCTAACCCCCTAACAACAAACAACACTAACCCCCTAACAACAAACAACCCTAACCCCCTAACAAGAAACAACACTAACCCCCTAACAACAAACAGCCCTAAACCCCTAACATCAAAGAACACTAACACCCTAACAACAAACAACCCTAACCCCCTAACAACAAACACTAACCCCCAAACAACAAACAACCCTAACCCCTGAAAACCAAAAACACTAACCCACTAACAACAAACAACCGTAACCCACTAACAACAAACAACCCTAACACCCTAACCACAAACAACACTAACCCCCTAACAACAAACAACCCTAACCCCCTAACAACAAACAATCCTAACCCCCGAACAACCAACAACACTACCCCCCTAACCACAGTAAACACTAACACCCTAACAACAAAAACCACCAAACCCCAACTAGAAACAACCCTAAACCCCTAACAACAAACAACACTAACCCCCTAACAACAAACAACCCTAACCAAACAACAAAAAACCCTAACCCACTAACAACAAACAACACTAACACCCTAAAAACAAACAACCGTAACCCCCTAACAACAAACAACACTAACACCCTAACAACAAACAACCCTAACCCCCTAACAACAAACAACCCTAAACCTCTAACATCAAAGAACACTAACACCCTAACAACAAACAACCCTAACCCCCTAACAACAAACACTAACCCCCAAACAACAAACAACCCTAACCCCTGAAAACCGAAAACACTAACCCACTAACAACAAACAACCCTAACCCACTAACAACAAACAACCCTAACACCCTAACAACAAACAACACTAACCCCCTAACAACAAACAACCCTAAACCCCTAACATCAAACAACACTAACCCCCTAACAACACAAAACACTAGCACCCTAACAACAACCAACCCTAACCCCTAAGAACAAACAACACTAACGCCCTAAGAACAAACAACTCTAACCCCCAGCAACGAACAATACTAAACCCCTAACAACACAAAACCTAACACCTTATCAACAAACAACCCTAACCCACTAACAACACACAACCCTAACACCCTAACAACAAGCAACACTAACCCCCTAACAACAAACAACCCTAAACCACTAACATCAAACATCACTAACCCCCTAACAACACAAAACACTAACACCCTAACAACAAACAACACTAACACCCTAACAACAAAAACCACTAAACCCCAACAAGAAACAACCCTAAACCCCTAACAACAAACACTAACCCCCTAACAACAAACAACACTAAACCCCTAACAAGAAACTACCCTAACCGCGTAACAACAAACAACCCTAACCCCCAAACAACAAACAACCCTAACCCCCTAACAACAAACAATCCTCACCCCCGAACAACCAACAACACTAACCCCCTAACCAAAATAAACACTAACACCCGAACAACAAAAACCACTAAACCCCAACAAGAAACAACCCTAAACCCCTAACAACAAAAAACACTAACCCCCTAACAACAAACAACCCTAACCAAACAACAAACAAACCTAACCCACTAACATGAAACAACACTAAGACCCTAACGACAAACAACCCTAACCCCCAAACAACAAACAACACTAACACCCTAACAACAAACAACCCTAACCCCCTAACAAACAACACTAACCCCCTAACAACAAACAACCCTAAACCCCTAACATCAAAGAACACTAACACCCTAACAACAAACAACACTAACACCCTAACAACAAACACTAACCCCCAAAAAACAAACAACCCTAACCCCTGAAAACCAAAAACACTAAACCACTAACAACACACAACCCTAACCCACTAACAACAAACAACCCTAACACCCTAAAAACAAACAACACTAAACCCCTAACAACACAAAACACTAACACCCTAACAACAAACAACACTAACACCCTAACAACAAAAACCACTAAACCCCAACAAGAAACAACCCTAAACCCCTAACAACAAACAACACTAACCCCCTAACAACAAACAACCCTAACCCCTAAAAACCAAAAACACTAACCCACTAACAACAAACAACCCTAACCCACTAACAACAAACAACCCTAACACCCTAACCACAAACAACACTAACCCCCGAACAACAAACAACCCTAACCCCCTAACAACAAACAATCCTAACCACCGAACAACCAACAACACTAAACCCCTAACCACAGTAAACACTAACACCCTAACAACAAAAACCACTAAACTCCAACAAGAAACAACCCTAAACCCCTAACAACAAACAACACTAACGCCCTAACAACAAACAACCCTAAGCAAACAACAAACAAACCTAACCCACTAACAACAAACAACACTAACACCCTAACAACAAACACCCCTAACCCCCTAACAACAAACAACACTAACCCCCTAACAACAAACAACCCTAAACTCCTAACATCAAAGAACACTAACACCCTAACAACAAACAACACTAACCCCCTAAAAACAAACACTAACCCCCAAACAACAAACAACCCTAACCCCTAAAAACCAAAAACACTAACCCACTAACAACAAACAACCCTAAACCACTAACAACAAACAACCCTAACAGCCTAACAACAAACAACACTAACCCCCTAACAACAAACAACCCTAAACCCCTAACATCAAACAACACTATCCCCCTAACAACAAACAACCCTAAACCCCTAACATCAAAGAACACTAACACCCTAACAACAAACAACCCTAACCCCCTAACAACAAACGCTAACCCCCAAACAACAAACAACCGTAACCCCTAAAAACCAAAAACACTAACCCACTAACAACAAACAACCCTAACCCACTAACAACAAACAACCCTAACACCCTAACCACAAACAACACTAACCCCCTAACAACAAACAACCCTAACCCCCAAAACAACAAACAATCCTAACCCCCGAACAACCAACAACACTAACCCCCTAACCACAGTAAACACTAACACCCTAACAACAAAAACCACTAAACCCCAACAAGAAACAACCCTAAACCCCTAACAAAAAACAACACTAACCCCCTAACAACAAGCAACCCTAACCAAACAACAAAAAACACTAACACACTAACAACAAACAACACTAACACCCTAACAACAAACAACCCTAACCCCCTAACAACAAACAACACTAACACCCTAACAACAAACAACCCTAACCCCCTAACAAGAAACAACACTAACCCCCTAACAACAAACAGCCCTAAACCCCTAACATCAAAGAACACTAACACCCTAACAACAAACAACTCTAACCCCCTAAGAACAAACACTAACACCCAAACAACAAACAACCCTAACCCCTAAAAACCAAAAACACTAACCCACTAACAACAAACAAACCTAAACCACTAGCAATAAACAACCCTAACACCCTAACAACAACCAACCCTAACCCCTAAGAACAAACAACACTAACGCCCTAAGAACAAACAACACTAACCCCCAGCAACGAACAATACTAAACCCCTAACAACACAAAACCTAACCCCCTGTCAACAACCAACCCTAACCCACTAACAACAAACACCCCTAACACCCTAACAACAAACAACAATAACCCCCTAACAACAAACAACCCTAAACCCCTATACATCAAAGAACACTAACACCCTAACAACAAAAAACCCTAGCCCCCTCACAACAAACACTAACCCCCAAACAACAAACCACCCTAACCCGTAAAAACCAAAAACACTAACCCACTAACAACAAACAACCCTAACCCACTAACAAGAAACAACCCTAACCCCCTAACAACAAACAACCCTAAACCCCTAACATCAAACAACACTAACGCCCTAACAACACAAAACACTAACACCCTAACAACAAACAACACTAACACCCTAACAACAAAAACCACTAAACCCCAACAAGAAACAACCCTAAACCCCTAACAACAAACACTAACCCCCTAACAACAAACAACACTAAACCCCTAACAAGAAACTACCCTAACCCCGTAACAACAAACAACACTAACCCCGAAACAACAAACAACACTAACCTCCAAACAACAAACAACCCTAACCCCCTAACAACAAACAATCCTAACCCCCGAACAACCAACAACACTAACCCCCTAACCACAGTAAACAGTAACACCCTAACAACAAAAACCACTAAACTCCAACAAGAAACAACCCTAAACCCCTAACAACAAACAACACTAACGCCCTAACAACAAACAACCCTAAGCAAACAACAAACAAACCTAACCCACTAACAACAAACAACACTAACACCCTAACAACAAACACCCCAACCCCCTAACAACAAACAACACTAACACCCTAACAACAAACAACCCTAACCCCTAACAACAAACAACACTAACCCCCTAACAACAAACAACCCTAAACCCCTAACATCAAAGAACACTAACACCCTAACAACAAACAACCCTAACACCCTAACAACAAACACTAACCCCCAAACAACAAACAACCCTAACCAATAAAAACCAAAAACACTAACCCACTAACAACAAACAACCCTAACCCACTAACAACAAACAACCCTAACACCCTAACCACAAACAACACTAACCCCCTAACAACAAACAACCCTAACCCCCAAAACAACAAACAATCCTAACCCCCGAACAACCAACAACACTAACCCCCTAACCACAGTAAACACTAACACCCTAACAACAAAAACGACTAAACCCCAACAAGAAAAAACCCTAAACCCCTAACAACAAACACTAACCCCCTAACAACAAACAACACTAAACCCCTAACAAGAAACTACCCTAACCCCGTAACAACAAACAACACTAACCCCGTAACAACAAACAACCCTAACCCCCTAACAAAGAACAACACTAACCGCCTAACAACAAACAACCCAAACCCCCTAACAACAAACACTAACCCCCAAACAACAAACAACCCTAAACCCCTAACATCAAACAACACTTACCCCCTAACAAAACAAAACACTAACACCCTAACAACAAACAATCCTAACCCCCGAACAACCAACAACACTAACCCCTTAACCACAATAAACGGTAACACCCGAACAACAAAAACCACTAAACCCCAACAACAAACAACCCTAAACCCCTAACATCAAACAACACTAACCCCCTAACAACACAAAACACTAACACCCTAACAACAACACTAACACCCTAACAACAAAAACCACTAAACCCCAACAAGAAACAAACCCTAAACCCCTAACAACAAACACTATCCCCCTAACAACAAACAACACTAAACCCCTAACAAGAAACTAACCTAACCCCATAACAACAAACAGCACTAACCTCCTAACAACAAACAACCTTAACCCCCTAACAACAAACACCCCTAAACCCCTAACAACAAACAATCCTAACCCTCTAACAACCTACAACAATAACCCCCAACCACAAACAACACTAATCCCGTAAGAACAAACAACACTAACCCCCTAACAACAAACAACCCTAAACCCCTAACATCAAAGAACACTAACACCCTAACAACAAACAACCATAACCCCCTAACAACAAACACTAACCCCCAAACAACAAACAACCCTAACCCCTGAAAACCAAAAACACTACACCACTAACAACAAACAACCCTAACCCACTCACAACAAACAACCCTAACACCCTAACAACAAACAACACTAACCCCCTAACAACAAACAACCCTAAACCCCTAACATCAAACAACACTAAACCCCTAACAACACAAAACACTAACACCCTAACAACAAAAACTTCTAAACCCCAACAAGAAACAACCCTAAACCCCTAACAACAAACAACACTAACCCCCTAACAACAAACAACCCTAACCCCTAAAAACCAAAAACACTAACCCACTAACAACAAACAACCCTAACCCACTAACAACAAACCACCCTAACACCCTAACCACAAACAACACTAACCCCCTAACAACAAACAACCCTAACCCCCTAACAACAAACAATCCTAACCCCCGAACAACCAACAACACTAACCCCCTAACCACAGTAAACACTAACACCCTAACAACAAAAACCACTAAACCCCAACAAGAAACAACCCTAACCCCCTAACAAAAAACAACACTAACCCCCTAACAACAAGCAACCCTAACCAAACAACAAAAAACCCTAACCCACTAACAACAAACAACACTAACACCCTAACAACAAACAACCCTAACCCCCTAACAACAAACAACACTAACACCCTAACAACAAACAACCCTAACCCCCTAACAAGAAACAACACTAACCCCCTAACAACAAACAGCCCTAAACCCCTAACATCAAAGAACACTAACACCCTAACAACAAACACCCCTAACCCCCTAACAACAAACAACACTAACCCCCTAACAACAAACGACCCTAAACTCCTAACATCAAAGAACACTAACACCCTAACAACAAACAACACTAACCCCCTAAAAACAAACACTAACCCCCAAACAACAAACAACCCTAACCCCTAAAAACCAAAAACACTAACCCACTAACAACAAACAACCCTAAACCACTAACAACAAACAACCCTAACACCCTAACAACAAACAACACTAACCCCCTAACAACAAAGAACCCTAAACCCCTAACATCAAACAACACTAACCCCCTAACAACAAACAAACCTAAACCCCTAACATCAAAGAACACTAACACCCTAACAGCAAACAACCCTAACCCCCTAACAACAAACGCTAACCCCCAAACAACAAACAACCCTAACCCCTAAAAACCAAAAACACTAACCCACTAACAAACAACCCTAACCCACTAACAACAAACAACCCTAACACCCTAACCACAAACAAAACTAACCCCCTAACAATAAACAACCCTAACCCCCTAACAACAAACAATCCTAACCCCCGAACAACCAACAACACTAACCCCCTAACCACAGTAAACACTAACACCATAACAACAAAAACCACTAAACCCCAACAAGAAACAACCCTAAACCCCTAACAACAAACAACACTAACCCCCTAACAACAAACAACCCTAACCCCCTAACAACAAACAACCCTAACCAAACAACAAAAAACCCTAACCCACTAACAACAAACAACACTAACACCCTAACAACAAACAACCCTAACACCCTAACAACAAACAACACTAACACCCTAACAACAAACAACCCTAACCCCCTAACAACAAACAACCCTAAACCCCTGACATCAAAGAACACTAACACCCTAACAACAAACAACCCTAACCCCCTAACAACAAACACTAACCCCCAAACAACAAACAAACCTAACCCCTGAAAACCAAAAACACTAACCCACTAACAACAAACAACCCTAACCCACTAACAACAAACAACCCTAACACCCTAACAACAAAAAACACTAACCCAATAACAACAAACAACCCTAAACCCCTAACATCAAACAACACTACCCCCTAACAACACAAAACACTAACACCCTAACAACAACCAACCCTAACCCCTAAGAACAAACAACACTAACGCCCTAAGAACAAACAACACTAACCCCCAGCAACGAACAATACTAAACCCCTAACAACACAAAACCTAACCCCTTTTCAACAAACAACCCTAACCCACTAACAACAAACAACCCTAACACCCTAACAACAAGCAACACTAACCCCCTAACAACAAACAACCCTAAACCACTAACATCAAACATCACTAACCCCCTAACAACACAAAACACTAACACCCTAACAACAAACAACACTAACACCCTAACAACAAAAACCACTAAACCCCAACAAGAAACAACCCTAAACCCCTAACAACAAACACAACCCCCCTAACAACAAACAACACTAAACCTCTAACAAGAAACTACCCTAACCCCGTAACAACAAACAACACTAACCCCGTAACAACAAACAACCCTAACCCCCAAACAACAAACAACCCTAACCCCCTAAGAACAAACAACACTAACACCCTAACAACAAACAACCCTAACCCCCTAACAACAAACAACACTAACCCCCTAACAACAAACAACCCTAAACCCCTAACATCAAAGAACACTAACACCCTAACAACAAACAACCCTAACCCCCTAACAACAAACACTAACCCCCAAACAACAAACAACCCTAACCCCTGAAAACCAAAAACACTACACCACTAAAAACAAACAACCCTAACCCACTAACAACAAACAACCCTAACACCCTAACAACAAACAACACTAACCCCCTAACAACAAACAACCCTAAACCCCTAACATCAAACAACACTAAACCCCTAACAACACAAAACACTAACACCCTAACAACAAACAACACTAACACCCTAACAACAAAAACCACTAAAACCCAACAAGAAACAACCCTGAACCCCTAACAACAAACACTAACCCCCTAACAACAAACAACACTAAACCCCTAACAAGAAACTACCCTAACCGCGTAACAACAAACAACCCTAACCCCCAAACAACAAACAACCCTAACCCCCTAACAACAAACAATCCTCACCCCCGAACAACCAACAACACTAACCCCCTAACCAAAATAAACACTAACACCCGAACAACAAAAACCACTAAACCCCAACAAGAAACAACCCTAAACCCCTAACAACAAAAAACACTAACCCCCTAACAACAAACAACCCTAACCAAACAACAAACAAACCTAACCCACTAACATGAAACAACACTAAGACCCTAACGACAAACAACCCTAACCCCCAAACAACAAACAACACTAACACCATAACAACAAACAACCCTAACCCCCTAACAAACAACACTAACCCCCTAACAACAAACAACCCTAAACCCCTAACATCAAAGAACACTAACACCCTAACAACAAACAACACTAACACCCTAACAACAAACACTAACCCCCAAAAAACAAACAACCCTAACCCCTGAAAACCAAAAACACTAAACCACTAACAACAAACAACCCTAACCCACTAACAACAAACAATCCTAACGCCCTAAGAACAAACAACACTAAACCCCTAACAACACAAAACACTAACACCCTAACAACAAACAACACTAACACCCTAACAACAAAAACCACTAAACCCCAACAAGAAACAACCCTAAACCCCTAACAACAAACACTAACCCCCTAACAACAAACAACCCTAACCCCTAAAAACCAAAAACACTAACCCACTAACAACAAACAACCCTAACCCACTAACAACAAACAACCCTAACACCCTAACCACAAACAACACTAACCCCCGAACAACAAACAACCCTAACCCCCTAACAACAAACAATCCTAACCCCCGAACAACCAACAACACTAAACCCCTAACCACAGTAAACACTAACACCCTAACAACAAAAACCACTAAACTCCAACAAGAAACAACCCTAAACCCCTAACAACAAACAACACTAACGCCCTAACAACAAACAACCCTAAGCAAACAACAAACAAACCTAACCCACTAACAACAAACAACACTAACACCCTAACAACAAACACCCCTAACCCCCTAACAACAAACAACACTAACCCCCTAACAACAAACAACCCTAAACTCCTAACATCAAAGAACACTAACACCCTAACAACAAACAACACTAACCCCCTAAAAACAAACACTAACCCCCAAACAACAAACAACCCTAACCCCTAAAAACCAAAAACACTAACCCACTAACAACAAACAACCCTAAACCACTAACAACAAACAACCCTAACACCCTAACAACAAACAACACTAACCCCCTAACAACAAACAACCCTAAACCCCTAACATCAAACAACACTATCCCCCTAACAACAAACAACCCTAAACCCCTAACATCAAAGAACACTAACACCCTAACAACAAACAACCCTAACCCCCTAACAACAAACACTAACCCCCAAACAACAAACAACCGTAACCCCTAAAAACCAAAAACACTAACCCACTAACAACAAACAACCCTAACCCACTAACAACAAACAACCCTAAACCCCTAACATCAAACAACACTACCCCCTAACAACACAAAACACTAACACCCTAACAACAACCAACCCTAACCCCTAAGAACAAACAACACTAACGCCCTAAGAACAAACAACACTAACCCCCAGCAACGAACAATACTAAACCCCTAACAACACAAAACCTAACCCCTTTTCAACAAACAACCCTAACCCACTAACAACAAACAACCCTAACACCCTAACAACAAGCAACACTAACCCCCTAACAACAAACAACCCTAAACCACTAACATCAAACATCACTAACCCCCTAACAACACAAAACACTAACACCCTAACAACAAAAACGACTAAACCCCAACAAGAAACAACCCTAAACCCCTAACAACAAACACAAAGCCCCTAAGAACAAACAACACTAAACCTCTAACAAGAAACTACCCTAACCCCGTAACAACAAACAACACTAACCCCGTAACAACAAACAACCCTAACCCCCAAACAACAAACAACCCTAACCCCCTAACAACAAACAATCCTAACCCCCGAACAACCAACAACACTAACGCCCTAACCACAATAAACACTAACACCCGAACAACAAAAACCACTAAACCCCAACAAGAAACAACCCTAAACCCCTAACAACAAAAAACACTAACCCCCTAACAACAAACAACCCTAACCAAACAACAAACAAACCTAATCCACTAACAACAAACAACACTAACACCCTAACGACAAACAACCCTAACTCCCTAAGAACAAACAACACTAACACCCTAACAACAAACAACCCTAACCCCCTAACAACAAACAACACTAACCCCCTAACAACAAACAACCCTAAACCCCTAACATCAAAGAACACTAACACCCTAACAACAAACAACCCTAGCCCCTTAACAACAAACAACACTAACCCCCTAACAACACAAAACACTAACACCCTAACAACAGACAACACTAACACCCTAACAACAAAAACCACTAAACCCCAACAAGAAACAACCCTAAACCCCTAACAACAAACAACACTAACCCCCTAACAAGAAACAACACTAACCCCCTAACAACAAACAACACTAACCCCCTAACAACAAACAACACTAACCCCCTAACAACAACCAACCCTAAACCCCTAACATCAAAGAACACTAACACCCTAACAACAAACAACCCTAACCCCCTAACAACAAACACTAACCCCCAAACAACAAACAACCCTAACCCCTGAAAACCAAAAACACTAAACCACTAACAACAAACAACCCTAACCCACTAACAACAAACAACCCTAACACCCTAAAAACAAACAACACTAAACCCCTAACAACACAAAACACTAACACCCTAACAACAAACAACACTAACACCCTAACAACAAAAACCACTAAACCCCAACAAGAAACAACCCTAAACCCCTAACAACAAACAACACTAACCCCCTAACAACAAACAACCCTAACCCCTAAAAACCAAAAACACTAACCCACTAACAACAAACAACCCTAACCCACTAACAACAAACCACCCTAACACCCTAACCACAAACAACACTAACCCCCTAACAACAAACAACCCTAACCCCCTAACAAGAAACAATCCTAACCCCCGAACAACCAACAACACTAACCCCCTAACCACAGTAAACACTAACACCCTAACAACAAAAACCACTAAACCCCAACAAGAAACAACCCTAAACCCCTAACAAAAAACAACACTAACCCCCTAACAACAAGCAACCCTAACCAAACAACAAAAAACCCTAACCCACGAACAACAAACAACGCTAACACCCTAACAACAAACAACCCTAACCCCCTAACAACAAACAACACTAACCCCCTAACAACAAACAACCCTAACCCCCTAACAAGAAACAACACTAACCCCCTAACAACAAACAGCCCTAAACCCCTAACATCAAAGAACACTAACACCCTAACAACAAACAACCCTAACCCCCTAACAACAAACACTAACCCCCAAACAACAAACAACCCTAACCCCTGAAAACCAAAAACACTAACCCACTAACAACAAACAACCGTAACCCACTAACAACAAACAACCCTAACACCCTAACCACAAACAACACTAACCCCCTAACAACAAACAACCCTAACCCCCTAACAACAAACAATCCTAACCCCCGAACAACCAACAACACTACCCCCCTAACCACAGTAAACACTAACACCCTAACAACAAAAACCACCAAACCCCAACTAGAAACAACCCTAAACCCCTAACAACAAACAACACTAACCCCCTAACAACAAACAACCCTAACCAAACAACAAAAAACCCTAACCCACTAACAACAAACAACACTAACACCCTAAAAACAAACAACCGTAACCCCCTAACAACAAACAACACTAACACCCTAACAACAAACAACCCTAACCCCCTAACAACAAACAACCCTAAACCTCTAACATCAAAGAACACTAACACCCTAACAACAAACAACCCTAACCCCCTAACAACAAACACTAACCCCCAAACAACAAACAACCCTAACCCCTGAAAACCGAAAACACTAACCCACTAACAACAAACAACCCTAACCCACTAACAACAAACAACCCTAACACCCTAACAACAAACAACACTAACCCCCTAACAACAAACAACCCTAAACCCCTAACATCAAACAACACTAACCCCCTAACAACACAAAACACTAGCACCCTAACAACAACCAACCCTAACCCCTAAGAACAAACAACACTAACGCCCTAAGAACAAACAACTCTAACCCCCAGCAACGAACAATACTAAACCCCTAACAACACAAAACCTAACCCCTTATCAACAAACAACCCTAACCCACTAACAACACACAACCCTAACACCCTAACAACAAGCAACACTAACCCCCTAACAACAAACAACCCTAAACCACTAACATCAAACATCACTAACCCCCTAACAACACAAAACACTAACACCCTAACAACAAACAACACTAACACCCTAACAACAAAAACCACTAAACCCCAACAAGAAACAACCCTAAACCCCTAACAACAAACACTAACCCCCTAACAACAAACAACACTAAACCCCTAACAAGAAACTACCCTAACCGCGTAACAACAAACAACCCTAACCCCCAAACAACAAACAACCCTAACCCCCTAACAACAAACAATCCTCACCCCCGAACAACCAACAACACTAACCCCCTAACCAAAATAAACACTAACACCCGAACAACAAAAACCACTAAACCCCAACAAGAAACAACCCTAAACCCCTAACAACAAAAAACACTAACCCCCTAACAACAAACAACCCTAACCAAACAACAAACAAACCTAACCCACTAACATGAAACAACACTAAGACCCTAACGACAAACAACCCTAACCCCCAAACAACAAACAACACTAACACCCTAACAACAAACAACCCTAACCCCCTAACAAACAACACTAACCCCCTAACAACAAACAACCCTAAACCCCTAACATCAAAGAACACTAACACCCTAACAACAAACAACACTAACACCCTAACAACAAACACTAACCCCCAAAAAACAAACAACCCTAACCCCTGAAAACCAAAAACACTAAACCACTAACAACACACAACCCTAACCCACTAACAACAAACAACCCTAATACCCTAAAAACAAACAACACTAAACCCCTAACAACACAAAACACTAACACCCTAACAACAAACAACACTAACACCCTAACAACAAAAACCACTAAACCCCAACAAGAAACAACCCTAAACCCCTAACAACAAACAACACTAACCCCCTAACAACAAACAACCCTAACCCCTAAAAACCAAAAACACTAACCCACTAACAACAAACAACCCTAACCCGCTAACAACAAACAACCCTAACACCCTAACCACAAACAACACTAACCCCCGAACAACAAACAACCCTAACCCCCTAACAACAAACAATCCTAACCACCGAACAACCAACAACACTAAACCCCTAACCACAGTAAACACTAACACCCTAACAACAAAAACCACTAAACTCCAACAAGAAACAACCCTAAACCCCTAACAACAAACAACACTAACGCCCTAACAACAAACAACCCTAAGCAAACAACAAACAAACCTAACCCACTAACAACAAACAACACTAACACCCTAACAACAAACACCCCTAACCCCCTAACAACAAACAACACTAACCCCCTAACAACAAACAACCCTAAACTCCTAACATCAAAGAACACTAACACCCTAACAACAAACAACACTAACCCCCTAAAAACAAACACTAACCCCCAAACAACAAACAACCCTAACCCCTAAAAACCAAAAACACTAACCCACTAACAACAAACAACCCTAAACCACTAACAACAAACAACCCTAACAGCCTAACAACAAACAACACTAACCCCCTAACAACAAACAACCCTAAACCCCTAACATCAAACAACACTATCCCCCTAACAACAAACAACCCTAAACCCCTAACATCAAAGAACACTAACACCCTAACAACAAACAACCCTAACCCCCTAACAACAAACGCTAACCCCCAAACAACAAACAACCGTAACCCCTAAAAACCAAAAACACTAACCCACTAACAACAAACAACCCTAACCCACTAACAACAAACAACCCTAACACCCTAACCACAAACAACACTAACCCCCTAACAACAAACAACCCTAACCCCCAAAACAACAAACAATCCTAACCCCCGAACAACCAACAACACTAACCCCCTAACCACAGTAAACACTAACACCCTAACAACAAAAACCACTAAACCCCAACAAGAAACAACCCTAAACCCCTAACAAAAAACAACACTAACCCCCTAACAACAAGCAACCCTAACCAAACAACAAAAAACACTAACACACTAACAACAAACAACACTAACACCCTAACAACAAACAACCCTAACCCCCTAACAACAAACAACACTAACACCCTAACAACAAACAACCCTAACCCCCTAACAAGAAACAACACTAACCCCCTAACAACAAACAGCCCTAAACCCCTAACATCAAAGAACACTAACACCCTAACAACAAACAACTCTAACCCCCTAAGAACAAACACTAACACCCAAACAACAAACAACCCTAACCCCTAAAAACCAAAAACACTAACCCACTAACAACAAACAAACCTAAACCACTAGCAATAAACAACCCTAACACCCTAACAACAACCAACCCTAACCCCTAAGAACAAACAACACTAACGCCCTAAGAACAAACAACACTAACCCCCAGCAACGAACAATACTAAACCCCTAACAACACAAAACCTAACCCCCTGTCAACAACCAACCCTAACCCACTAACAACAAACACCCCTAACACCCTAACAACAAACAACAATAACCCCCTAACAACAAACAACCCTAAACCCCTATACATCAAAGAACACTAACACCCTAACAACAAAAAACCCTAGCCCCCTCACAACAAACACTAACCCCCAAACAACAAACCACCCTAACCCGTAAAAACCAAAAACACTAACCCACTAACAACAAACAACCCTAACCCACTAACAAGAAACAACCCTAACCCCCTAACAACAAACAACCCTAAACCCCTAACATCAAACAACACTAACGCCCTAACAACACAAAACACTAACACCCTAACAACAAACAACACTAACACCCTAACAACAAAAACCACTAAACCCCAACAAGAAACAACCCTAAGCCCCAACAACAAACACTAACCCCCTAACAAAAAACAACACTAAACCCCTAACAAAAAACTACCCTAACCCCGCAACAACAAACAACACTAACCCCGTAACAACAAACAACAGTAACCTCCAAACAACAAACAACCCTAACCCCCTAACAACAAACAATCCTAATCCCCGAACAACTAACAACACTAACCCCCTAACCACAGTAAACACTAACACCCTAACAACAAAAACCACTAAACTCCAACAAGAAACAACCCTAAACCCCTAACAACAAACAACACTAACGCCCTAACAACAAACAACCCTAAGCAAACAACAAACAAACCTAACCCACTAACAACAAACAACACTAACACCCTAACAACAAACACCCCAACCCCCTAACAACAAACAACACTAACACCCTAACAACAAACAACCCTAACCCCTAACAACAAACAACAGTAACCCCCTAACAACAAACAACCCTAAACCCCTAACATCAAAGAACACTAACACCCTAACAACAAACAACCCTAACCCCCTAACAACAAACACTAACCCCCAAACAACAAACAACCCTAACCCCTAAAAACCAAAAACACTAACCCACTAACAACAAACAACCCTAACCCACTAACAACAAACAACCCTAACACCCTAACCACAAACAACACTAACCCCCTAACAACAAACAACCCTAACCCCCAAAACAACAAACAATCCTAACCCCCGAACAACCAACAACACTAACCCCCTAACCACAGTAAACACTAACACCCTAACAACAAAAACCACTAAACCCCAACAAGAAACAACCCTAAACCCCTAACAACAAACACTAACCCCCTAACAACAAACAACACTAAACCCCTAACAAGAAACTACCCTAACCCCGTAACAACAAACAACACTAACCCCGTAACAACAAACAACCCTAACCCCCAAACAACAAACAAAACTAACCCCCTAACAACAAACAATCCTCACCCCCGAACAACCAACAACACTAACCCCCTAACCACAGTAAACACTAACACCATAACAACAAAAACCACTAAACTCCAACAAGAAACAACCCTAAACCCCTAACAACAAACAACACTAACGCCCTAACAACAAACAACCCTAAGCAAACAACAAACAAACCTAACCCACTAACAACAAACAACACTAACACCCTAACAACAAACACCCCTAACCCCCTAACAACAAACAACACTAACCCCCTAACAACAAACAACCCTAAACCCCTGACATCAAAGAACACTAACACCCTAACAACAAACAACCCTAACCCCCTAACAACAAACACTAACCCCCAAACAACAAACAAACCTAACCCCTGAAAACCAAAAACACTAACCCACTAACAACAAACAACCCTAACCCACTAACAACAAACAACCCTAACACCCTAACAACAAAAAACACTAACCCAATAACAACAAACAACCCTAAACCCCTAACATCAAACAACACTACCCCCTAACAACACAAAACACTAACACCCTAACAACAACCAACCCTAACCCCTAAGAACAAACAACACTAACGCCCTAAGAACAAACAACACTAACCCCAGGCAACGAACAATACTAAACCCCTAACAACACAAAACCTAACCCCTTTTCAACAAACAACCCTAACCCACTAACAACAAACAACCCTAACACCCTAACAACAAGCAACACTAACCCCCTAACAACAAACAACCCTAAACCACTAACATCAAACATCACTAACCCCCTAACAACACAAAACACTAACACCCTAACAACAAACAACACTAACACCCTAACAACAAAAACCACTAAACCCCAACAAGAAACAACCCTAAACCCCTAACAACAAACACAACCCCCCTAACAACAAACAACACTAAACCTCTAACAAGAAACTACCCTAACCCCGTAACAACAAACAACACTAACCCCGTAACAACAAACAACCCTAACCCCCAAACAACAAACAACCCTAACCCCCTAAGAACAAACAACACTAACACCCTAACAACAAACAACCCTAACCCCCTAACAACAAACAACCCTAAACCACTAACATCAAACATCACTAACCCCCTAACAACACAAAACACTAACACCCTAACAACAAAAACGACTAAACCCCAACAAGAAACAACCCTAAACCCCTAACAACAAACACAAAGCCCCTAAGAACAAACAACACTAAACCTCTAACAAGAAACTACCCTAACCCCGTAACAACAAACAACACTAACCCCGTAACAACAAACAACCCTAAACCCCTAACATCAAACAACACTAAACCCCTAACAACACAAAACACTAACACCCTAACAACAAACAACACTAACACCCTAACAACAAAAACCACTAAAACCCAACAAGAAACAACCCTGAACCCCTAACAACAAACACTAACCCCCTAACAACAAACAACACTAAACCCCTAACAAGAAACTACCCTAACCGCGTAACAACAAACAACCCTAACCCCCAAACAACAAACAACCCTAACCCCCTAACAACAAACAATCCTCACCCCCGAACAACCAACAACACTAACCCCCTAACCAAAATAAACACTAACACCCGAACAACAAAAACCACTAAACCCCAACAAGAAACAACCCTAAACCCCTAACAACAAAAAACACTAACCCCCTAACAACAAACAACCCTAACCAAACAACAAACAAACCTAACCCACTAACATGAAACAACACTAAGAACCTAACGACAAACAACCCTAACCCCCAAACAACAAACAACACTAACACCATAACAACAAACAACCCTAACCCCCTAACAAACAACACTAACCCCCTAACAACAAACAACCCTAAACCCCTAACATCAAAGAACACTAACACCCTAACAACAAACAACACTAACACCCTAACAACAAACACTAACCCCCAAAAAACAAACAACCCTAACCCCTGAAAACCAAAAACACTAAACCACTAACAACAAACAACCCTAACCCACTAACAACAAACAATCCTAACGCCCTAAGAACAAACAACACTAAACCCCTAACAACACAAAACACTAACACCCTAACAACAAACAACACTAACACCCTAACAACAAAAACCACTAAACCCCAACAAGAAACAACCCTAAACCCCTAACAACAAACACTAACCCCCTAACAACAAACAACCCTAACCCCTAAAAACCAAAAACACTAACCCACTAACAACAAACAACCCTAACCCACTAACAACAAACAACCCTAACACCCTAACCACAAACAACACTAACCCCCGAACAACAAACAACCCTAACCCCCTAACAACAAACAATCCTAACCCCCGAACAACCAACAACACTAAACCCCTAACCACAGTAAACACTAACACCCTAACAACAAAAACCACTAAACTCCAACAAGAAACAACCCTAAACCCCTAACAACAAACAACACTAACGCCCTAACAACAAACAACCCTAAGCAAACAACAAACAAACCTAACCCACTAACAACAAACAACACTAACACCCTAACAACAAACACCCCTAACCCCCTAACAACAAACAACACTAACCCCCTAACAACAAACAACCCTAAACTCCTAACATCAAAGAACACTAACACCCTAACAACAAACAACACTAACCCCCTAAAAACAAACACTAACCCCCAAACAACAAACAACCCTAACCCCTAAAAACCAAAAACACTAACCCACTAACAACAAACAACCCTAAACCACTAACAACAAACAACCCTAACACCCTAACAACAAACAACACTAACCCCCTAACAACAAACAACCCTAAACCCCTAACATCAAACAACACTATCCCCCTAACAACAAACAACCCTAAACCCCTAACATCAAAGAACACTAACACCCTAACAACAAACAACCCTAACCCCCTAACAACAAACACTAACCCCCAAACAACAAACAACCGTAACCCCTAAAAACCAAAAACACTAACCCACTAACAACAAACAACCCTAACCCACTAACAACAAACAACCCTAAACCCCTAACATCAAACAACACTACCCCCTAACAACACAAAACACTAACACCCTAACAACAACCAACCCTAACCCCTAAGAACAAACAACACTAACGCCCTAAGAACAAACAACACTAACCCCCAGCAACGAACAATACTAAACCCCTAACAACACAAAACCTAACCCCTTTTCAACAAACAACCCTAACCCACTAACAACAAACAACCCTAACACCCTAACAACAAGCAACACTAACCCCCTAACAACAAACAACCCTAAACCACTAACATCAAACATCACTAACCCCCTAACAACACAAAACACTAACACCCTAACAACAAAAACGACTAAACCCCAACAAGAAACAACCCTAAACCCCTAACAACAAACACAAAGCCCCTAAGAACAAACAACACTAAACCTCTAACAAGAAACTACCCTAACCCCGTAACAACAAACAACACTAACCCCGTAACAACAAACAACCCTAACCCCCAAACAACAAACAACCCTAACCCCCTAACAACAAACAATCCTAACCCCCGAACAACCAACAACACTAACGCCCTAACCACAATAAACACTAACACCCGAACAACAAAAACCACTAAACCCCAACAAGAAACAACCCTAAACCCCTAACAACAAAAAACACTAACCCCCTAACAACAAACAACCCTAACCAAACAACAAACAAACCTAATCCACTAACAACAAACAACACTAACACCCTAACGACAAACAACCCTAACTCCCTAAGAACAAACAACACTAACACCCTAACAACAAACAACCCTAACCCCCTAACAACAAACAACACTAACCCCCTAACAACAAACAACCCTAAACCCCTAACATCAAAGAACACTAACACCCTAACAACAAACAACCCTAGCCCCTTAACAACAAACAACACTAACCCCCTAACAACACAAAACACTAACACCCTAACAACAGACAACACTAACACCCTAACAACAAAAACCACTAAACCCCAACAAGAAACAACCCTAAACCCCTAACAACAAACAACACTAACCCCCTAACAAGAAACAACACTAACCCCCTAACAACAAACAACACTAACCCCCTAACAACAAACAACACTAACCCCCTAACAACAACCAACCCTAAACCCCTAACATCAAAGAACACTAACACCCTAACAACAAACAACCCTAACCCCCTAACAACAAACACTAACCCCCAAACAACAAACAACCCTAACCCCTGAAAACCAAAAACACTAAACCACTAACAACAAACAACCCTAACCCACTAACAACAAACAACCCTAACACCCTAAAAACAAACAACACTAAACCCCTAACAACACAAAACACTAACACCCTAACAACAAACAACACTAACACCCTAACAACAAAAACCACTAAACCCCAACAAGAAACAACCCTAAACCCCTAACAACAAACAACACTAACCCCCTAACAACAAACAACCCTAACCCCTAAAAACCAAAAACACTAACCCACTAACAACAAACAACCCTAACCCACTAACAACAAACCACCCTAACACCCTAACCACAAACAACACTAACCCCCTAACAACAAACAACCCTAACCCCCTAACAACAAACAATCCTAACCCCCGAACAACCAACAACACTAACCCCCTAACCACAGTAAACACTAACACCCTAACAACAAAAACCACTAAACCCCAACAAGAAACAACCCTAAACCCCTAACAAAAAACAACACTAACCCCCTAACAACAAGCAACCCTAACCAAACAACAAAAAACCCTAACCCACGAACAACAAACAACGCTAACACCCTAACAACAAACAACCCTAACCCCCTAACAACAAACAACACTAACCCCCTAACAACAAACAACCCTAACCCCCTAACAAGAAACAACACTAACCCCCTAACAACAAACAGCCCTAAACCCCTAACATCAAAGAACACTAACACCCTAACAACAAACAACCCTAACCCCCTAACAACAAACACTAACCCCCAAACAACAAACAACCCTAACCCCTGAAAACCAAAAACACTAACCCACTAACAACAAACAACCGTAACCCACTAACAACAAACAACCCTAACACCCTAACCACAAACAACACTAACCCCCTAACAACAAACAACCCTAACCCCCTAACAACAAACAATCCTAACCCCCGAACAACCAACAACACTACCCCCCTAACCACAGTAAACACTAACACCCTAACAACAAAAACCACCAAACCCCAACTAGAAACAACCCTAAACCCCTAACAACAAACAACAGTAACCCCCTAACAACAAACAACCCTAACCAAACAACAAAAAACCCTAACCCACTAACAACAAACAACACTAACACCCTAAAAACAAACAACCGTAACCCCCTAACAACAAACAACACTAACACCCTAACAACAAACAACCCTAACCCCCTAACAACAAACAACCCTAAACCTCTAACATCAAAGAACACTAACACCCTAACAACAAACAACCCTAACCCCCTAACAACAAACACTAACCCCCAAACAACAAACAACCCTAACCCCTGAAAACCGAAAACACTAACCCACTAACAACAAACAACCCTAACCCACTAACAACAAACAACCCTAACACCCTAACAACAAACAACACTAACCCCCTAACAACAAACAACCCTAAACCCCTAACATCAAACAACACTAACCCCCTAACAACACAAAACACTAGCACCCTAACAACAACCAACCCTAACCCCTAAGAACAAACAACACTAACGCCCTAAGAACAAACAACTCTAACCCCCAGCAACGAACAATACTAAACCCCTAACAACACAAAACCTAACCCCTTATCAACAAACAACCCTAACCCACTAACAACACACAACCCTAACACCCTAACAACAAGCAACACTAACCCCCTAACAACAAACAACCCTAAACCACTAACATCAAACATCACTAACCCCCTAACAACACAAAACACTAACACCCTAACAACAAACAACACTAACACCCTAACAACAAAAACCACTAAACCCCAACAAGAAACAACCCTAAACCCCTAACAACAAACACTAACCCCCTAACAACAAACAACACTAAACCCCTAACAAGAAACTACCCTAACCGCGTAACAACAAACAACCCTAACCCCCAAACAACAAACAACCCTAACCCCCTAACAACAAACAATCCTCACCCCCGAACAACCAACAACACTAACCCCCTAACCAAAATAAACACTAACACCCGAACAACAAAAACCACTAAACCCCAACAAGAAACAACCCTAAACCCCTAACAACAAAAAACACTAACCCCCTAACAACAAACAACCCTAACCAAACAACAAACAAACCTAACCCACTAACATGAAACAACACTAAGACCCTAACGACAAACAACCCTAACCCCCAAACAACAAACAACACTAACACCCTAACAACAAACAACCCTAACCCCCTAACAAACAACACTAACCCCCTAACAACAAACAACCCTAAACCCCTAACATCAAAGAACACTAACACCCTAACAACAACCAACACTAACACCCTAACAACAAACACTAACCCCCAAAAAACAAACAACCCTAACCCCTGAAAACCAAAAACACTAAACCACTAACAACACACAACCCTAACCCACTAACAACAAACAACCCTAACACCCTAAAAACAAACAACACTAAACCCCTAACAACACAAAACACTAACACCCTAACAACAAACAACACTAACACCCTAACAACAAAAACCACTAAACCCCAACAAGAAACAACCCTAAACCCCTAACAACAAACAACACTAACCCCCTAACAACAAACAACCCTAACCCCTAAAAACCAAAAACACTAACCCACTAACAACAAACAACCCTAACCCGCTAACAACAAACAACCCTAACACCCTAACCACAAACAACACTAACCCCCGAACAACAAACAACCCTAACCCCCTAACAACAAACAATCCTAACCACCGAACAACCAACAACACTAAACCCCTAACCACAGTAAACACTAACACCCTAACAACAAAAACCACTAAACTCCAACAAGAAACAACCCTAAACCCCTAACAACAAACAACACTAACGCCCTAACAACAAACAACCCTAAGCAAACAACAAACAAACCTAACCCACTAACAACAAACAACACTAACACCCTAACAACAAACACCCCTAACCCCCTAACAACAAACAACACTAACCCCCTAACAACAAACAACCCTAAACTCCTAACATCAAAGAACACTAACACCCTAACAACAAACAACACTAACCCCCTAAAAACAAACACTAACCCCCAAACAACAAACAACCCTAACCCCTAAAAACCAAAAACACTAACCCACTAACAACAAACAACCCTAAACCACTAACAACAAACAACCCTAACAGCCTAACAACAAACAACACTAACCCCCTAACAACAAACAACCCTAAACCCCTAACATCAAACAACACTATCCCCCTAACAACAAACAACCCTAAACCCCTAACATCAAAGAACACTAACACCCTAACAACAAACAACCCTAACCCCCTAACAACAAACGCTAACCCCCAAACAACAAACAACCGTAACCCCTAAAAACCAAAAACACTAACCCACTAACAACAAACAACCCTAACCCACTAACAACAAACAACCCTAACACCCTAACCACAAACAACACTAACCCCCTAACAACAAACAACCCTAACCCCCAAAACAACAAACAATCCTAACCCCCGAACAACCAACAACACTAACCCCCTAACCACAGTAAACACTAACACCCTAACAACAAAAACCACTAAACCCCAACAAGAAACAACCCTAAACCCCTAACAAAAAACAACACTAACCCCCTAACAACAAGCAACCCTAACCAAACAACAAAAAACACTAACACACTAACAACAAACAACACTAACACCCTAACAACAAACAACCCTAACCCCCTAACAACAAACAACACTAACACCCTAACAACAAACAACCCTAACCCCCTAACAAGAAACAACACTAACCCCCTAACAACAAACAGCCCTAAACCCCTAACATCAAAGAACACTAACACCCTAACAACAAACAACTCTAACCCCCTAAGAACAAACACTAACACCCAAACAACAAACAACCCTAACCCCTAAAAACCAAAAACACTAACCCACTAACAACAAACAAACCTAAACCACTAGCAATAAACAACCCTAACACCCTAACAACAACCAACCCTAACCCCTAAGAACAAACAACACTAACGCCCTAAGAACAAACAACACTAACCCCCAGCAACGAACAATACTAAACCCCTAACAACACAAAACCTAACCCCCTGTCAACAACCAACCCTAACCCACTAACAACAAACACCCCTAACACCCTAACAACAAACAACAATAACCCCCTAACAACAAACAACCCTAAACTCCTATACATCAAAGAACACTAACACCCTAACAACAAAAAACCCTAGCCCCCTCACAACAAACACTAACCCCCAAACAACAAACCACCCTAACCCGTAAAAACCAAAAACACTAACCCACTAACAACAAACAACCCTAACCCACTAACAAGAAACAACCCTAACCCCCTAACAACAAACAACCCTAAACCCCTAACATCAAACAACACTAACGCCCTAACAACACAAAACACTAACACCCTAACAACAAACAACACTAACACCCTAACAACAAAAACCACTAAACCCCAACAAGAAACAACCCTAAGCCCCAACAACAAACACTAACCCCCTAACAAAAAACAACACTAAACCCCTAACAAAAAACTACCCTAACCCCGTAACAACAAACAACACTAACCCCGTAACAACAAACAACAGTAACCTCCAAACAACAAACAACCCTAACCCCCTAACAACAAACAATCCTAATCCCCGAACAACTAACAACACTAACCCCCTAACCACAGTAAACACTAACACCCTAACAACAAAAACCACTAAACTCCAACAAGAAACAACCCTAAACCCCTAACAACAAACAACACTAACGCCCTAACAACAAACAACCCTAAGCAAACAACAAACAAACCTAACCCACTAACAACAAACAACACTAACACCCTAACAACAAACACCCCAACCCCCTAACAACAAACAACACTAACACCCTAACAACAAACAACCCTAACCCCTAACAACAAACAACAGTAACCCCCTAACAACAAACAACCCTAAACCCCTAACATCAAAGAACACTAACACCCTAACAACAAACAACCCTAACCCCCTAACAACAAACACTAACCCCCAAACAACAAACAACCCTAACCCCTAAAAACCAAAAACACTAACCCACTAACAACAAACAACCCTAACCCACTAACAACAAACAACCCTAACACCCTAACCACAAACAACACTAACCCCCTAACAACAAACAACCCTAACCCCCAAAACAACAAACAATCCTAACCCCCGAACAACCAACAACACTAACCCCCTAACCACAGTAAACACTAACACCCTAACAACAAAAACCACTAAACCCCAACAAGAAACAACCCTAAACCCCTAACAACAAACACTAACCCCCTAACAACAAACAACACTAAACCCCTAACAAGAAACTACCCTAACCCCGTAACAACAAACAACACTAACCCCGTAACAACAAACAACCCTAACCCCCAAACAACAAACAAAACTAACCCCCTAACAACAAACAATCCTCACCCCCGAACAACCAACAACACTAACCCCCTAACCACAGTAAACACTAACACCATAACAACAAAAACCACTAAACTCCAACAAGAAACAACCCTAAACCCCTAACAACAAACAACACTAACGCCCTAACAACAAACAACCCTAAGCAAACAACAAACAAACCTAACCCACTAACAACAAACAACACTAACACCCTAACAACAAACACCCCTAACCCCCTAACAACAAACAACACTAACCCCCTAACAACAAACAACCCTAAACTCCTAACATCAAAGAACACTAACACCCTAACAACAAACAGCACTAACCCCCTAAAAACAAACACTAACCCCCAAACAACAAACAACCCTAGCCCCTAAAAACCAAAATCACTAACCCACTAACAACAAACAACCCTAAACCACTAACAACAAACAACCCTAACACCCTAACAACAAACAACACTAACCCCCTAACAACAAACAACCCTAAACCCCTAACATCAAACAACACTATCCCCCTAACAACAAACAACCCTAAACCCCTAACATCAAAGAACACTAACACCCTAACAACAAACAACCCTAACCCCCTAACAACAAACGCTAACCCCCAAACAACAAACAACCGTAACCCCTAAAAACCAAAAACACTAACCCACTAACAACAAACAACCCTAACCCACTAACAACAAACAACCCTAACACCCTAACCACAAACAACACTAACCCCCTAACAACAAACAACCCTAACACCCAACAACAAACAATCCTAACCCCCGAACAACCAACAACACTAACCCCCTAACCACAGTAAACACTAACACCCTAACAACAAAAACCACTAAACCCCAACAAGAAACAACCCTAAACCCCTAACAACAAACAACACTAACCCCCTAACAACAAACAACCCTAACCAAACAACAAAAAACCCTAACCCACTAACAACAAACAACACTAACACCCTAACAACAAACAACCCTAACACCCTAACAACAAACAACACTAACACCCTAACAACAAACAACCCTAACCCCCTAACAACAAACAACCCTAAACCCCTGACATCAAAGAACACTAACACCCTAACAACAAACAACCCTAACCCCCTAAAAACAAACACTAACCCCCAAACAACAAACAACCCTAACCCCTGAAAACCAAAAACACTAACCCACTAACAACAAACAACCCTAAACCACTAACAACAAACAACCCTAACACCCTAACAACAAACAACACTAACCCCCTAACAACAAACAACCCTAAACCCCTAACATCAAACAACACTACCCCCTAACAACACAAAACACTAACACCCTAACAACCAACCCTAACCCCTAAGAACAAACAACACTAACGCCCTAAGAACAAACAACACTAACCCCCAGCAACGAACAATACTAAACCCCTAACAACACAAAACCTAACCCCTTTTCAACAAACAACCCTAACCCACTAACAACAAACAACCCTAACACCCTAACAACAAGCAACACTAACCCCCTAACAACAAACAACCCTAAACCACTAACATCAAACATCACTAACCCCCTAACAACACAAAACACTAACACCTTAACAACAAACAACACTAACACCCTAACAACAAAAACGACTAAACCCCAACAAGAAACAACCCTAAACCCCTAACAACAAACACAAAGCCCCTAACAACAAACAACACTAAACCTCTAACAACAAACTACCCTAACCCCGTAACAACAAACAACACTAACCCCGTAACAACAAACAACCCTAACCCCCAAACAACAAACAACCCTAACCCCCTAACAACAAACAATCCTAACCCCCGAACAACCAACAACACTAACGCCCTAACCACAATAAACACTAACACCCGAACAACAAAAACCACTAAACCCCAAGAAGAAACAACCCTAAACCCCTAACAACAAAAAACACTAACCCCCTAAAAACAAACAACCCTAACCAAACAACAAACAAACCTAATCCACTAACAACAAACAACACTAACACCCTAACGACAAACAACCCTAACTCCCTAAGAACAAACAACACTAACACCCTAACAACAAACAACCCTAACCCCCTAACAACAAACAACACTAACCCCCTAACAACAAACAACCCTAAACCCCTAACATCAAAGAACACTAACACCCTAACAACAAACAACCCTAGCCCCTTAACAACAAACAACACTAACCCCCTAACAACACAAAACACTAACACCCTAACAACAGACAACACTAACACCCTAACAACAAAAACCACTAAACCCCAACAAGAAACAACCCTAAACCCCTAACAACAAACAACACTAACCCCCTAACAAGAAACAACACTAACCCCCTAACAACAAACAACACTAACCCCCTAACAACAAACAACACTAACACCCTAACAACAACCAACCCTAAACCCCTAACATCAAAGAACACTAACACCCTAACAACAAACAACCCTAACCCCCTAACAACAAACACTAACCCCCAAACAACAAACAACCCTAACCCCTGAAAACCAAAAACACTAAACCACTAACAACAAACAACCCTAACCCACTAACAACAAACAACCCTAACACCCTAAAAACAAACAACACTAACCCCCTAACAACAAAGAACCCTAAACCCCTAACATCAAACAACACTAACCCCCTAACAACAAACAAACCTAAACCCCTAACATCAAAGAACACTAACACCCTAACAACAAACAACCCTAACCCCCTAACAACAAACGCTAACCCCCAAACAACAAACAACCCTAACCCCTAAAAACCAAAAACACTAACCCACTAACAACAAACAACCCTAACCCACTAACAACAAACAACCCTAACACCCTAACCACAAACAAAACTAACCCCCTAACAACAAACAACCCTAACCCCCTAACAACAAACAATCCTAACCCCCGAACAACCAACAACACTAACCCCCTAACCACAGTAAACACTTACACCATAACAACAAAAACCACTAAACCCCAACAAGAAACAACCCTAAACCCCTAACAACAAACAACACTAACCCCCTAACAACAAACAACCCTAACCCCCTAACAACAAACAACCCTAACCAAACAACAAAAAACCCTAACCCACTAACAACAAACAACACTAACACCCTAACAACAAACAACCCTAACACCCTAACAACAAACAACACTAACACCCTAACAACAAACAACCCTAACCCCCTAACAACAAACAACCCTAAACCCCTGACATCAAAGAACACTAACACCCTAACAACAAACAACCCTAACCCCCTAACAACAAACACTAACCCCCAAACAACAAACAAACCTAACCCCTGAAAACCAAAAACACTAACCCACTAACAACAAACAACCCTAACCCACTAACAACAAACAACCCTAACACCCTAACAACAAACAACACTAACCCCCTAACAACAAACAACCCTAAACCCCTAACATCAAACAACACTACCCCCTAACAACACAAAACACTAACACCCTAACAACCAACCCTAACCCCTAAGAACAAACAACACTAACGCCCTAAGAACAAACAACACTAACCCCCAGCAACGAACAATACTAAACCCCTAACAACACAAAACCTAACCCCTTTTCAACAAACAACCCTAACCCACTAACAACAAACAACCCTAACACCCTAACAACAAGCAACACTAACCCCCTAACAACAAACAACCCTAAACCACTAACATCAAACATCACTAACCCCCTAACAACACAAAACACTAACACCTTAACAACAAACAACACTAACACCCTAACAACAAAAACGACTAAACCCCAACAAGAAACAACCCTAAACCCCTAACAACAAACACAAAGCCCCTAACAACAAACAACACTAAACCTCTAACAAGAAACTACCCTAACCCCGTAACAACAAACAACACTAACCCCGTAACAACAAACAACCCTAACCCCCTAAGAACAAACAACACTAACACCCTAACAACAAACAACCCTAACCCCCTAACAACAAACAACACTAACCCCCTAACAACAAACAACCCTAAACCCCTAACATCAAAGAACACTAACACCCTAACAACAAACAACCCTAACCCCCTAACAACAAACACTAACCCCCAAACAACAAACAACCCTAACCCCTGAAAACCAAAAACACTACACCACTAAAAACAAACAACCCTAACCCACTAACAACAAACAACCCTAACACCCTAACAACAAACAACACTAACCCCCTAACAACAAACAACCCTAAACCCCTAACATCAAACAACACTAAACCCCTAACAACACAAAACACTAACACCCTAACAACAAACAACACTAACACCCTAACAACAAAAACCACTAAAACCCAACAAGAAACAACCCTGAACCCCTAACAACAAACACTAACCCCCTAACAACAAACAACACTAAACCCCTAACAAGAAACTACCCTAACCGCGTAACAACAAACAACCCTAACCCCCAAACAACAAACAACCCTAACCCCCTAACAACAAACAATCCTCACCCCCGAACAACCAACAACACTAACACCCTAACCAAAATAAACACTAACACCCGAACAACAAAAACCACTAAACCCCAACAAGAAACAACCCTAAACCCCTAACAACAAAAAACACTAACCCCCTAACAACAAACAACCCTAACCAAACAACAAACAAACCTAACCCACTAACATGAAACAACACTAAGACCCTAACGACAAACAACCCTAACCCCCAAACAACACTAACACCCTAACAACAAACAACCCTAACCCCCTAACAACAAACAACACTAACCCCCTAACAACAAACAACCCTAAACCGCTAACATCAAAGAACACTAACACCCTAACAACAAACAACACTAACACCCTAACAACAAACACTAACCCCCAAAAAACAAACAACCCTAACCCCTGAAAACCAAAAACACTAAACCACTAACAACAAACAACCCTAACCCACTAACAACAAACAACCCTAACGCCCTAAAAACAAACAACACTAAACCCCTAACAACACAAAACACTAACACCCTAACAACAAACAACACTAACACCCTAACAACAAAAACCACTAAACCCCAACAAGAAACAACCCTAAACCCCTAACAACAAACAACACTAACCCCCTAACAACAAACAACCCTAACCCCTAAAAACCAAAAACACTAACCCACTAACAACAAACAACCCTAACCCACTAACAACAAACAACCCTAACACCCTAACCACAAACAACACTAACCCCCGAACAACAAACAACCCTAACCCCCTAACAACAACCAATCCTAACCCCCGAACAACCAACAACACTAAACCCCTAACCACAGTAAACACTAACACCCTAACAACAAAAACCACTAAACTCCAACAAGAAACAACCCTAAACCCCTAACAACAAACAACACTAACGCCCTAACAACAAACAACCCTAAGCAAACAACAAACAAACCTAACCCACTAACAACAAACAACACTAACACCCTAACAACAAACACCCCTAACCCCCTAACAACAAACAACACTAACCCCCTAACAACAAACAACCCTAAACTCCTAACATCAAAGAACACTAACACCCTAACAACAAACAACACTAACCCCCTAAAAACAAACACTAACCCCCAAACAACAAACAACCCTAACCCCTAAAAACCAAAAACACTAACCCACTAACAACAAACAACCCTAAACCACTAACAACAAACAACCCTAACAGCCTAACAACAAACAACACTAACCCCCTAACAACAAACAACCCTAAACCCCTAACATCAAACAACACTATCCCCCTAACAACAAACAACCCTAAACCCCTAACATCAAAGAACACTAACACCCTAACAACAAACAACCCTAACCCCCTAACAACAAACGCTAACCCCCAAACAACAAACAACCGTAACCCCTAAAAACCAAAAACACTAACCCACTAACAACAAACAACCCTAACCCACTAACAACAAACAACCCTAACACCCTAACCACAAACAACACTAACCCCCTAACAACAAACAACCCTAACCCCCAAAACAACAAACAATCCTAACCCCCGAACAACCAACAACACTAACCCCCTAACCACAGTAAACACTAACACCCTAACAACAAAAACCACTAAACCCCAACAAGAAACAACCCTAAACCCCTAAGAAAAAACAACACTAACCCCCTAACAACAAGCAACCCTAACCAAACAACAAAAAACACTAACACACTAACAACAAACAACACTAACACCCTAACAACAAACAACCCTAACCCCCTAACAACAAACAACACTAACACCCTAACAACAAACAACCCTAACCCCCTAACAAGAAACAACACTAACCCCCTAACAACAAACAGCCCTAAACCCCTAACATCAAAGAACACTAACACCCTAACAACAAACAACTCTAACCCCCTAAGAACAAACACTAACACCCAAACAACAAACAACCCTAACCCCTAAAAACCAAAAACACTAACCCACTAACAACAAACAAACCTAAACCACTAACAATAAACAACCCTAACACCCTAACAACAACCAACCCTAACCCCTAAGAACAAACAACACTAACGCCCTAAGAACAAACAACACTAACCCCCAGCAACGAACAATACTAAACCCCTAACAACACAAAACCTAACCCCCTGTCAACAACCAACCCTAACCCACTAACAACAAACACCCCTAACACCCTAACAACAAACAACAATAACCCCCTAACAACAAACAACCCTAAACCCCTATACATCAAAGAACACTAACACCCTAACAACAAAAAACCCTAGCCCCCTCACAACAAACACTAACCCCCAAACAACAAACCACCCTAACCCGTAAAAACCAAAAACACTAACCCACTAACAACAAACAACCCTAACCCACTAACAAGAAACAACCCTAACCCCCTAACAACAAACAACCCTAAACCCCTAACATCAAACAACACTAACGCCCTAACAACACAAAACACTAACACCCTAACAACAAACAACACTAACACCCTAACAACAAAAACCACTAAACCCCAACAAGAAACAACCCTAAACCCCAACAACAAACACTAACCCCCTAACAAAAAACAACACTAAACCCCTAACAAGAAACTACCCTAACCCCGTAACAACAAACAACACTAACCCCGTAACAACAAACAACAGTAACCTCCAAACAACAAACAACCCTAACCCCCTAACAACAAACAATCCTAATCCCCGAACAACTAACAACACTAACCCCCTAACCACAGTAAACACTAACACCCTAACAACAAAAACCACTAAACTCCAACAAGAAACAACCCTAAACCCCTAACAACAAACAACACTAACGCCCTAACAACAAACAACCCTAAGCAAACAACAAACAAACCTAAACCACTAACAACAAACAACACTAACACCCTAACAACAAACACCCCAACCCCCTAACAACAAACAACACTAACACCCTAACAACAAACAACCCTAACCCCTAACAACAAACAACAGTAACCCCCTAACAACAAACAACCCTAAACCCCTAACATCAAAGAACACTAACACCCTAACAACAAACAACCCTAACCCCCTAACAACAAACACTAACCCCCAAACAACAAACAACCCTAACCCCTAAAAACCAAAAACACTAACCCACTAACAACAAACAACCCTAACCCACTAACAACAAACAACCCTAACACCCTAACCACAAACAACACTAACCCCCTAACAACAAACAACCCTAACCCCCAAAACAACAAACAATCCTAACCCCCGAACAACCAACAACACTAACCCCCTAACCACAGTAAACACTAACACCCTAACAACAAAAACCACTAAACCCCAACAAGAAACAACCCTAAACCCCTAACAACAAACACTAACCCCCTAACAACAAACAACACTAAACCCCTAACAAGAAACTACCCTAACCCCGTAACAACAAACAACACTAACCCCGTAACAACAAACAACCCTAACCCCCAAACAACAAACAACACTAACCCCCTAACAACAAACAATCCTCACCCCCGAACAACCAACAACACTAACCCCCTAACCACAGTAAACACTAACACCATAACAACAAAAACCACTAAACTCCAACAAGAAACAACCCTAAACCCCTAACAACAAACAACACTAACGCCCTAACAACAAACAACCCTAAGCAAACAACAAACAAACCTAACCCACTAACAACAAACAACACTAACACCCTAACAACAAACACCCCTAACCCCCTAACAACAAACAACACTAACCCCCTAACAACAAACAACCCTAAACTCCTAACATCAAAGAACACTAACACCCTAACAACAAACAACACTAACCCCCTAAAAACAAACACTAACCCCCAAACAACAAACAACCCTAACCCCTAAAAACCAAAATCACTAACCCACTAACAACAAACAACCCTAAACCACTAACAACAAACAACCCTAACACCCTAACAACAAACAACACTAACCCCCTAACAACAAACAACCCTAAACCCCTAACATCAAACAACACTATCCCCCTAACAACAAACAACCCTAAACCCCTAACATCAAAGAACACTAACACCCTAACAACAAACAACCCTAACCCCCTAACAACAAACGCTAACCCCCAAACAACAAACAACCGTAACCCCTAAAAACCAAAAACACTAACCCACTAACAACAAACAACCCTAACCCACTAACAACAAACAACCCTAACACCCTAACCACAAACAACACTAACCCCCTAACAACAAACAACCCTAACACCCAACAACAAACAATCCTAACCCCCGAACAACCAACAACACTAACCCCCTAACCACAGTAAACACTAACACCCTAACAACAAAAACCACTAAACCCCAACAAGAAACAACCCTAAACCCCTAAGAACAAACAACACTAACCCCCTAACAACAAACAACCCTAACCAAACAACAAAAAACCCTAACCCACTAACAACAAACAACACTAACACCCTAACAACAAACAACCCTAACACCCTAACAACAAACAACACTAACACCCTAACAACAAACAACCCTAACCCCCTAACAACAAACAACCCTAAACCCCTGACATCAAAGAACACTAACACCCTAACAACAAACAACCCTAACCCCCTAAAAACAAACACTAACCCCCAAACAACAAACAACCCTAACCCCTGAAAACCAAAAACACTAACCCACTAACAACAAACAACCCTAACCCACTAACAACAAACAACCCTAACACCCTAACAACAAACAACACTAACCCCCTAACAACAAACAACCCTAAACCCCTAACATCAAACAACACTACCCCCTAACAACACAAAACACTAACACCCTAACAACCAACCCTAACCCCTAAGAACAAACAACACTAACGCCCTAAGAACAAACAACACTAACCCCCAGCAACGAACAATACTAAACCCCTAACAACACAAAACCTAACCCCTTTTCAACAAACAACCCTAACCCACTAACAACAAACAACCCTAACACCCTAACAACAAGCAACACTAACCCCCTAACAACAAACAACCCTAAACCACTAACATCAAACATCACTAACCCCCTAACAACACAAAACACTAACACCTTAACAACAAACAACACTAACACCCTAACAACAAAAACGACTAAACCCCAACAAGAAACAACCCTAAACCCCTAACAACAAACACAAAGCCCCTAACAACAAACAACACTAAACCTCTAACAACAAACTACCCTAACCCCGTAACAACAAACAACACTAACCCCGTAACAACAAACAACCCTAACCCCCAAACAACAAACAACCCTAACCCCCTAACAACAAACAATCCTAACCCCCGAACAACCAACAACACTAACGCCCTAACCACAATAAACACTAACACCCGAACAACAAAAACCACTAAACCCCAACAAGAAACAACCCTAAACCCCTAACAACAAAAAACACTAACCCCCTAAAAACAAACAACCCTAACCAAACAACAAACAAACCTAATCCACTAACAACAAACAACACTAACACCCTAACGACAAACAACCCTAACTCCCTAAGAACAAACAACACTAACACCCTAACAACAAACAACCCTAACCCCCTAACAACAAACAACACTAACCCCCTAACAACAAACAACCCTAAACCCCTAACATCAAAGAACACTAACACCCTAACAACAAACAACCCTAGCCCCTTAACAACAAACAACACTAACCCCCTAACAACACAAAACACTAACACCCTAACAACAGACAACACTAACACCCTAACAACAAAAACCACTAAACCCCAACAAGAAACAACCCTAAACCCCTAACAACAAACAACACTAACCCCCTAACAAGAAACAACACTAACCCCCTAACAACAAACAACACTAACCCCCTAACAACAAACAACACTAACACCCTAACAACAACCAACCCTAAACCCCTAACATCAAAGAACACTAACACCCTAACAACAAACAACCCTAACCCCCTAACAACAAACACTAACCCCCAAACAACAAACAACCCTAACCCCTGAAAACCAAAAACACTAAACCACTAACAACAAACAACCCTAACCCACTAACAACAAACAACCCTAACACCCTAAAAACAAACAACACTAACCCCCTAACAACAAAGAACCCTAAACCCCTAACATCAAACAACACTAACCCCCTAACAACAAACAAACCTAAACCCCTAACATCAAAGAACACTAACACCCTAACAACAAACAACCCTAACCCCCTAACAACAAACGCTAACCCCCAAACAACAAACAACCCTAACCCCTAAAAACCAAAAACACTAACCCACTAACAACAAACAACCCTAACCCACTAACAACAAACAACCCTAACACCCTAACCACAAACAAAACTAACCCCCTAACAACAAACAACCCTAACCCCCTAACAACAAACAATCCTAACCCCCGAACAACCAACAACACTAACCCCCTAACCACAGTAAACACTAACACCATAACAACAAAAACCACTAAACCCCAACAAGAAACAACCCTAAACCCCTAACAACAAACAACACTAACCCCCTAACAACAAACAACCCTAACCCCCTAACAACAAACAACCCTAACCAAACAACAAAAAACCCTAACCCACTAACAACAAACAACACTAACACCCTAACAACAAACAACCCTAACACCCTAACAACAAACAACACTAACACCCTAACAACAAACAACCCTAACCCCCTAACAACAAACAACCCTAAACCCCTGACATCAAAGAACACTAACACCCTAACAACAAACAACCCTAACCCCCTAAAAACAAACACTAACCCCCAAACAACAAACAAACCTAACCCCTGAAAACCAAAAACACTAACCCACTAACAACAAACAACCCTAACCCACTAACAACAAACAACCCTAACACCCTAACAACAAACAACACTAACCCCCTAACAACAAACAACCCTAAACCCCTAACATCAAACAACACTACCCCCTAACAACACAAAACACTAACACCCTAACAACCAACCCTAACCCCTAAGAACAAACAACACTAACGCCCTAAGAACAAACAACACTAACCCCCAGCAACGAACAATACTAAACCCCTAACAACACAAAACCTAACCCCTTTTCAACAAACAACCCTAACCCACTAACAACAAACAACCCTAACACCCTAACAACAAGCAACACTAACCCCCTAACAACAAACAACCCTAAACCACTAACATCAAACATCACTAACCCCCTAACAACACAAAACACTAACACCTTAACAACAAACAACACTAACACCCTAACAACAAAAACGACTAAACCCCAACAAGAAACAACCCTAAACCCCTAACAACAAACACAAAGCCCCTAACAACAAACAACACTAAACCTCTAACAAGAAACTACTCTAACCCCGTAACAACAAACAACACTAACCCCGTAACAACAAACAACCCTAACCCCCAAACAACAAACAACCCTAACCCCCTAACAACAAACAATCCTAACCCCCGAACAACCAACAACACTAACGCCCTAACCACAATAAACACTAACACCCGAACAACAAAAACCACTAAACCCCAACAAGAAACAACCCTAAACCCCTAACAACAAAAAACACTAACCCCCTAAAAACAAACAACCCTAACCAAACAACAAACAAACCTAATCCACTAACAACAAACAACACTAACACCCTAACGACAAACAACCCTAACTCCCTAAGAACAAACAACACTAACACCCTAACAACAAACAACCCTAACCCCCTAACAACAAACAACACTAACCCCCTAACAACAAACAACCCTAAACCCCTAACATCAAAGAACACTAACACCCTAACAACAAACAACCCTAGCCCCTTAACAACAAACAACACTAACCCCCTAACAACACAAAACACTAACACCCTAACAACAGACAACACTAACACCCTAACAACAAAAACCACTAAACCCCAACAAGAAACAACCCTAAACCCCTAACAACAAACAACACTAACCCCCTAACAAGAAACACTAACCCCCTAACAACAAACAACACTAACCCCCTAACAACAAACAACACTAACACCCTAACAACAACCAACCCTAAACCCCTAACATCAAAGAACACTAACACCCTAACAACAAACAACCCTAACCCCCTAACAACAAACACTAACCCCCAAACAACAAACAACCCTAACCCCTGAAAACCAAAAACACTAAACCACTAACAACAAACAACCCTAACCCACTAACAACAAACAACCCTAACACCCTAAAAACAAACAACACTGACCCCCTAACAACAAAGAACCCTAAACCCCTAACATCAAACAACACTAACCCCCTAACAACAAACACTAACCCCCAAACAACAAACAACCCTAACCCCTAAAAACCAAAAACACTAACCCACTAACAACAAACAACCCTAACCCACTAACAACAAACAACCCTAACACCCTAACCACAAACAACACTAACCCCCTAACAACAAACAACCCTAACCCCCAAAACAACAAACAATCCTAACCCCCGAACAACCAACAACACTAACCCCCTAACCACAGTAAACACTAACACCCTAACAACAAAAACCACTAAACCCCAACAAGAAACAACCCTAAACCCCTAACAACAAACACTAACCCCCTAACAACAAACAACACTAAACCCCTAACAAGAAACTACCCTAACCCCGTAACAACAAACAACACTAACCCCGTAACAACAAACAACCCTAACCCCCAAACAACAAACAACACTAACCCCCTAACAACAAACAATCCTCACCCCCGAACAACCAACAACACTAACCCCCTAACCACAGTAAACACTAACACCATAACAACAAAAACCACTAAACTCCAACAAGAAACAACCCTAAACCCCTAACAACAAACAACACTAACGCCCTAACAACAAACAACCCTAAGCAAACAACAAACAAACCTAACCCACTAACAACAAACAACACTAACACCCTAACAAAAAACACCCCTAACCCCCTAACAACAAACAACACTAACCCCCTAACAACAAACAACCCTAAACTCCTAACATCAAAGAACACTAACACCCTAACAACAAACAACACTAACCCCCTAAAAACAAACACTAACCCCCAAACAACAAACAACCCTAACCCCTAAAAACCAAAATCACTAACCCACTAACAACAAACAACCCTAAACCACTAACAACAAACAACCCTAACACCCTAACAACAAACAACACTAACCCCCTAACAACAAACAACCCTAAACCCCTAACATCAAACAACACTATCCCCCTAACAACAAACAACCCTAAACCCCTAACATCAAAGAACACTAACACCCTAACAACAAACAACCCTAACCCCCTAACAACAAACGCTAACCCCCAAACAACAAACAACCGTAACCCCTAAAAACCAAAAACACTAACCCACTAACAACAAACAACCCTAACCCACTAACAACAAACAACCCTAACACCCTAACCACAAACAACACTAACCCCCTAACAACAAACAACCCTAACACCCAACAACAAACAATCCTAACCCCCGAACAACCAACAACACTAACCCCCTAACCACAGTAAACACTAACACCCTAACAACAAAAACCACTAAACCCCAACAAGAAACAACCCTAAACCCCTAACAACAAACAACACTAACCCCCTAACAACAAACAACCCTAACCAAACAACAAAAAACCCTAACCCACTAACAACAAACAACACTAACACCCTAACAACAAACAACCCTAACACCCTAACAACAAACAACACTAACACCCTAACAACAAACAACACTAACCCCCTAACAACAAACAACCCTAAACCCCTGACATCAAAGAACACTAACACCCTAACAACAAACAACCCTAACCCCCTAAAAACAAACACTAACCCCCAAACAACAAACAACCCTAACCCCTGAAAACCAAAAACACTAACCCACTAACAACAAACAACCCTAACCCACTAACAACAAACAACCCTAACACCCTAACAACAAACAACACTAACCCCCTAACAACAAACAACCCTAAACCCCTAACATCAAACAACACTACCCCCTAACAACACAAAACACTAACACCCTAACAACCAACCCTAACCCCTAAGAACAAACAACACTAACGCCCTAAGAACAAACAACACTAACCCCCAGCAACGAACAATACTAAACCCCTAACAACACAAAACCTAACCCCTTTTCAACAAACAACCCTAACCCACTAACAACAAACAACCCTAACACCCTAACAACAAGCAACACTAACCCCCTAACAACAAACAACCCTAAACCACTAACATCAAACATCACTAACCCCCTAACAACACAAAACACTAACACCTTAACAACAAACAACACTAACACCCTAACAACAAAAACGACTAAACCCCAACAAGAAACAACCCTAAACCCCTAACAACAAACACAAAGCCCCTAACAACAAACAACACTAAACCTCTAACAACAAACTACCCTAACCCCGTAACAACAAACAACACTAACCCCGTAACAACAAACAACCCTAACCCCCAAACAACAAACAACCCTAACCCCCTAACAACAAACAATCCTAACCCCCGAACAACCAACAACACTAACGCCCTAACCACAATAAACACTAACACCCGAACAACAAAAACCACTAAACCCCAACAAGAAACAACCCTAAACCCCTAACAACAAAAAACACTAACCCCCTAAAAACAAACAACCCTAACCAAACAACAAACAAACCTAATCCACTAACAACAAACAACACTAACACCCTAACGACAAACAACCCTAACTCCCTAAGAACAAACAACACTAACACCCTAACAACAAACAACCCTAACCCCCTAACAACAAACAACACTAACCCCCTAACAACAAACAACCCTAAACCCCTAACATCAAAGAACACTAACACCCTAACAACAAACAACCCTAGCCCCTTAACAACAAACAACACTAACCCCCTAACAACACAAAACACTAACACCCTAACAACAGACAACACTAACACCCTAACAACAAAAACCACTAAACCCCAACAAGAAACAACCCTAAACCCCTAACAACAAACAACACTAACCCCCTAACAAGAAACAACACTAACCCCCTAACAACAAACAACACTAACCCCCTAACAACAAACAACACTAACACCCTAACAACAACCAACCCTAAACCCCTAACATCAAAGAACACTAACACCCTAACAACAAACAACCCTAACCCCCTAACAACAAACACTAACCCCCAAACAACAAACAACCCTAACCCCTGAAAACCAAAAACACTAAACCACTAACAACAAACAACCCTAACCCACTAACAACAAACAACCCTAACACCCTAAAAACAAACAACACTAACCCCCTAACAACAAAGAACCCTAAACCCCTAACATCAAACAACACTAACCCCCTAACAACAAACAAACCTAAACCCCTAACATCAAAGAACACTAACACCCTAACAACAAACAACCCTAACCCCCTAACAACAAACGCTAACCCCCAAACAACAAACAACCCTAACCCCTAAAAACCAAAAACACTAACCCACTAACAACAAACAACCCTAACCCACTAACAACAAACAACCCTAACACCCTAACCACAAACAAAACTAACCCCCTAACAACAAACAACCCTAACCCCCTAACAACAAACAATCCTAACCCCCGAACAACCAACAACACTAACCCCCTAACCACAGTAAACACTAACACCATAACAACAAAAACCACTAAACCCCAACAAGAAACAACCATAAACCCCTAACAACAAACAACACTAACCCCCTAACAACAAACAACCCTAACCCCCTAACAACAAACAACCCTAACCAAACAACAAAAAACCCTAACCCACTAACAACAAACAACACTAACACCCTAACAACAAACAACCCTAACACCCTAACAACAAACAACACTAACACCCTAACAACAAACAACCCTAACCCCCTAACAACAAACAACCCTAAACCCCTGACATCAAAGAACACTAACACCCTAACAACAAACAACCCTAACCCCCTAAAAACAAACACTAACCCCCAAACAACAAACAAACCTAACCCCTGAAAACCAAAAACACTAACCCACTAACAACAAACAACCCTAACCCACTAACAACAAACAACCCTAACACCCTAACAACAAACAACACTAAACCCCTAACAACAAACAACCCTAAACCCCTAACATCAAACAACACTACCCCCTAACAACACAAAACACTAACACCCTAACAACCAACCCTAACCCCTAAGAACAAACAACACTAACGCCCTAAGAACAAACAACACTAACCCCCAGCAACGAACAATACTAAACCCCTAACAACACAAAACCTAACCCCTTTTCAACAAACAACCCTAACCCACTAACAACAAACAACCCTAACACCCTAACAACAAGCAACACTAACCCCCTAACAACAAACAACCCTAAACCACTAACATCAAACATCACTAACCCCCTAACAACACAAAACACTAACACCTTAACAACAAACAACACTAACACCCTAACAACAAAAACGACTAAACCCCAACAAGAAACAACCCTAAACCCCTAACAACAAACACAAAGCCCCTAACAACAAACAACACTAAACCTCTAACAACAAACTACCCTAACCCCGTAACAACAAACAACACTAACCCCGTAACAACAAACAACCCTAACCCCCAAACAACAAACAACCCTAACCCCCTAACAACAAACAATCCTAACCCCCGAACAACCAACAACACTAACGCCCTAACCACAATAAACACTAACACCCGAACAACAAAAACCACTAAACCCCAACAAGAAACAACCCTAAACCCCTAACAACAAAAAACACTAACCCCCTAAAAACAAACAACCCTAACCAAACAACAAACAAACCTAATCCACTAACAACAAACAACACTAACACCCTAACGACAAACAACCCTAACTCCCTAAGAACAAACAACACTAACACCCTAACAACAAACAACCCTAACCCCCTAACAACAAACAACACTAACCCCCTAACAACAAACAACCCTAAACCCCTAACATCAAAGAACACTAACACCCTAACAACAAACAACCCTAGCCCCTTAACAACAAACAACACTAACCCCCTAACAACACAAAACACTAACACCCTAACAACAGACAACACTAACACCCTAACAACAAAAACCACTAAACCCCAACAAGAAACAACCCTAAACCCCTAACAACAAACAACACTAACCCCCTAACAAGAAACAACACTAACCCCCTAACAACAAACAACACTAACCCCCTAACAACAAACAACACTAACACCCTAACAACAACCAACCCTAAACCCCTAACATCAAAGAACACTAACACCCTAACAACAAACAACCCTAACCCCCTAACAACAAACACTAACCCCCAAACAACAAACAACCCTAACCCCTGAAAACCAAAAACACTAAACCACTAACAACAAACAACCCTAACCCACTAACAACAAACAACCCTAACACCCTAAAAACAAACAACACTAACCCCCTAACAACAAAGAACCCTAAACCCCTAACATCAAACAACACTAACCCCCTAACAACAAACAAACCTAAACCCCTAACATCAAAGAACACTAACACCCTAACAACAAACAACCCTAACCCCCTAACAACAAACGCTAACCCCCAAACAACAAACAACCCTAACCCCTAAAAACCAAAAACACTAACCCACTAACAACAAACAACCCTAACCCACTAACAACAAACAACCCTAACACCCTAACAACAAACAACACTAACCCCCTAACAACAAACAAGCCTAAACCCCTAACATCAAACAACACTAAACCCCTAACAACACAAAACACTAACACCCTAACAACAAACAACACTAACACCCTAACAACAAACACCACTAAAACCCAACAAGAAACAACCCTGAACCCCTAACAACAAACACTAACCCCCTAACAACAAACAACACTAAACCCCTAACAAGAAACTACCCTAACCGCGTAACAACAAACAACCCTAAACCCCAAACAACAAACAACCCTAACCCCCTAACAACAAACAATCCTCACCCCCGAACAACCAACAACACTAACCCCCTAACCAAAATAAACACTAACACTCGAACAACAAAAACCACTAAACCCCAACAAGAAACAACCCTAAACCCCTAACAACAAAAAACACTAACCCCCTAACAACAAACAACCCTAACCAAACAACAAACAAACCTAACCCACTAACATGAAACAACACTAAGACCCTAACGACAAACAACCCTAACCCCCAAACAACACTAACACCCTAACAACAAACAACCCTAACCCCCTAACAAACAACACTAACCCCCTAACAACAAACAACCCTAAACCCCTAACATCAAAGAACACTAACACCCTAACAACAAACAACACTAACACCCTAACAACAAACACTAACCCCCAAAAAACAAACAACCCTAACCCCTGAAAACCAAAAACACTAAACCACTAACAACAAACAACCCTAACCCACTAACAACAAACAACCCTAACGCCCTAAAAACAAACAACACTAAACCCCTAACAACACAAAACACTAACACCCTAACAACAAACAACACTAACACCCTAACAACAAAAACCACTAAACCCCAACAAGAAACAACCCTAAACCCCTAACAACAAACAACACTAACCCCCTAACAACAAACAACCCTAACCCCTAAAAACCAAAAACACTAACCCACTAACAACAAACAACCCTAACCCACTAACAACAAACAACCCTAACACCCTAACCACAAACAACACTAACCCCCGAACAACAAACAACCCTAACCCCCTAACAACAAACAATCCTAACCCCCGAACAACCAACAACACTAAACCCCTAACCACAGTAAACACTAACACCCTAACAACAAAAACCACTAAACTCCAACAAGAAACAACCCTAAACCCCTAACAACAAACAACACTAACGCCCTAACAACAAACAACCCTAAGCAAACAACAAACAAACCTAACCCACTAACAACAAACAACACTAACACCCTAACAACAAACACCCCTAACCCCCTAACAACAAACAACACTAACCCCCTAACAACAAACAACCCTAAACTCCTAACATCAAAGAACACTAACACCCTAACAACAAACAACACTAACCCCCTAAAAACAAACACTAACCCCCAAACAACAAACAACCCTAACCCCTAAAAACCAAAAACACTAACCCACTAACAACAAACAACCCTAAACCACTAACAACAAACAACCCTAACAGCCTAACAACAAACAACACTAACCCCCTAACAACAAACAACCCTAAACCCCTAACATCAAACAACACTATCCCCCTAACAACAAACAACCCTAAACACCTAACATCAAAGAACACTAACACCCTAACAACAAACAACCCTAACCCCCTAACAACAAACGCTAACCCCCAAACAACAAACAACCGTAACCCCTAAAAACCAAAAACACTAACCCACTAACAACAAACAACCCTAACCCACTAACAACAAACAACCCTAACACCCTAACCACAAACAACACTAACCCCCTAACAACAAACAACCCTAACACCCAACAACAAACAATCCTAACCCCCGAACAACCAACAACACTAACCCCCTAACCACAGTAAACACTAACACCCTAACAACAAAAACCACTAAACCCCAACAAGAAACAACCCTAAACCCCTAACAACAAACAACACTAACCCCCTAACAACAAACAACCCTAACCAAACAACAAAAAACCCTAACCCACTAACAACAAACAACACTAACACCCTAACAACAAACAACCCTAACACCCTAACAACAAACAACACTAACACCCTAACAACAAACAACCCTAACCCCCTAACAACAAACAACCCTAAACCCCTGACATCAAAGAACACTAACACCCTAACAACAAACAACCCTAACCCCCTAAAAACAAACACTAACCCCCAAACAACAAACAACCCTAACCCCTGAAAACCAAAAACACTAACCCACTAACAACAAACAACCCTAACCCACTAACAACAAACAACCCTAACACCCTAACAACAAACAACACTAACCCCCTAACAACAAACAACCCTAAACCCCTAACATCAAACAACACTACCCCCTAACAACACAAAACACTAACACCCTAACAACAACCAACCCTAACCCCTAAGAACAAACAACACTAACGCCCTAAGAACAAACAACACTAACCCCCAGCAACGAACAATACTAAACCCCTAACAACACAAAACCTAACCCCTTTTCAACAAACAACCCTAACCCACTAACAACAAACAACCCTAACACCCTAACAACAAGCAACACTAACCACCTAACAACAAACAACCCTAAACCACTAACATCAAACATCACTAACCCCCTAACAACACAAAACACTAACACCTTAACAACAAACAACACTAACACCCTAACAACAAAAACGACTAAACCCCAACAAGAAACAACCCTAAACCCCTAACAACAAACACAAAGCCCCTAACAACAAACAACACTAAACCTCTAACAAGAAACTACCCTAACCCCGTAACAACAAACAACACTAACCCCGTAACAACAAACAACCCTAACCCCCAAACAACAAACAACCCTAACCCCCTAACAACAAACAATCCTAACCCCCGAACAACCAACAACACTAACGCCCTAACCACAATAAACACTAACACCCGAACAACAAAAACCACTAAACCCCAACAAGAAACAACCCTAAACATCTAACAACAAAAAACACTAACCCCCTAACAACAAAAAACCCTAACCAAACAACAAACAAACCTAATCCACTAACAACAAACAACACTAACACCCTAACGACAAACAACCCTAACTCCCTAAGAACAAACAACACTAACACCCTAACAACAAACAACCCTAACCCCCTAACAACAAACAACACTAACCCCCTAACAACAAACAACCCTAAACCTCTAACATCAAAGAACACTAACACCCTAACAACAAACAACCCTACCCCCTTAACAACAAACAACAGTAACCCCCTAACAACACAAAACACTAACACCCTAACAACAGACAACACTAACACCCTAACAACAAAAACCACTAAACCCCAACAAGAAACAACCCTAAACCCCTAACAACAAACAACACTAACCCCCTAACAAGAAACAACACTATCCCCCTAACAACAAACAACACTAACCCCCTAACAACAAACAACACTAACACCCTAACAACAACCAACCCTAAACCCCTAACATCAAAGAACACTAACACCCTAACAACAAACAACCCTAACCCCCTAACAACAAACACTAACCCCCAAACAACAAACAACCCTAACCCCTGAAAACCAAAAACACTAAACCACTAACAACAAACAACCCTAACCCACTAACAACAAACAACCCTAACACCCTAAAAGCAAACAACACTAAACCCCTAACAACACAAAACACTAACACCCTAACAACAAACAACACTAACACCCTAACAACAAAAACCACTAAACCCCAACAAGAAACAACCCTAACCCCCTAACAACAAACAACCCTAACCCCTAAAAACCAAAAACACTAACCCACTAACAACAAACAACCCTAACCCACTAACAACAAACCACCCTAACACCCTAACCACAAACAACACTAACCCCCTAACAACAAACAACCCTAACCCCCTAACAACAAACAATCCTAACCCCCGAACAACCAACAACACTAACCCCCTAACCACAGTAAACACTAACACCCTAACAACAAAAACCACTAAACCCCAACAAGAAACAACCCTAAACCCCTAACAAAAAACAACACTAACCCCCTAACAACAAGCAACCCTAACCAAACAACAAAAAAACCTAACCCACTAACAACAAACAACACTAACACCCTAACAACAAACAACCCTAACCCCCTAACAACAAACAACACTAACCCCCTAACAACAAACAACCCTAACCCCCTAACAAGAAACAACACTAACCCCCTAAAAACAAACAGCCCTAAACCCCTAACATCAAAGAACACTAACACCCTAACAACAAACAACCCTAACCCCCTAACAACAAACACTAACCCCCAAACAACAAACAACCTAACCCCTGAAAACCAAAAACACTAACCCACTAACAACAAACAACCGTAACCCACTAACAACAAACAACCCTAACACCCTAACCACAAACAACACTAACCCCCTAACAACAAACAACCCTAACCCCCTAACAACAAACAATCCTAACCCCCGAACAACCAACAACACTAACCCCCTAACCACAGTAAACACTAACACCCTAACAACAAAAACCACCAAACCCCAACTAGAAACAACCCTAAACCCCTAACAACAAACAACACTAACCCCCTAACAACAAACAACCCTAACCAAACAACAAAAAACCCTAACCCACTAACAACAAACAACACTAACACCCTAAAAACAAACAACCCTAACCCCCTAACAACAAACAACACTAACACCCTAACAACAAACAACCCTAACCCCCTAACAACAAACAACCCTAAACCTCTAACATCAAAGAACACTAACACCCTAACAGCAAACAACCCTAACCCCCTAACAACAAACACTAACCCCCAAACAACAAACAACCCTAACCCCTGAAAACCAAAAACACTAACCCACTAACAACAAACAACCCTAACCCACTAACAACAAACAACCCTAACACCCTAACAACAAACAACACTAACCCCCTAACAACAAACAACCCTAAACCCCTAACATCAAACAACACTAACCCCCTAACAACACAAAACACTAGCACCCTAACAACAACCAACCCTAACCCCTAAGAACAAACAACACTAACGCCCTAAGAACAAACAACTCTAACCCCCAGCAACGAACAATACTAAACCCCTAACAACACAAAACCTAACCCCTTATCAACAAACAACCCTAACCCACTAACAACACACAACCCTAACACCCTAACAACAAGCAACACTAACCCCCTAACAACAAACAACCCTAAACCACTAACATCAAACATCACTAACCCCCTAACAACACAAAACACTAACACCCTAACAACAAACAACACTAAAACCCTAACAACAAAAACCACTAAACCCCAACAAGAAACAACCCTAAACCCCTAACAACAAACACTAACCCCCTAAAAACAAACAACACTAAACCCCTAACAAGAAACTACCCTAACCGCGTAACAACAAACAACCCTAACCCCCAAACAACAAACAACCCTAACCCCCTAACAACAAACAATCCTCACCCCCGAACAACCAACAACACTAACCCCCTAACCAAAATAAACACTAACACCCGAACAACAAAAACCACTAAACCCCAACAAGAAACAACCCTAAACCCCTAACAACAAAAAACACTAACCCCCTAACAACAAACAACCCTAACCAAACAACAAACAAACCTAAACCACTAACATGAAACAACACTAAGACCCTAACGACAAACAACCCTAACCCCCAAACAACAAACAACACTAACACCCTAACAACAAACAACCCTAACCCCCTAACAAACAACACTAACCCCCTAACAACAAACAACCCTAAACCCCTAACATCAAAGAACACTAACACCCTAACAACAAACAACACTAACACCCTAACAACAAACACTAACCCCCAAAAAACAAACAAACCTAACCCCTGAAAACCAAAAACACTAAACCACTAACAACACACAACCCTAACCCACTAACAACAAACAACCCTAACACCCTAAAAACAAACAACACTAAACCCCTAACAACACAAAACACTAACACCCTAACAACAAACATCACTAACACCCTAACAACAAAAACCACTAAACCCCAACAAGAAACAACCCTAAACCCCTAACAACAAACAACACTAATCCCCTAACAACAAACAACCCTGACCCCTAAAAACCAAAAACACTAACCCACTAACAACAAACAACCCTAACCCACTAACAACAAACAACCCTAACACCCTAACCACAAACAACACTAACCCCCGAACAACAAACAACCCTAACCCCCTAACAACAAACAATCCTAACCCCCGAACAACCAACAACACTAAACCCCTAACCACAGTAAACACTAACACCCTAACAACAAAAACCACTAAACTCCAACAAGAAACAACCCTAAACCCCTAACAACAAACAACACTAACGCCCTAACAACAAACAACCCTAAGCAAACAACAAACAAACCTAACCCACTAACAACAAACAACACTAACACCCTAACAACAAACACCCCTAACCCCCTAACAACAAACAACACTAACCCCCTAACAACAAACAACCCTAAACTCCTAACATCAAAGAACACTAACACCCTAACAACAAACAACACTAACCCCCTAAAAACAAACACTAACCCCCAAACAACAAACAACCCTAACCCCTAAAAACCAAAATCACTAACCCACTAACAACAAACAACCCTAAACCACTAACAACAAACAACCCTAACACCCTAACAACAAACAACACTAACCCCCTAACAACAAACAACCCTAAACCCCTAACATCAAACAACACTATCCCCCTAACAACAAACAACCCTAAACCCCTAACATCAAAGAACACTAACACCCTAACAACAAACAACCCTAACCCCCTAACAACAAACGCTAACCCCCAAACAACAAACAACCGTAACCCCTAAAAACCAAAAACACTAACCCACTAACAACAAACAACCCTAACCCACTAACAACAAACAACCCTAACACCCTAACCACAAACAACACTAACCCCCTAACAACAAACAACCCTAACACCCAACAACAAACAATCCTAACCCCCGAACAACCAACAACACTAACCCCCTAACCACAGTAAACACTAACACCCTAACAACAAAAACCACTAAACCCCAACAAGAAACAACCCTAAACCCCTAACAACAAACAACACTAACCCCCTAACAACAAACAACCCTAACCAAACAACAAAAAACCCTAACCCACTAACAACAAACAACACTAACACCCTAACAACAAACAACCCTAACACCCTAACAACAAACAACACTAACACCCTAACAACAAACAACCCTAACCCCCAACAACAAACAACCCTAAACCCCTGACATCAAACAACACTAACACCCTAACAACAAACAACCCTAACCCCCTAAAAACAAACACTAACCCCCAAACAACAAACAACCCTAACCCCTGAAAACCAAAAACACTAACCCACTAACAACAAACAACCCTAACCCACTAACAACAAACAACCCTAACACCCTAACAACAAACAACACTAACCCCCTAACAACAAACAACCCTAAACCCCTAACATCAAACAACACTACCCCCTAACAACACAAAACACTAACACCCTAACAACCAACCCTAACCCCTAAGAACAAACAACACTAACGCCCTAAGAACAAACAACACTAACCCCCAGCAACGAACAATACTAAACCCCTAACAACACAAAACCTAACCCCTTTTCAACAAACAACCCTAACCCACTAACAACAAACAACCCTAACACCCTAACAACAAGCAACACTAACCCCCTAACAACAAACAACCCTAAACCACTAACATCAAACATCACTAACCCCCTAACAACACAAAACACTAACACCCTAACAACAAAAACGACTAAACCCCAACAAGAAACAACCCTAAACCCCTAACAACAAACACAAAGCCCCTAACAACAAACAACACTAAACCTCTAACAAGAAACTACCCTAACCCCGTAACAACAAACAACACTAACCCCGTAACAACAAACAACCCTAACCCCCAAACAACAAACAACCCTAACCCCCTAACAACAAACAATCCTAACCCCCGAACAACCAACAACACTAACGCCCTAACCACAATAAACACTAACACCCGAACAACAAAAACCACTAAACCCCAACAAGAAACAACCCTAAACCCCTAACAACAAAAAACACTAACCCCCTAACAACAAACAACCCTAACCAAACAACAAACAAACCTAATCCACTAACAACAAACAACACTAACACCCTAACGACAAACAACCCTAACTCCCTAAGAACAAACAACACTAACACCCTAACAACAAACAACCCTAACCCCCTAACAACAAACAACACTAACCCCCTAACAACAAACAACCCTAAACCCCTAACATCAAAGAACACTAACACCCTAACAACAAACAACCCTAGCCCCTTAACAACAAACAACACTAACCCCCTAACAACACAAAACACTAACACCCTAACAACAGACAACACTAACACCCTAACAACAAAAACCACTAAACCCCAACAAGAAACAACCCTAAACCCCTAACAACAAACAACACTAACCCCCTAAAAAGAAACAACACTAACCCCCTAACAACAAACAACACTAACCCCCTAACAACAAACAACACTAACACCCTAACAACAACCAACCCTAAACCCCTAACATCAAAGAACACTAACACCCTAACAACAAACAACCCTAACCCCCTAACAACAAACACTAACCCCCAAACAACAAACAACCCTAACCCCTGAAAACCAAAAACACTAAACCACTAACAACAAACAACCCTAACCCACTAACAACAAACAACCCTAACACCCTAAAAACAAACAACACTAAACCCCTAACAACACAAAACACTAACACCCTAACAACAAGCAACACTAACACCCTAACAACAAAAACCACTAAACCCCAACAAGAAACAACCCTAAACCCCTAACAACAAACAACACTAACCCCCTAACAACAAACAACCCTAACCCCTAAAAACCAAAAACACTAACCCACTAACAACAAACAACCCTAACCCACTAACAACAAACCACCCTAACACCCTAACCACAAACAACACTAACCCCCTAACAACAAACAACCCTAACCCCCTAACAACAAACAATCCTAACCCCCGAACAACCAACAACACTAACCCCCTAACCACAGTAAACACTAACACCCTAACAACAAAAACCACTAAACCCCAACAAGAAACAACCCTAAACCCCTAACAAAAAACAACACTAACCCCCTAACAACAAGCAACCCTAACCAAACAACAAAAAACCCTAACCCACGAACAACAAACAACGCTAACACCCTAACAACAAACAACCCTAACCCCCTAACAACAAACAACACTAACCCCCTAACAACAAACAACCCTAACCCCCTAACAAGAAACAACACTAACCCCCTAACAACAAACAGCCCTAAACCCCTAACATCAAAGAACACTAACACCCTAACAACAAACAACCCTAACCCCCTAACAACAAACACTAACCCCCAAACAACAAACAACCCTAACCCCTGAAAACCAAAAACACTAACCCACTAACAACAAACAACCGTAACCCACTAACAACAAACAACCCTAACACCCTAACCACAAACAACACTAACCCCCTAACAACAAACAACCCTAACCCCCTAACAACAAACAATCCTAACCCCCGAACAACCAACAACACTAACCCCCTAACCACAGTAAACACTAACACCCTAACAACAAAAACCACCAAACCCCAACTAGAAACAACCCTAAACCCCTAACAACAAACAACACTAACCCCCTAACAACAAACAACCCTAACCAAACAACAAAAAACCCTAACCCACTAACAACAAACAACACTAACACCCTAAAAACAAACAACCGTAACCCCCTAACAACAAACAACACTAACACCCTAACAACAAACAACCCTAACCCCCTAACAACAAACAACCCTAAACCTCTAACATCAAAGAACACTAACACCCTAACAACAAACAACCCTAACCCCCTAACAACAAACACTAACCCCCAAACAACAAACAACCCTAACCCCTGAAAACCGAAAACACTAACCCACTAACAACAAACAACCCTAACCCACTAACAACAAACAACCCTAACACCCTAACAACAAACAACACTAACCCCCTAACAACAAACAACCCTAAACCCCTAACATCAAACAACACTAACCCCCTAACAACACAAAACACTAGCACCCTAACAACAACCAACCCTAACCCCTAAGAACAAACAACACTAACGCCCTAAGAACAAACAACTCTAACCCCCAGCAACGAACAATACTAAACCCCTAACAACACAAAACCTAACCCCTTATCAACAAACAACCCTAACCCACTAACAACACACAACCCTAACACCCTAACAACAAGCAACACTAACCCCCTAACAACAAACAACCCTAAACCACTAACATCAAACATCACTAACCCCCTAACAACACAAAACACTAACACCCTAACAACAAACAACACTAACACCCTAACAACAAAAACCACTAAACCCCAACAAGAAACAACCCTAAACCCCTAACAACAAACACTAACCGCCTAACAACAAACAACACTAAACCCCTAACAAGAAACTACCCTAACCGCGTAACAACAAACAACCCTAACCCCCAAACAACAAACAACCCTAACCCCCTAACAACAAACAATCCTCACCCCCGAACAACCAACAACACTAACCCCCTAACCAAAATAAACACTAACACCCGAACAACAAAAACCACTAAACCCCAACAAGAAATAACCCTAAACCCCTAACAACAAAAAACACTAACCCCCTAACAACAAACAACCCTAACCAAACAACAAACAAACCTAACCCACTAACATGAAACAACACTAAGACCCTAACGACAAACAACCCTAACCCCCAAACAACAAACAACACTAACACCCTAACAACAAACAACCCTAACCCCCTAACAAACAACACTAACCCCCTAACAACAAACAACCCTAAACCCCTAACATCAAAGAACACTAACACCCTAACAACAAACAACACTAACACCCTAACAACAAACACTAACCCCCAAAAAACAAACAACCCTAACCCCTGAAAACCAAAAACACTAAACCACTAACAACACACAACCCTAACCCACTAACAACAAACAACCCTAACACCCTAAAAACAAACAACACTAAACCCCTAACAACACAAAACACTAACACCCTAACAACAAACAACACTAACACCCTAACAACAAAAACCACTAAACCCCAACAAGAAACAACCCTAAACCCCTAACAACAAACAACACTAACCCCCTAACAACAAACAACCCTAACCCCTAAAAACCAAAAACACTAACCCACTAACAAGAAACAACCCTAACCCACTAACAACAAACAACCCTAACACCCTAACCACAAACAACACTAACCCCCGAACAACAAACAACCCTAACCCCCTAACAACAAACAATCCTAACCCCCGAACAACCAACAACACTAAACCCCTAACCACAGTAAACACTAACACCCTAACAACAAAAACCACTAAACTCCAACAAGAAACAACCCTAAACCCCTAACAACAAACAACACTAACGCCCTAACAACAAACAACCCTAAGCAAACAACAAACAAACCTAACCCACTAACAACAAACAACACTAACACCCTAACAACAAACACCCCTAACCCCCTAACAACAAACAACACTAACCCCCTAACAACAAACAACCCTAAACTCCTAACATCAAAGAACACTAACACCCTAACAACAAACAACACTAACCCCCTAAAAACAAACACTAACCCCCAAACAACAAACAACCCTAACCCCTAAAAACCAAAAACACTAACCCACTAACAACAAACAACCCTAAACCACTAACAACAAACAACCCTAACAGCCTAACAACAAACAACACTAACCCCCTAACAACAAACAACCCTAAACCCCTAACATCAAACAACACTATCCCCCTAACAACAAACAACCCTAAACCCCTAACATCAAAGAACACTAACACCCTAACAACAAACAACCCTAACCCCCTAACAACAAACGCTAACCCCCAAACAACAAACAACCGTAACCCCTAAAAACCAAAAACACTAACCCACTAACAACAAACAACCCTAACCCACTAACAACAAACAACCCTAACACCCTAACCACAAACAACACTAACCCCCTAACAACAAACAACCCTAACCCCCAAAACAACAAACAATCCTAACCCCCGAACAACCAACAACACTAACCCCCTAACCACAGTAAACACTAACACCCTAACAACAAAAACCACTAAACCCCAACAAGAAACAACCCTAAACCCCTAACAAAAAACAACACTAACCCCCTAACAACAAGCAACCCTAACCAAACAACAAAAAACACTAACACACTAACAACAAACAACACTAACACCCTAACAACAAACAACCCTAACCCCCTAACAACAAACAACACTAACACCCTAACAACAAACAACCCTAACCCCCTAACAAGAAACAACACTAACCCCCTAACAACAAACAGCCCTAAACCCCTAACATCAAAGAACACTAACACCCTAACAACAAACAACTCTAACCCCCTAAGAACAAACACTAACACCCAAACAACAAACAACCCTAACCCCTAAAAACCAAAAACACTAACCCACTAACAACAAACAAACCTAAACCACTAGCAATAAACAACCCTAACACCCTAACAACAACCAACCCTAACCCCTAAGAACAAACAACACTAACGCCCTAAGAACAAACAACACTAACCCCCAGCAACGAACAATACTAAACCCCTAACAACACAAAACCTAACCCCCTGTCAACAACCAACCCTAACCCACTAACAACAAACACCCCTAACACCCTAACAACAAACAACAATAACCCCCTAACAACAAACAACCCTAAACCCCTATACATCAAAGAACACTAACACCCTAACAACAAAAAACCCTAGCCCCCTCACAACAAACACTAACCCCCAAACAACAAACCACCCTAACCCGTGAAAACCAAAAACACTAACCCACTAACAACAAACAACCCTAACCCACTAACAAGAAACAACCCTAACCCCCTAACAACAAACAACCCTAAACCCCTAACATCAAACAACACTAACGCCCTAACAACACAAAACACTAACACCCTAACAACAAACAACACTAACACCCTAACAACAAAAACCACTAAACCCCAACAAGAAACAACCCTAAACCCCAACAACAAACACTAACCCCCTAACAAAAAACAACACTAAACCCCTAACAAGAAACTACTCTAACCCCGTAACAACAAACAACACTAACCCCGTAACAACAAACAACAGTAACCTCCAAACAACAAACAACCCTAACCCCCTAACAACAAACAATCCTAATCCCCGAACAACTAACAACACTAACCCCCTAACCACAGTAAACACTAACACCCTAACAACAAAAACCACTAAACCCCAACAAGAAACAACCCTAAACCCCTAACAACAAACACTAACCCCCTAACAACAAACAACACTAAACCCCTAACAAGAAACTACCCTAACCCCGTAACAACAAACAACACTAACCCCGTAACAACAAACAACCCTAACCCCCAAACAACAAACAACACTAACCCCCTAACAACAAACAATCCTCACCCCCGAACAACCAACAACACTAACCCCCTAACCACAGTAAACACTAACACCATAACAACAAAAACCACTAAACTCCAACAAGAAACAACCCTAAACCCCTAACAACAAACAACACTAACGCCCTAACAACAAACAACCCTAAGCAAACAACAAACAAACCTAACCCACTAACAACAAACAACACTAACCCCCTAACAACAAACAACCCTAAACCCCTAACATCAAACAACACTATCCCCCTAACAACAAACAACCCTAAACCCCTAACATCAAAGAACACTAACACCCTAACAACAAACAACCCTAACCCCCTAACAACAAACACTAACCCCCAAACAACAAACAACCGTAACCCCTAAAAACCAAAAACACTAACCCACTAACAACAAACAACCCTAACCCACTAACAACAAACAACCCTAAACCCCTAACATCAAACAACACTACCCCCTAACAACACAAAACACTAACACCCTAACAACAACCAACCCTAACCCCTAAGAACAAACAACACTAACGCCCTAAGAACAAACAACACTAACCCCCAGCAACGAACAATACTAAACCCCTAACAACACAAAACCTAACCCCTTTTCAACAAACAACCCTAACCCACTAACAACAAACAACCCTAACACCCTAACAACAAGCAACACTAACCCCCTAACAACAAACAACCCTAAACCACTAACATCAAACATCACTAACCCCCTAACAACACAAAACACTAACACCCTAACAACAAAAACGACTAAACCCCAACAAGAAACAACCCTAAACCCCTAACAACAAACACAAAGCCCCTAAGAACAAACAACACTAAACCTCTAACAAGAAACTACCCTAACCCCGTAACAACAAACAACACTAACCCCGTAACAACAAACAACCCTAACCCCCAAACAACAAACAACCCTAACCCCCTAACAACAAACAATCCTAACCCCCGAACAACCAACAACACTAACGCCCTAACCACAATAAACACTAACACCCGAACAACAAAAACCACTAAACCCCAACAAGAAACAACCCTAAACCCCTAACAACAAAAAACACTAACCCCCTAACAACAAACAACCCTAACCAAACAACAAACAAACCTAATCCACTAACAACAAACAACACTAACACCCTAACGACAAACAACCCTAACTCCCTAAGAACAAACAACACTAACACCCTAACAACAAACAACCCTAACCCCCTAACAACAAACAACACTAACCCCCTAACAACAAACAACCCTAAACCCCTAACAACAAACAACACTAACCCCCTAAAAAGAAACAACACTAACCCCCTAACAACAAACAACACTAACCCCCTAACAACGAACAACACTAACACCCTAACAACAACCAACCCTAAACCCCTAACATCAAAGAACACTAACACCCTAACAACAAACAACCCTAACCCCCTAACAACAAACACTAACCCCCAAACAACAAACAACCCTAACCCCTGAAAACCAAAAACACTAAACCACTAACAACAAACAACCCTAACCCACTAACAACAAACAACCCTAACACCCTAAAAACAAACAACACTAAACCCCTAACAACACAAAACACTAACACCCTAACAACAAACAACACTAACACCCTAACAACAAAAACCACTAAACCCCAACAAGAAACAACCCTAAACCCCTAACAACAAACAACACTAACCCCCTAACAACAAACAACCCTAACCCCTAAAAACCAAAAACACTAACCCACTAACAACAAACAACCCTAACCCACTAACAACAAACCACCCTAACACCCTAACCACAAACAACACTAACCCCCTAACAACAAACAACCCTAACCCCCTAACAACAAACAATCCTAACCCCCGAACAACCAACAACACTAACCCCCTAACCACAGTAAACACTAACACCCTAACAACAAAAACCACTAAACCCCAACAAGAAACAACCCTAAACCCCTAACAAAAAACAACACTAACCCCCTAACAACAAGCAACCCTAACCAAACAACAAAAAACCCTAACCCACGAACAACAAACAACGCTAACACCCTAACAACAAACAACCCTAACCCCCTAACAACAAACAACACTAACCCCCTAACAACAAACAACCCTAACCCCCTAACAAGAAACAACACTAACCCCCTAACAACAAACAGCCCTAAACCCCTAACATCAAAGAACACTAACACCCTAACAACAAACAACCCTAACCCCCTAACAACAAACACTAACCCCCAAACAACAAACAACCCTAACCCCTGAAAACCAAAAACACTAACCCACTAACAACAAACAACCGTAACCCACTAACAACAAACAACCCTAACACCCTAACCACAAACAACACTAACCCCCTAACAACAAACAACCCTAACCCCCTAACAACAAACAATCCTAACCCCCGAACAACCAACAACACTAACCCCCTAACCACAGTAAACACTAACACCCTAACAACAAAAACCACCAAACCCCAACTAGAAACAACCCTAAACCCCTAACAACAAACAACACTAACCCCCTAACAACAAACAACCCTAACCAAACAACAAAAAACCCTAACCCACTAACAACAAACAACACTAACACCCTAAAAACAAACAACCGTAACCCCCTAACAACAAACAACACTAACACCCTAACAACAAACAACCCTAACCCCCTAACAACAAACAACCCTAAACCTCTAACATCAAAGAACACTAACACCCTAACAACAAACAACCCTAACCCCCTAACAACAAACACTAACCCCCAAACAACAAACAACCCTAACCCCTGAAAACCGAAAACACTAACCCACTAACAACAAACAACCCTAACCCACTAACAACAAACAACCCTAACACCCTAACAACAAACAACACTAACCCCCTAACAACAAACAACCCTAAACCCCTAACATCAAACAACACTAACCCCCTAACAACACAAAACACTAGCACCCTAACAACAACCAACCCTAACCCCTAAGAACAAACAACACTAACGCCCTAAGAACAAACAACTCTAACCCCCAGCAACGAACAATACTAAACCCCTAACAACACAAAACCTAACCCCTTATCAACAAACAACCCTAACCCACTAACAACACACAACCCTAACACCCTAACAACAAGCAACACTAACCCCCTAACAACAAACAACCCTAAACCACTAACATCAAACATCACTAACCCCCTAACAACACAAAACACTAACACCCTAACAACAAACAACACTAACACCCTAACAACAAAAACCACTAAACCCCAACAAGAAACAACCCTAAACCCCTAACAACAAACACTAACCCCCTAACAACAAACAACACTAAACCCCTAACAAGAAACTACCCTAACCGCGTAACAACAAACAACCCTAACCCCCAAACAACAAACAACCCTAACCCCCTAACAACAAACAATCCTCACCCCCGAACAACCAACAACACTAACCCCCTAACCAAAATAAACACTAACACCCGAACAACAAAAACCACTAAACCCCAACAAGAAACAACCCTAAACCCCTAACAACAAAAAACACTAACCCCCTAACAACAAACAACCCTAACCAAACAACAAACAAACCTAACCCACTAACATGAAACAACACTAAGACCCTAACGACAAACAACCCTAACCCCCAAACAACAAACAACACTAACACCCTAACAACAAACAACCCTAACCCCCTAACAAACAACACTAACCCCCTAACAACAAACAACCCTAAACCCCTAACATCAAAGAACACTAACACCCTAACAACAAACAACACTAACACCCTAACAACAAACACTAACCCCCAAAAAACAAACAACCCTAACCCCTGAAAACCAAAAACACTAAACCACTAACAACACACAACCCTAACCCACTAACAACAAACAACCCTAACACCCTAAAAACAAACAACACTAAACCCCTAACAACACAAAACACTAACACCCTAACAACAAACAACACTAACACCCTAACAACAAAAACCACTAAACCCCAACAAGAAACAACCCTAAACCCCTAACAACAAACAACACTAACCCCCTAACAACAAACAACCCTAACCCCTAAAAACCAAAAACACTAACCCACTAACAACAAACAACCCTAACCCACTAACAACAAACAACCCTAACACCCTAACCACAAACAACACTAACCCCCGAACAACAAACAACCCTAACCCCCTAACAACAAACAATCCTAACCCCCGAACAACCAACAACACTAAACCCCTAACCACAGTAAACACTAACACCCTAACAACAAAAACCACTAAACTCCAACAAGAAACAACCCTAAACCCCTAACAACAAACAACACTAACGCCCTAACAACAAACAACCCTAAGCAAACAACAAACAAACCTAACCCACTAACAACAAACAACACTAACACCCTAACAACAAACACCCCTAACCCCCTAACAACAAACAACACTAACCCCCTAACAACAAACAACCCTAAACTCCTAACATCAAAGAACACTAACACCCTAACAACAAACAACACTAACCCCCTAAAAACAAACACTAACCCCCAAACAACAAACAACCCTAACCCCTAAAAACCAAAAACACTAACCCACTAACAACAAACAACCCTAAACCACTAACAACAAACAACCCTAACAGCCTAACAACAAACAACACTAACCCCCTAACAACAAACAACCCTAAACCCCTAACATCAAACAACACTATCCCCCTAACAACAAACAACCCTAAACCCCTAACATCAAAGAACACTAACACCCTAACAACAAACAACCCTAACCCCCTAACAACAAACGCTAACCCCCAAACAACAAACAACCGTAACCCCTAAAAACCAAAAACACTAACCCACTAACAACAAACAACCCTAACCCACTAACAACAAACAACCCTAACACCCTAACCACAAACAACACTAACCCCCTAACAACAAACAACCCTAACCCCCAAAACAACAAACAATCCTAACCCCCGAACAACCAACAACACTAACCCCCTAACCACAGTAAACACTAACACCCTAACAACAAAAACCACTAAACCCCAACAAGAAACAACCCTAAACCCCTAACAAAAAACAACACTAACCCCCTAACAACAAGCAACCCTAACCAAACAACAAAAAACACTAACACACTAACAACAAACAACACTAACACCCTAACAACAAACAACCCTAACCCCCTAACAACAAACAACACTAACACCCTAACAACAAACAACCCTAACCCCCTAACAAGAAACAACACTAACCCCCTAACAACAAACAGCCCTAAACCCCTAACATCAAAGAACACTAACACCCTAACAACAAACAACTCTAACCCCCTAAGAACAAACACTAACACCCAAACAACAAACAACCCTAACCCCTAAAAACCAAAAACACTAACCCACTAACAACAAACAAACCTAAACCACTAGCAATAAACAACCCTAACACCCTAACAACAACCAACCCTAACCCCTAAGAACAAACAACACTAACGCCCTAAGAACAAACAACACTAACCCCCAGCAACGAACAATACTAAACCCCTAACAACACAAAACCTAACCCCCTGTCAACAACCAACCCTAACCCACTAACAACAAACACCCCTAACACCCTAACAACAAACAACAATAACCCCCTAACAACAAACAACCCTAAACCCCTATACATCAAAGAACACTAACACCCTAACAACAAAAAACCCTAGCCCCCTCACAACAAACACTAACCCCCAAACAACAAACCACCCTAACCCGTAAAAACCAAAAACACTAACCCACTAACAACAAACAACCCTAACCCACTAACAAGAAACAACCCTAACCCCCTAACAACAAACAACCCTAAACCCCTAACATCAAACAACACTAACGCCCTAACAACACAAAACACTAACACCCTAACAACAAACAACACTAACACCCTAACAACAAAAACCACTAAACCCCAACAAGAAACAACCCTAAACCCCAACAACAAACACTAACCCCCTAACAAAAAACAACACTAAACCCCTAACAAGAAACTACCCTAACCCCGTAACAACAAACAACACTAACCCCGTAACAACAAACAACAGTAACCTCCAAACAACAAACAACCCTAACCCCCTAACAACAAACAATCCTAATCCCCGAACAACTAACAACACTAACCCCCTAACCACAGTAAACACTAACACCCTAACAACAAAAACCACTAAACTCCAACAAGAAACAACCCTAAACCCCTAACAACAAACAACACTAACGCCCTAACAACAAACAACCCTAAGGAAACAACAAACAAACCTAACCCACTAACAACAAACAACACTAACACCCTAACAACAAACACCCCAACCCCCTAACAACAAACAACACTAACACCCTAACAACAAACAACCCTAACCCCTAACAACAAACAACAGTAACCCCCTAACAACAAACAACCCTAAACCCCTAACATCAAAGAACACTAACACCCTAACAACAAACAACCCTAACCCCCTAACAACAAACACTAACCCCCAAACAACAAACAACCCTAACCCCTAAAAACCAAAAACACTAACCCACTAACAACAAACAACCCTAACCCACTAACAACAAACAACCCTAACACCCTAACCACAAACAACACTAACCCCCTAACAACAAACAACCCTAACCCCCAAAACAACAAACAATCCTAACCCCCGAACAACCAACAACACTAACCCCCTAACCACAGTAAACACTAACACCCTAACAACAAAAACCACTAAACCCCAACAAGAAACAACCCTAAACCCCTAACAACAAACACTAACCCCCTAACAACAAACAACACTAAACCCCTAACAAGAAACTACCCTAACCCCGTAACAACAAACAACACTAACCCCGTAACAACAAACAACCCTAACCCCCAAACAACAAACAAAACTAACCCCCTAACAACAAACAATCCTCACCCCCGAACAACCAACAACACTAACCCCCTAACCACAGTAAACACTAACACCATAACAACAAAAACCACTAAACTCCAACAAGAAACAACCCTAAACCCCTAACAACAAACAACACTAACGCCCTAACAACAAACAACCCTAAGCAAACAACAAACAAACCTAACCCACTAACAACAAACAACACTAACACCCTAACAACAAACACCCCTAACCCCCTAACAACAAACAACACTAACCCCCTAACAACAAACAACCCTAAACTCCTAACATCAAAGAACACTAACACCCTAACAACAAACAACACTAACCCCCTAAAAACAAACACTAACCCCCAAACAACAAACAACCCTAACCCCTAAAAACCAAAATCACTAACCCACTAACAACAAACAACCCTAAACCACTAACAACAAACAACCCTAACACCCTAACAACAAACAACACTAACCCCCTAACAACAAACAACCCTAAACCCCTAACATCAAACAACACTATCCCCCTAACAACAAACAACCCTAAACCCCTAACATCAAAGAACACTAACACCCTAACAACAAACAACCCTAACCCCCTAACAACAAACGCTAACCCCCAAACAACAAACAACCGTAACCCCTAAAAACCAAAAACACTAACCCACTAACAACAAACAACCCTAACCCACTAACAACAAACAACCCTAACACCCTAACCACAAACAACACTAACCCCCTAACAACAAACAACCCTAACACCCAACAACAAACAATCCTAACCCCCGAACAACCAACAACACTAACCCCCTAACCACAGTAAACACTAACACCCTAACAACAAAAACCACTAAACCCCAACAAGAAACAACCCTAAACCCCTAACACCAAACAACACTAACCCCCTAACAACAAACAACCCTAACCAAACAACAAAAAACCCTAACCCACTAACAACAAACAACACTAACACCCTAACAACAAACAACCCTAACACCCTAACAACAAACAACACTAACACCCTAACAACAAACAACCCTAACCCCCTAACAACAAACAACCCTAAACCCCTGACATCAAAGAACACTAACACCCTAACAACAAACAACCCTAACCCCCTAAAAACAAACACTAACCCCCAAACAACAAACAACCCTAACCCCTGAAAACCAAAAACACTAACCCACTAACAACAAACAACCCTAACCCACTAACAACAAACAACCCTAACACCCTAACAACAAACAACACTAACCCCCTAACAACAAACAACCCTAAACCCCTAACATCAAACAACACTACCCCCTAACAACACAAAACACTAACACCCTAACAACCAACCCTAACCCCTAAGAACAAACAACACTAACGCCCTAAGAACAAACAACACTAACCCCCAGCAACGAACAATACTAAACCCCTAACAACACAAAACCTAACCCCTTTTCAACAAACAACCCTAACCCACTAACAACAAACAACCCTAACACCCTAACAACAAGCAACACTAACCCCCTAACAACAAACAACCCTAAACCACTAACATCAAACATCACTAACCCCCTAACAACACAAAACACTAACACCTTAACAACAAACAACACTAACACCCTAACAACAAAAACGACTAAACCCCAACAAGAAACAACCCTAAACCCCTAACAACAAACACAAAGCCCCTAACAACAAACAACACTAAACCTCTAACAACAAACTACCCTAACCCCGTAACAACAAACAACACTAACCCCGTAACAACAAACAACCCTAACCCCCAAACAACAAACAACCCTAACCCCCTAACAACAAACAATCCTAACCCCCGAACAACCAACAACACTAACGCCCTAACCACAATAAACACTAACACCCGAACGACAAAAACCACTAAACCCCAACAAGAAACAACCCTAAACCCCTAACAACAAAAAACACTAACCCCCTAAAAACAAACAACCCTAACCAAACAACAAACAAACCTAATCCACTAACAACAAACAACACTAACACCCTAACGACAAACAACCCTAACTCCCTAAGAACAAACAACACTAACACCCTAACAACAAACAACCCTAACCCCCTAACAACAAACAACACTAACCCCCTAACAACAAACAACCCTAAACCCCTAACATCAAAGAACACTAACACCCTAACAACAAACAACCCTAGCCCCTTAACAACAAACAACACTAACCCCCTAACAACACAAAACACTAACACCCTAACAACAGACAACACTAACACCCTAACAACAAAAACCACTAAACCCCAACAAGAAACAACCCTAAACCCCTAACAACAAACAACACTAACCCCCTAACAAGAAACAACACTAACCCCCTAACAACAAACAACACTAACCCCCTAACAACAAACAACACTAACACCCTAACAACAACCAACCCTAAACCCCTAACATCAAAGAACACTAACACCCTAACAACAAACAACCCTAACCCCCTAACAACAAACACTAACCCCCAAACAACAAACAACCCTAACCCCTGAAAACCAAAAACACTAAACCACTAACAACAAACAACCCTAACCCACTAACAACAAACAACCCTAACACCCTAAAAACAAACAACACTAACCCCCTAACAACAAAGAACCCTAAACCCCTAACATCAAACAACACTAACCCCCTAACAACAAACAAACCTAAACCCCTAACATCAAAGAACACTAACACCCTAACAACAAACAACCCTAACCCCCTAACAACAAACGCTAACCCCCAAACAACAAACAACCCTAACCCCTAAAAACCAAAAACACTAACCCACTAACAACAAACAACCCTAACCCACTAACAACAAACAACCCTAACACCCTAACCACAAACAAAACTAACCCCCTAACAACAAACAACCCTAACCCCCTAACAACAAACAATCCTAACCCCCGAACAACCAACAACACTAACCCCCTAACCACAGTAAACACTAACACCATAACAACAAAAACCACTAAACCCCAACAAGAAACAACCCTAAACCCCTAACAACAAACAACACTAACCCCCTAACAACAAACAACCCTAACCCCCTAACAACAAACAACCCTAACCAAACAACAAAAAACCCTAACCCACTAACAACAAACAACACTAACACCCTAACAACAAACAACCCTAACACCCTAACAACAAACAACACTAACACCCTAACAACAAACAACCCTAACCCCCTAACAACAAACAACCCTAAACCCCTGACATCAAAGAACACTAACACCCTAACAACAAACAACCCTAACCCCTTAACAACAAACACTAACCCCCAAACAACAAACAAACCTAACCCCTGAAAACCAAAAACACTAACCCACTAACAACAAACAACCCTAACCCACTAACAACAAACAACCCTAACACCCTAACAACAAACAACACTAACCCCCTAACAACAAACAACCCTAAACCCCTAACATCAAACAACACTACCCCCTAACAACACAAAACACTAACACCCTAACAACCAACCCTAACCCCTAAGAACAAACAACACTAACGCCCTAAGAACAAACAACACTAACCCCCAGCAACGAACAATACTAAACCCCTAACAACACAAAACCTAACCCCTTTTCAACAAACAACCCTAACCCACTAACAACAAACAACCCTAACACCCTAACAACAAGCAACACTAACCCCCTAACAACAAACAACCCTAAACCACTAACATCAAACATCACTAACCCCCTAACAACACAAAACACTAACACCTTAACAACAAACAACACTAACACCCTAACAACAAAAACGACTAAACCCCAACAAGAAACAACCCTAAACCCCTAACAACAAACACAAAGCCCCTAACAACAAACAACACTAAACCTCTAACAAGAAACTACCCTAACCCCGTAACAACAAACAACACTAACCCCGTAACAACAAACAACCCTAACCCCCAAACAACAAACAACCCTAACCCCCTAACAACAAACAATCCTAACCCCCGAACAACCAACAACACTAACGCCCTAACCACAATAAACACTAACACCCGAACAACAAAAACCACTAAACCCCAACAAGAAACAACCCTAAACCCCTAACAACAAAAAACACTAACCCCCTAAAAACAAACAACCCTAACCAAACAACAAACAAACCTAATCCACTAACAACAAACAACACTAACACCCTAACGACAAACAACCCTAACTCCCTAAGAACAAACAACACTAACACCCTAACAACAAACAACCCTAACCCCCTAACAACAAACAACACTAACCCCCTAACAACAAACAACCCTAAACCCCTAACATCAAAGAACACTAACACCCTAACAACAAACAACCCTAGCCCCTTAACAACAAACAACACTAACCCCCTAACAACACAAAACACTAACACCCTAACAACAGACAACACTAACACCCTAACAACAAAAACCACTAAACCCCAACAAGAAACAACCCTAAACCCCTAACAACAAACAACACTAACCCCCTAACAAGAAACAACACTAACCCCCTAACAACAAACAACACTAACCCCCTAACAACAAACAACACTAACACCCTAACAACAACCAACCCTAAACCCCTAACATCAAAGAACACTAACACCCTAACAACAAACAACCCTAACCCCCTAACAACAAACACTAACCCCCAAACAACAAACAACCCTAACCCCTGAAAACCAAAAACACTAAACCACTAACAACAAACAACCCTAACCCACTAACAACAAACAACCCTAACACCCTAAAAACAAACAACACTAACCCCCTAACAACAAAGAACCCTAAACCCCTAACATCAAACAACACTAACCCCCTAACAACAAACAAACCTAAACCCCTAACATCAAAGAACACTAACACCCTAACAACAAACAACCCTAACCCCCTAACAACAAACGCTAACCCCCAAACAACAAACAACCCTAACCCCTAAAAACCGAAAACACTAACCCACTAACAACAAACAACCCTAACCCACTAACAACAAACAACCCTAACACCCTAACCACAAACAAAACTAACCCCCTAACAACAAACAACCCTAACCCCCTAACAACAAACAATCCTAACCCCCGAACAACCAACAACACTAACCCCCTAACCACAGTAAACACTAACACCATAACAACAAAAACCACTAAACCCCAACAAGAAACAACCCTAAACCCCTAACAACAAACAACACTAACCCCCTAACAACAAACAACCCTAACCCCCTAACAACAAACAACCCTAACCAAACAACAAAAAACCCTAACCCACTAACAACAAACAACACTAACACCCTAACAACAAACAACCCTAACACCCTAACAACAAACAACACTAACACCCTAACAACAAACAACCCTAACCCCCTAACAACAAACAACCCTAAACCCCTGACATCAAAGAACACTAACACCCTAACAACAAACAACCCTAACCCCCTAACAACAAACACTAACCCCCAAACAACAAACAAACCTAACCCCTGAAAACCAAAAACACTAACCCACTAACAACAAACAACCCTAACCCACTAACAACAAACAACCCTAACACCCTAACAACAAAAAACACTAACCCAATAACAACAAACAACCCTAAACCCCTAACATCAAACAACACTACCCCCTAACAACACAAAACACTCACACCCTAACAACAACCAACCCTAACCCCTAAGAACAAACAACACTAACGCCCTAAGAACAAACAACACTAACCCCCAGCAACGAACAATACTAAACCCCTAACAACACAAAACCTAACCCCTTTTCAACAAACAACCCTAACCCACTAACAACAAACAACCCTAACACCCTAACAACAAGCAACACTAACCCCCTAACAACAAACAACCCTAAACCACTAACATCAAACATCACTAATCCCCTAACAACACAAAACACTAACACCCTAACAACAAACAACACTAACACCCTAACAACAAAAACCACTAAACCCCAACAAGAAACAACCCTAAACCCCTAACAACAAACACAAACCCCCTAACAACAAACAACACTAAACCTCTAACAAGAAACTACCCTAACCCCGTAACAACAAACAACACTAACCCCGTAACAACAAACAACCCTAACCCCCAAACAACAAACAACCCTAACCCCCTAAGAACAAAAAACACTAACACCCTAACAACAAACAACCCTAACCCCCTAACAACAAACAACACTAACCCCCTAACAACAAACAACCCTAAACCCCTAACATCAAAGAACACTAACACCCTAACAACAAACAACCCTAACCCCCTAACAACAAACACTAACCCCCAAACAACAAACAACCCTAACCCCTGAAAACCAAAAACACTACACCACTAAAAACAAACAACCCTAACCCACTAACAACAAACAACCCTAACACCCTAACAACAAACAACACTAACCCCCTAACAACAAACAACCCTAAACCCCTAACATCAAACAACACTAAACCCCTAACAACACAAAACACTAACACCCTAACAACAAACAACACTAACACCCTAACAACAAAAACCACTAAAACCCAACAAGAAACAACCCTGAACCCCTAACAACAAACACTAACCCCCTAACAACAAACAACACTAAACCCCTAACAAGAAACTACCCTAACCGCGTAACAACAAACAACCCTAACCCCCAAACAACAAACAACCCTAACCCCCTAACAACAAACAATCCTCACCCCCGAACAACCAACAACACTAACCCCCTAACCAAAATAAACACTAACACCCGAACAACAAAAACCACTAAACCCCAACAAGAAACAACCCTAAACCCCTAACAACAAAAAACACTAACCCCCTAACAACAAACAACCCTAACCAAACAACAAACAAACCTAACCCACTAACATGAAACAACACTAAGACCCTAACGACAAACAACCCTAACCCCCAAACAACACTAACACCCTAACAACAAACAACCCTAACCCCCTAACAAACAACACTAACCCCCTAACAACAAACAACCCTAAACCCCTAACATCAAAGAACACTAACACCCTAACAACAAACAACACTAACACCCTAACAACAAACACTAACCCCCAAAAAACAAACAACCCTAACCCCTGAAAACCAAAAACACTAAACCACTAACAACAAACAACCCTAACCCACTAACAACAAACAACCCTAACGCCCTAAAAACAAACAACACTAAACCCCTAACAACACAAAACACTAACACCCTAACAACAAACAACACTAACACCCTAACAACAAAAACCACTAAACCCCAAAAAGAAACAACCCTAAACCCCTAACAACAAACAACACTAACCCCCTAACAACAAACAACCCTAACCCCTAAAAACCAAAAACACTAACCCACTAACAACAAACAACCCTAACCCACTAACAACAAACAACCCTAACACCCTAACCACAAACAACACTAACCCCCGAACAACAAACAACCCTAACCCCCTAACAACAAACAATCCTAACCCCCGAACAACCAACAACACTAAACCCCTAACCACAGTAAACACTAACACCCTAACAACAAAAACCACTAAACTCCAACAAGAAACAACCCTAAACCCCTAACAACAAACAACACTAACGCCCTAACAACAAACAACCCTAAGCAAACAAGAAACAAACCTAACCCACTAACAACAAACAACACTAACACCCTAACAACAAACACCCCTAACCCCCTAACAACAAACAACACTAACCCCCTAACAACAAACAACCCTAAACTCCTAACATCAAAGAACACTAACACCCTAACAACAAACAACACTAACCCCCTAAAAACAAACACTAACCCCCAAACAACAAACAACCCTAACCCCTAAAAACCAAAAACACTAACCCACTAACAACAAACAACCCTAAACCACTAACAACAAACAACCCTAACAGCCTAACAACAAACAACACTAACCCCCTAACAACAAACAACCCTAAACCCCTAACATCAAACAACACTATCCCCCTAACAACAAACAACCCTAAACCCCTAACATCAAAGAACACTAACACCCTAACAACAAACAACCCTAACCCCCTAACAACAAACGCTAACCCCCAAACAACAAACAACCGTAACCCCTAAAAACCAAAAACACTAACCCACTAACAACAAACAACCGTAACCCACTAACAACAAACAACCCTAACACCCTAACCACAAACAACACTAACCCCCTAACAACAAACAACCCTAACCCCCAAAACAACAAACAATCCTAACCCCCGAACAACCAACAACACTAACCCCCTAACCACAGTAAACACTAACACCCTAACAACAAAAACCACTAAACCCCAACAAGAAACAACCCTAAACCCCTAACAAAAAACAACACTAACCCCCTAACAACAAGCAACCCTAACCAAACAACAAAAAACACTAACACACTAACAACAAACAACACTAACACCCTAACAACAAACAACCCTAACCCCCTAACAACAAACAACACTAACACCCTAACAACAAACAACCCTAACCCCCTAACAAGAAACAACACTAACCCCCTAACAACAAACAGCCCTAAACCCCTAACATCAAAGAACACTAACACCCTAACAACAAACAACTCTAACCCCCTAAGAACAAACACTAACACCCAAACAACAAACAACCCTAACCCCTAAAAACCAAAAACACTAACCCACTAACAACAAACAAACCTAAACCACTAACAATAAACAACCCTAACACCCTAACAACAACCAACCCTAACCCCTAAGAACAAACAACACTAACGCCCTAAGAACAAACAACACTAACCCCCAGCAACGAACAATACTAAACCCCTAACAACACAAAACCTAACCCCCTGTCAACAACCAACCCTAACCCACTAACAACAAACACCCCTAACACCCTAACAACAAACAACAATAACCCCCTAACAACAAACAACCCTAAACCCCTATACATCAAAGAACACTAACACCCTAACAACAAAAAACCCTAGCCCCCTCACAACAAACACTAACCCCCAAACAACAAACCACCCTAACCCGTAAAAACCAAAAACACTAACCCACTAACAACAAACAACCCTAACCCACTAACAAGAAACAACCCTAACCCCCTAACAACAAACAACCCTAAACCCCTAACATCAAACAACACTAACGCCCTAACAACACAAAACACTAACACCCTAACAACAAACAACACTAACACCCTAACAACAAAAACCACTAAACCCCAACAAGAAACAACCCTAAACCCCAACAACAAACACTAACCCCCTAACAAAAAACAACACTAAACCCCTAACAAGAAACTACACTAACCCCGTAACAACAAACAACACTAACCCCGTAACAACAAACAACAGTAACCTCCAAACAACAAACAACCCTAACCCCCTAACAACAAACAATCCTAATCCCCGAACAACTAACAACACTAACCCCCTAACCACAGTAAACACTAACACCCTAACAACAAAAACCACTAAACTCCAACAAGAAACAACCCTAAACCCCTCACAACAAACAACACTAACGCCCTAACAACAAACAACCCTAAGCAAACAACAAACAAACCTAACCCACTAACAACAAACAACACTAACACCCTAACAACAAACACCCCAACCCCCTAACAACAAACAACACTAACACCCTAACAACAAACAACCCTAACCCCTAACAACAAACAACAGTAACCCCCTAACAACAAACAACCCTAAACCCCTAACATCAAAGAACACTAACACCCTAACAACAAACAACCCTAACCCCCTAACAACAAACACTAACCCCCAAACAACAAACAACCCTAACCCCTAAAAACCAAAAACACTAACCCACTAACAACAAACAACCCTAACCCACTAACAACAAACAACCCTAACACCCTAACCACAAACAACACTAACCCCCTAACAACAAACAACCCTAACCCCCAAAACAACAAACAATCCTAACCCCCGAACAACCAACAACACTAACCCCCTAACCACAGTAAACACTAACACCCTAACAACAAAAACCACTAAACCCCAACAAGAAACAACCCTAAACCCCTAACAACAAACACTAACCCCCTAACAACAAACAACACTAAACCCCTAACAAGAAACTACCCTAACCCCGTAACAACAAACAACACTAACCCCGTAACAACAAACAACCCTAACCCCCAAACAACAAACAACACTAACCCCCTAACAACAAACAATCCTCACCCCCGAACAACCAACAACACTAACCCCCTAACCACAGTAAACACTAACACCATAACAACAAAAACCACTAAACTCCAACAAGAAACAACCCTAAACCCCTAACAACAAACAACACTAACGCCCTAACAACAAACAACCCTAAGCAAACAACAAACAAACCTAACCCACTAACAACAAACAACACTAACACCCTAACAACAAACACCCCTAACCCCCTAACAACAAACAACACTAACCCCCTAACAACAAACAACCCTAAACTCCTAACATCAAAGAACACTAACACCCTAACAACAAACAACACTAACCCCCTAAAAACAAACACTAACCCCCAAACAACAAACAACCCTAACCCCTAAAAACCAAAATCACTAACCCACTAACAACAAACAACCCTAAACCACTAACAACAAACAACCCTAACACCCTAACAACAAACAACACTAACCCCCTAACAACAAACAACCCTAAACCCCTAACATCAAACAACACTATCCCCCTAACAACAAACAACCCTAAACCCCTAACATCAAAGAACACTAACACCCTAACAACAAACAACCCTAACCCCCTAACAACAAACGCTAACCCCCAAACAACAAACAACCGTAACCCCTAAAAACCAAAAACACTAACCCACTAACAACAAACAACCCTAACCCACTAACAACAAACAACCCTAACACCCTAACCACAAACAACACTAACCCCCTAACAACAAACAACCCTAACACCCAACAACAAACAATCCTAACCCCCGAACAACCAACAACACTAACCCCCTAACCACAGTAAACACTAACACCCTAACAACAAAAACCACTAAACCCCAACAAGAAACAACCCTAAACCCCTAACAACAAACAACACTAACCCCCTAACAACAAACAACCCTAACCAAACAACAAAAAACCCTAACCCACTAACAACAAACAACACTAACACCCTAACAACAAACAACCCTAACACCCTAACAACAAACAACACTAACACCCTAACAACAAACAACCCTAACCCCCTAACAACAAACAACCCTAAACCCCTGACATCAAAGAACACTAACACCCTAACAACAAACAACCCTAACCCCCTAAAAACAAACACTAACCCCCAAACAACAAACAAACCTAACCCCTGAAAACCAAAAACACTAACCCACTAACAACAAACAACCCTAACCCACTAACAACAAACAACCCTAACACCCTAACAACAAACAACACTAACCCCCTAACAACAAACAACCCTAAACCCCTAACATCAAACAACACTACCCCCTAACAACACAAAACACTAACACCCTAACAACCAACCCTAACCCCTAAGAACAAACAACACTAACACCCTAAGAACAAACAACACTAACCCCCAGCAATGAACAATACTAAACCCCTAACAACACAAAACCTAACCCCTTTTCAACAAACAACCCTAACCCACTAACAACAAACAACCCTAACACCCTAACAACAAGCAACACTAACCCCCTAACAACAAACAACCCTAAACCACTAACATCAAACATCACTAACACCCTAACAACACAAAACACTAACACCTTAACAACAAACAACACTAACACCCTAACAACAAAAACGACTAAACCCCAACAAGAAACAACCCTAAACCCCTAACAACAAACACAAAGCCCCTAACAACAAACAACACTAAACCTCTAACAAGAAACTACCCTAACCCCGTAACAACAAACAACACTAACCCCGTAACAACAAACAACCCTAACCCCCAAACAACAAACAACCCTAACCCCCTAACAACAAACAATCCTAACCCCCGAACAACCAACAACACTAACGCCCTAACCACAATAAACACTAACACCCGAACAACAAAAACCACTAAACCCCAACAAGAAACAACCCTAAACCCCTAACAACAAAAAACACTAACCCCCTAAAAACAAACAACCCTAACCAAACAACAAACAAACCTAATCCACTAACAACAAACAACACTAACACCCTAACGACAAACAACCCTAACTCCCTAAGAACAAACAACACTAACACCCTAACAACAAACAACCCTAACCCCCTAACAACAAACAACACTAACCCCCTAACAACAAACAACCCTAAACCCCTAACATCAAAGAACACTAACACCCTAACAACAAACAACCCTAGCCCCTTAACAACAAACAACACTAACCCCCTAACAACACAAAACACTAACACCCTAACAACAGACAACACTAACACCCTAACAACAAAAACCACTAAACCCCAACAAGAAACAACCCTAAACCCCTAACAACAAACAACACTAACCCCCTAACAAGAAACAACACTAACCCCCTAACAACAAACAACACTAACCCCCTAACAACAAACAACACTAACACCCTAACAACAACCAACCCTAAACCCCTAACATCAAAGAACACTAACACCCTAACAACAAACAACCCTAACCCCCTAACAACAAACACTAACCCCCAAACAACAAACAACCCTAACCCCTGAAAACCAAAAACACTAAACCACTAACAACAAACAACCCTAACCCACTAACAACAAACAACCCTAACACCCTAAAAACAAACAACACTAACCCCCTAACAACAAAGAACCCTAAACCCCTAACATCAAACAACACTAACCCCCTAACAACAAACAAACCTAAACCCCTAACATCAAAGAACACTAACACCCTAACAACAAACAACCCTAACCCCCTAACAACAAACGCTAACCCCCAAACAACAAACAACCCTAACCCCTAAAAACCAAAAACACTAACCCACTAACAACAAACAACCCTAACCCACTAACAACAAACAACCCTAACACCCTAACCACAAACAAAACTAACCCCCTAACAACAAACAACCCTAACCCCCTAACAACAAACAATCCTAACCCCCGAACAACCAACAACACTAACCCCCTAACCACAGTAAACACTAACACCATAACAACAAAAACCCCTAAACCCCAACAAGAAACAACCCTAAACCCCTAACAACAAACAACACTAACCCCCTAACAACAAACAACCCTAACCCCCTAACAACAAACAACCCTAACCAAACAACAAAAAACCCTAACCCACTAACAACAAACAACACTAACACCCTAACAACAAACAACCCTAACACCCTAACAACAAACAACACTAACACCCTAACAACAAACAACCCTAACCCCCTAACAACAAACAACCCTAAACCCCTGACATCAAAGAACACTAACACCCTAACAACAAACAACCCTAACCCCCTAACAACAAACACTAACCCCCAAACAACAAACAACCCTAACCCCTGAAAACCAAAAACACTAACCCACTAACAACAAACAACCCTAACCCACTAACAACAAACAACCCTAACACCCTAAAAACAAAAAACACTAACCCAATAACAACAAACAACCCTAAACCCCTAACATCAAACAACACTACCCCCTAACAACACAAAACACTCACACCCTAACAACAACCAACCCTAACCCCTAAGAACAAACAACACTAACGCCCTAAGAACAAACAACACTAACCCCCAGCAACGAACAATACTAAACCCCTAACAACACAAAACCTAACCCCTTTTCAACAAACAACCCTAACCCACTAACAACAAACAACCCTAACACCCTAACAACAAGCAACACTAACCCCCTAACAACAAACAACCCTAAACCACTAACATCAAACATCACTAACCCCCTAACAACACAAAACACTAACACCCTAACAACAAACAACACTAACACCCTAACAACAAAAACCACTAAACCCCAACAAGAAACAACCCTAAACCCCTAACAACAAACACAAACCCCCTAACAACAAACAACACTAAACCTCTAACAAGAAACTACCCTAACCCCGTAACAACAAACAACACTAACCCCGTAACAACAAACAACCCTAACCCCCAAACAACAAACAACCCTAACCCCCTAAGAACAAACAACACTAACACCCTAACAACAAACAACCCTAACCCCCTAACAACAAACAACACTAACCCCCTAACAACAAACAACCCTAAACCCCTAACATCAAAGAACACTAACACCCTAACAACAAACAACCCTAACCCCCTAACAACAAACACTAACCCCCAAACAACAAACAACCCTAACCCCTGAAAACCAAAAACACTACACCACTAAAAACAAACAACCCTAACCCACTAACAACAAACAACCCTAACACCCTAACAACAAACAACACTAACCCCCTAACAACAAACAAGCCTAAACCCCTAACATCAAACAACACTAAACCCCTAACAACACAAAACACTAACACCCTAACAACAAACAACACTAACACCCTAACAACAAAAACCACTAAAACCCAACAAGAAACAACCCTGAACCCCTAACAACAAACACTAACCCCCTAACAACAAACAACACTAAACCCCTAACAAGAAACTACCCTAACCGCGTAACAACAAACAACCCTAAACCCCAAACAACAAACAACCCTAACCCCCTAACAACAAACAATCCTCACCCCCGAACAACCAACAACACTAACCCCCTAACCAAAATAAACACTAACACCCGAACAACAAAAACCACTAAACCCCAACAAGAAACAACCCTAAACCCCTAACAACAAAAAACACTAACCCCCTAACAACAAACAACCCTAACCAAACAACAAACAAACCTAACCCACTAACATGAAACAACACTAAGACCCTAACGACAAACAACCCTAACCCCCAAACAACACTAACACCCTAACAACAAACAACCCTAACCCCCTAACAAACAACACTAACCCCCTAACAACAAACAACCCTAAACCCCTAACATCAAAGAACACTAACACCCTAACAACAAACAACACTAACACCCTAACAACAAACACTAACCCCCAAAAAACAAACAACCCTAACCCCTGAAAACCAAAAACACTAAACCACTAACAACAAACAACCCTAACCCACTAACAACAAACAACCCTAACGCCCTAAAAACAAACAACACTAAACCCCTAACAACACAAAACACTAACACCCTAACAACAAACAACACTAACACCCTAACAACAAAAACCACTAAACCCCAACAAGAAACAACCCTAAACCCCTAACAACAAACAACACTAACCCCCTAACAACAAACAACCCTAACCCCTAAAAACCAAAAACACTAACCCACTAACAACAAACAACCCTAACCCACTAACAACAAACAACCCTAACACCCTAACCACAAACAACACTAACCCCCGAACAACAAACAACCCTAACCCCCTAACAACAAACAATCCTAACCCCCGAACAACCAACAACACTAAACCCCTAACCACAGTAAACACTAACACCCTAACAACAAAAACCACTAAACTCCAACAAGAAACAACCCTAAACCCCTAACAACAAACAACACTAACGCCCTAACAACAAACAACCCTAAGCAAACAACAAACAAACCTAACCCACTAACAACAAACAACACTAACACCCTAACAACAAACACCCCTAACCCCCTAACAACAAACAACACTAACCCCCTAACAACAAACAACCCTAAACTCCTAACATCAAAGAACACTAACACCCTAACAACAAACAACACTAACCCCCTAAAAACAAACACTAACCCCCAAACAACAAACAACCCTAACCCCTAAAAACCAAAAACACTAACCCACTAACAACAAACAACCCTAAACCACTAACAACAAACAACCCTAACAGCCTAACAACAAACAACACTAACCCCCTAACAACAAACAACCCTAAACCCCTAACATCAAACAACACTATCCCCCTAACAACAAACAACCCTAAACACCTAACATCAAAGAACACTAACACCCTAACAACAAACAACCCTAACCCCCTAACAACAAACGCTAACCCCCAAACAACAAACAACCGTAACCCCTAAAAACCAAAAACACTAACCCACTAACAACAAACAACCCTAACCCACTAACAACAAACAACCCTAACACCCTAACCACAAACAACACTAACCCCCTAACAACAAACAACCCTAACACCCAACAACAAACAATCCTAACCCCCGAACAACCAACAACACTAACCCCCTAACCACAGTAAACACTAACACCCTAACAACAAAAACCACTAAACCCCAACAAGAAACAACCCTAAACCCCTAACAACAAACAACACTAACCCCCTAACAACAAACAACCCTAACCAAACAACAAAAAACCCTAACCCACTAACAACAAACAACACTAACACCCTAACAACAAACAACCCTAACACCCTAACAACAAACAACACTAACACCCTAACAACAAACAACCCTAACCCCCTAACAACAAACAACCCTAAACCCCTGACATCAAAGAACACTAACACCCTAACAACAAACAACCCTAACCCCCTAAAAACAAACACTAACCCCCAAACAACAAACAACCCTAACCCCTGAAAACCAAAAACACTAACCCACTAACAACAAACAACCCTAACCCACTAACAACAAACAACCCTAACACCCTAACAACAAACAACACTAACCCCCTAACAACAAACAACCCTAAACCCCTAACATCAAACAACACTACCCCCTAACAACACAAAACACTAACACCCTAACAACAACCAACCCTAACCCCTAAGAACAAACAACACTAACGCCCTAAGAACAAACAACACTAACCCCCAGCAACGAACAATACTAAACCCCTAACAACACAAAACCTAACCCCTTTTCAACAAACAACCCTAACCCACTAACAACAAACAACCCTAACACCCTAACAACAAGCAACACTAACCACCTAACAACAAACAACCCTAAATCACTAACATCAAACATCACTAACCCCCTAACAACACAAAACACTAACACCTTAACAACAAACAACACTAACACCCTAACAACAAAAACGACTAAACCCTAACAAGAAACAACCCTAAACCCCTAACAACAAACACAAAGCCCCTAACAACAAACAACACTAAACCTCTAACAAGAAACTACCCTAACCCCGTAACAACAAACAACACTAACCCCGTAACAACAAACAACCCTAACCCCCAAACAACAAACAACCCTAACCCCCTAACAACAAACAATCCTAACCCCCGAACAACCAACAACACTAACGCCCTAACCACAATAAACACTAACACCCGAACAACAAAAACCACTAAACCCCAACAAGAAACAACCCTAAACCCCTAACAACAAAAAACACTAACCCCCTAACAACAAAAAACCCTAACCAAACAACAAACAAACCTAATCCACTAACAACAAACAACACTAACACCCTAACGACAAACAACCCTAACTCCCTAAGAACAAACAACACTAACACCCTAACAACAAACAACCCTAACCCCCTAACAACAAACAACACTAACCCCCTAACAACAAACAACCCTAAACCCCTAACATCAAAGAACACTAACACCCTAACAACAAACAACCCTAGCCCCTTAACAACAAACAACACTAACCCCCTAACAACACAAAACACTAACACCCTAACAACAGACAACACTAACACCCTAACAACAAAAACCACTAAACCCCAACAAGAAACAACCCTAAACCCCTAACAACAAACAACACTAACCCCCTAACAAGAAACAACACTAACCCCCTAACAACAAACAACACTAACCCCCTAACAACAAACAACACTAACACCCTAACAACAACCAACCCTAAACCCCTAACATCAAAGAACACTAACACCCTAACAACAAACAACCCTAACCCCCTAACAACAAACACTAACCCCCAAACAACAAACAACCCTAACCCCTGAAAACCAAAAACACTAAACCACTAACAACAAACAACCCTAACCCACTAACAACAAACAACCCTAACACCCTAAAAACAAACAACACTAACCCCCTAACAACAAAGAACCCTAAACCCCTAACATCAAACAACACTAACCCCCTAACAACAAACAAACCTAAACCCCTAACATCAAAGAACACTAACACCCTAACAACAAACAACCCTAACCCCCTAACAACAAACGCTAACCCCCAAACAACAAACAACCCTAACCCCTAAAAACCAAAAACACTAACCCACTAACAACAAACAACCCTAACCCACTAACAACAAACAACCCTAACACCCTAACCACAAACAAAACTAACCCCCTAACAACAAACAACCCTAACCCCCTAACAACAAACAATCCTAACCCCCGAACAACCAACAACACTAACCCCCTAACCACAGTAAACACTAACACCATAACAACAAAAACCACTAAACCCCAACAAGAAACAACCCTAAACCCCTAACAACAAACAACACTAACCCCCTAACAACAAACAACCCTAACCCCCTAACAACAAACAACCCTAACCAAACAACAAAAAACCCTAACCCACTAACAACAAACAACACTAACACCCTAACAACAAACAACCCTAACACCCTAACAACAAACAACACTAACACCCTAACAACAAACAACCCTAACCCCCTAACAACAAACAACCCTAAACCCCTGACATCAAAGAACACTAACACCCTAACAACAAACAACCCTAACCCCCTAAAAACAAACACTAACCCCCAAACAACAAACAAACCTAACCCCTGAAAACCAAAAACACTAACCCACTAACAACAAACAACCCTAACCCACTAACAACAAACAACCCTAACACCCTAACAACAAACAACACTAACCCCCTAACAACAAACAACCCTAAACCCCTAACATCAAACAACACTACCCCCTAACAACACAAAACACTAACACCCTAACAACCAACCCTAACCCCTAAGAACAAACAACACTAACGCCCTAAGAACAAACAACACTAACCCCCAGCAACGAACAATACTAAACCCCTAACAACACAAAACCTAACCCCTTTTCAACAAACAACCCTAACCCACTAACAACAAACAACCTTAACACCCTAACAACAAGCAACACTAAGCCCCTAACAACAAACAACCCTAAACCACTAACATCAAACATCACTAACCCCCTAACAACACAAAACACTAACACCTTAACAACAAACAACACTAACACCCTAACAACAAAAACGACTAAACCCCAACAAGAAACAACCCTAAACCCCTAACAACAAACACAAAGCCCCTAACAACAAACAACACTAAACCTCTAACAACAAACTACCCTAACCCCGTAACAACAAACAACACTAACCCCGTAACAACAAACAACCCTAACCCCCAAACAACAAACAACCCTAACCCCCTAACAACAAACAATCCTAACCCCCGAACAACCAACAACACTAACGCCCTAACCACAATAAACACTAACACCCGAACAACAAAAACCACTAAACCCCAACAAGAAACAACCCTAAACCCCTAACAACAAAAAACACTAACCCCCTAAAAACAAACAACCCTAACCAAACAACAAACAAACCTAATCCACTAACAACAAACAACACTAACACCCTAACGACAAACAACCCTAACTCCCTAAGAACAAACAACACTAACACCCTAACAACAAACAACCCTAACCCCCTAACAACAAACAACACTAACCCCCTAACAACAAACAACCCTAAACCCCTAACATCAAAGAACACTAACACCCTAACAACAAACAACCCTAGCCCCTTAACAACAAACAACACTAACCCCCTAACAACACAAAACACTAACACCCTAACAACAGACAACACTAACACCCTAACAACAAAAACCACTAAACCCCAACAAGAAACAACCCTAAACCCCTAACAACAAACAACACTAACCCCCTAACAAGAAACAACACTAACCCCCTAACAACAAACAACACTAACCCCCTAACAACAAACAACACTAACACCCTAACAACAACCAACCCTAAACCCCTAACATCAAAGAACACTAACACCCTAACAACAAACAACCCTAACCCCCTAACAACAAACACTAACCCCCAAACAACAAACAACCCTAACCCCTGAAAACCAAAAACACTAACCCACTAACAACAAACAACCCTAACCCACTAACAACAAACAACCCTAACACCCTAACAACAAACAACACTAACCCCCTAACAACAAACAACCCTAAACCCCTAACATCAAACAACACTACCCCCTAACAACACAAAACACTAACACCCTAACAACCAACCCTAACCCCTAAGAACAAACAACACTAACGCCCTAAGAACAAACAACACTAACCCCCAGCAACGAACAATACTAAACCCCTAACAACACAAAACCTAACCCCTTTTCAACAAACAACCCTAACCCACTAACAACAAACAACCCTAACACCCTAACAACAAGCAACACTAACCCCCTAACAACAAACAACCCTAAACCACTAACATCAAACATCACTAACCCCCTAACAACACAAAACACTAACACCTTAACAACAAACAACACTAACACCCTAACAACAAAAACGACTAAACCCCAACAAGAAACAACCCTAAACCCCTAACAACAAACACAAAGCCCCTAACAACAAACAACACTAAACCTCTAACAACAAACTACCCTAACCCCGTAACAACAAACAACACTAACCCCGTAACAACAAACAACCCTAACCCCCAAACAACAAACAACCCTAACCCCCTAACAACAAACAATCCTAACCCCCGAACAACCAACAACACTAACGCCCTAACCACAATAGACACTAACACCCGAACAACAAAAACCACTAAACCCCAACAAGAAACAACCCTAAACCCCTAACAACAAAAAACACTAACCCCCTAAAAACAAACAACCCTAACCAAACAACAAACAAACCTAATCCACTAACAACAAACAACACTAACACCCTAACGACAAACAACCCTAACTCCCTAAGAACAAACAACACTAACACCCTAACAACAAACAACCCTAACCCCCTAACAACAAACAACACTAACCCCCTAACAACAAACAACCCTAAACCCCTAACATCAAAGAACACTAACACCCTAACAACAAACAACCCTAGCCCCTTAACAACAAACAACACTAACCCCCTAACAACACAAAACACTAACACCCTAACAACAGACAACACTAACACCCTAACAACAAAAACCACTAAACCCCAACAAGAAACAACCCTAAACCCCTAACAACAAACAACACTAACCCCCTAACAAGAAACAACACTAACCCCCTAACAACAAACAACACTAACCCCCTAACAACAAACAACACTAACACCCTAACAACAACCAACCCTAAACCCCTAACATCAAAGAACACTAACACCCTAACAACAAACAACCCTAACCCCCTAACAACAAACACTAACCCCCAAACAACAAACAACCCTAACCCCTGAAAACCAAAAACACTAAACCACTAACAACAAACAAGCCTAACCCACTAACAACAAACAACCCTAACACCCTAAAAACAAACAACACTAACCCCCTAACAACAAAGAACCCTAAACCCCTAACATCAAACAACACTAACCCCCTAACAACAAACAAACCTAAACCCCTAACATCAAAGAACACTAACACCCTAACAACAAACAACCCTAACCCCCTAACAACAAACGCTAACCCCCAAACAACAAACAACCCTAACCCCTAAAAACCAAAAACACTAACCCACTAACAACAAACAACCCTAACCCACTAACAACAAACAACCCTAACACCCTAACCACAAACAAAACTAACCCCCTAACAACAAACAACCCTAACCCCCTAACAACAAACAATCCTAACCCCCGAACAACCAACAACACTAACCCCCTAACCACAGTAAACACTAACACCATAACAACAAAAACCACTAAACCCCAACAAGAAACAACCCTAAACCCCTAACAACAAACAACACTAACCCCCTAACAACAAACAACCCTAACCCCCTAACAACAAACAACCCTAACCAAACAACAAAAAACCCTAACCCACTAACAACAAACAACACTAACACCCTAACAACAAACAACCCTAACACCCTAACAACAAACAACACTAACACCCTAACAACAAACAACCCTAACCCCCTAACAACAAACAACCCTAAACCCCTGACATCAAAGAACACTAACACCCTAACAACAAACAACCCTAACCCCCTAAAAACAAACACTAACCCCCAAACAACAAACAAACCTAACCCCTGAAAACCAAAAACACTAACCCACTAACAACAAACAACCCTAACCCACTAACAACAAACAACCCTAACACCCTAACAACAAACAACACTAACCCCCTAACAACAAACAACCCTAAACCCCTAACATCAAACAACACTACCCCCTAACAACACAAAACACTAACACCCTAACAACCAACCCGAACCCCTAAGAACAAACAACACTAACGCCCTAAGAACAAACAACACTAACCCCCAGCAACGAACAATACTAAACCCCTAACAACACAAAACCTAACCCCTTTTCAACAAACAACCCTAACCCACTAACAACAAACAACCCTAACACCCTAACAACAAGCAACACTAACCCCCTAACAACAAACAACCCTAAACCACTAACATCAAACATCACTAACCCCCTAACAACACAAAACACTAACACCTTAACAACAAACAACACTAACACCCTAACAACAAAAACGACTAAACCCCAACAAGAAACAACCCTAAACCCCTAACAACAAACACAAAGCCCCTAACAACAAACAACACTAAACCTCTAACAACAAACTACCCTAACCCCGTAACAACAAACAACACTAACCCCGTAACAACAAACAACCCTAACCCCCAAACAACAAACAACCCTAACCCCCTAACAACAAACAATCCTAACCCCCGAACAACCAACAACACTAACGCCCTAACCACAATAAACACTAACACCCGAACAACAAAAACCACTAAACCCCAACAAGAAACAACCCTAAACCCCTAACAACAAAAAACACTAACCCCCTAAAAACAAACAACCCTAACCAAACAACAAACAAACCTAATCCACTAACAACAAACAACACTAACACCCTAACGACAAACAACCCTAACTCCCTAAGAACAAACAACACTAACACCCTAACAACAAACAACCCTAACCCCCTAACAACAAACAACACTAACCCCCTAACAACAAACAACCCTAAACCCCTAACATCAAAGAACACTAACACCCTAACAACAAACAACCCTAGCCCCTTAACAACAAACAACACTAACCCCCTAACAACACAAAACACTAACACCCTAACAACAGACAACACTAACACCCTAACAACAAAAACCACTAAACCCCAACAAGAAACAACCCTAAACCCCTAACAACAAACAACACTAACCCCCTAACAAGAAACAACACTAACCCCCTAACAACAAACAACACTAACCCCCTAACAACAAACAACACTAACACCCTAACAACAACCAACCCTAAACCCCTAACATCAAAGAACACTAACACCCTAACAACAAACAACCCTAACCCCCTAACAACAAACACTAACCCCCAAACAACAAACAACCCTAACCCCTGAAAACCAAAAACACTAAACCACTAACAACAAACAACCCTAACCCACTAACAACAAACAACCCTAACACCCTAAAAACAAACAACACTAACCCCCTAACAACAAAGAACCCTAAACCCCTAACATCAAACAACACTAACCCCCTAACAACAAACAAACCTAAACCCCTAACATCAAAGAACACTAACACCCTAACAACAAACAACCCTAACCCCCTAACAACAAACGCTAACCCCCAAACAAACAACCCTAACCCCTAAAAACCAAAAACACTAACCCACTAACAACAAACAACCCTAACCCACTAACAACAAACAACCCTAACACCCTAACCACAAACAAAACTAACCCCCTAACAACAAACAACCCTAACCCCCTAACAACAAACAATCCTAACCCCCGAACAACCAACAACACTAACCCCCTAACCACAGTAAACACTAACACCATAACAACAAAAACCACTAAACCCCAACAAGAAACAACCCTAAACCCCTAACAACAAACAACACTAACCCCCTAACAACAAACAACCCTAACCCCCTAACAACAAACAACCCTAACCAAACAACAAAAAACCCTAACCCACTAACAACAAACAACACTAACACCCTAACAACAAACAACCCTAACACCCTAACAACAAACAACACTAACACCCTAACAACAAACAACCCTAACCCCCTAACAACAAACAACCCTAAACCCCTGACATCAAAGAACACTAACACCCTAACAACAAACAACCCTAACCCCCTAACAACAAACACTAACCCCCAAACAACAAACAAACCTAACCCCTGAAAACCAAAAACACTAACCCACTAACAACAAACAACCCTAACCCACTAACAACAAACAACCCTAACACCCTAACAACAAAAAACACTAACCCAATAACAACAAACAACCCTAAACCCCTAACATCAAACAACACTACCCCCTAACAACACAAAACACTCACACCCTAACAACAACCAACCCTAACCCCTAAGAACAAACAACACTAACGCCCTAAGAACAAACAACACTAACCCCCAGCAACGAACAATACTAAACCCCTAACAACACAAAACCTAACCCCTTTTCAACAAACAACCCTAACCCACTAACAACAAACAACCCTAACACCCTAACAACAAGCAACACTAACCCCCTAACAACAAACAACCCTAAACCACTAACATCAAACATCACTAACCCCCTAACAACACAAAACACTAACACCCTAACAACAAACAACACTAACACCCTAACAACAAAAACCACTAAACCCCAACAAGAAACAACCCTAAACCCCTAACAACAAACACAAACCCCCTAACAACAAACAACACTAAACCTCTAACAAGAAACTACCCTGACCCCGTAACAACAAACAACACTAACCCCGTAACAACAAACAACCCTAACCCCCAAACAACAAACAACCCTAACCCCCTAAGAACAAACAACACTAACACCCTAACAACAAACAACCCTAACCCCCTAACAACAAACAACACTAACCCCCTAACAACAAACAACCCTAAACCCCTAACATCAAAGAACACTAACACCCTAACAACAAACAACCCTAACCCCCTAACAACAAACACTAACCCCCAAACAACAAACAACCCTAACCCCTGAAAACCAAAAACACTACACCACTAAAAACAAACAACCCTAACCCACTAACAACAAACAACCCTAACACCCTAACAACAAACAACACTAACCCCCTAACAACAAACAAGCCTAAACCCCTAACATCAAACAACACTAAACCCCTAACAACACAAAACACTAACACCCTAACAACAAACAACACTAACACCCTAACAACAAAAACCACTAAAACCCAACAAGAAACAACCCTGAACCCCTAACAACAAACACTAACCCCCTAACAACAAACAACACTAAACCCCTAACAAGAAACTACCCTAACCGCGTAACAACAAACAACCCTAAACCCCAAACAACAAACAACCCTAACCCCCTAACAACAAACAATCCTCACCCCCGAACAACCAACAACACTAACCCCCTAACCAAAATAAACACTAACACCCGAACAACAAAAACCACTAAACCCCAACAAGAAACAACCCTAAACCCCTAACAACAAAAAACACTAACCCCCTAACAACAAACAACCCTAACCAAACAACAAACAAACCTAACCCACTAACATGAAACAACACTAAGACCCTAACGACAAACAACCCTAACCCCCAAACAACACTAACACCCTAACAACAAACAACCCTAACCCCCTAACAAACAACACTAACCCCCTAACAACAAACAACCCTAAACCCCTAACATCAAAGAACACTAACACCCTAACAACAAACAACACTAACACCCTAACAACAAACACTAACCCCCAAAAAACAAACAACCCTAACCCCTGAAAACCAAAAACACTAAACCACTAACAACAAACAACCCTAACCCACTAACAACAAACAACCCTAACGCCCTAAAAACAAACAACACTAAACCCCTAACAACACAAAACACTAACACCCTAACAACAAACAACACTAACACCCTAACAACAAAAACCACTAAACCCCAACAAGAAACAACCCTAAACCCCTAACAACAAACAACACTAACCCCCTAACAACAAACAACCCTAACCCCTAAAAACCAAAAACACTAACCCACTAACAACAAACAACCCTAACCCACTAACAACAAACAACCCTAACACCCTAACCACAAACAACACTAACCCCCGAACAACAAACAACCCTAACCCCCTAACAACAAACAATCCTAACCCCCGAACAACCAACAACACTAAACCCCTAACCACAGTAAACACTAACACCCTAACAACAAAAACCACTAAACTCCAACAAGAAACAACCCTAAACCCCTAACAACAAACAACACTAACGCCCTAACAACAAACAACCCTAAGCAAACAACAAACAAACCTAACCCACTAACAACAAACAACACTAACACCCTAACAACAAACACCCCTAACCCCCTAACAACAAACAACACTAACCCCCTAACAACAAACAACCCTAAACTCCTAACATCAAAGAACACTAACACCCTAACAACAAACAACACTAACCCCCTAAAAACAAACACTAACCCCCAAACAACAAACAACCCTAACCCCTAAAAACCAAAAACACTAACTCACTAACAACAAACAACCCTAAACCACTAACAACAAACAACCCTAACAGCCTAACAACAAACAACACTAACCCCCTAACAACAAACAACCCTAAACCCCTAACATCAAACAACACTATCCCCCTAACAACAAACAACCCTAAACACCTAACATCAAAAAACACTAACACCCTAACAACAAACAACCCTAACCCCCTAACAACAAACGCTAACCCCCAAACAACAAACAACCGTAACCCCTAAAAACCAAAAACACTAACCCACTAACAACAAACAACCCTAACCCACTAACAACAAACAACCCTAACACCCTAACCACAAACAACACTAACCCCCTAACAACAAACAACCCTAACACCCAACAACAAACAATCCTAACCCCCGAACAACCAACAACACTAACCCCCTAACCACAGTAAACACTAACACCCTAACAACAAAAACCACTAAACCCCAACAAGAAACAACCCTAAACCCCTAACAACAAACAACACTAACCCCCTAACAACAAACAACCCTAACCAAACAACAAAAAACCCTAACCCACTAACAACAAACAACACTAACACCCTAACAACAAACAACCCTAACACCCTAACAACAAACAACACTAACACCCTAACAACAAACAACCCTAACCCCCTAACAACAAACAACCCTAAACCCCTGACATCAAAGAACACTAACACCCTAACAACAAACAACCCTAACCCCCTAAAAACAAACACTAACCACCAAACAACAAACAACCCTAACCCCTGAAAACCAAAAACACTAACCCACTAACAACAAACAACCCTAACCCACTAACAACAAACAACCCTAACACCCTAACAACAAACAACACTAACCCCCTAATAACAAACAACCCTAAACCCCTAACATCAAACAACACTACCCCCTAACAACACAAAACACTAACACCCTAACAACAACCAACCCTAACCCCTAAGAACAAACAACACTAACGCCCTAAGAACAAACAACACTAACCCCCAGCAACGAACAATACTAAACCCCTAACAACACAAAACCTAACCCCTTTTCAACAAACAACCCTAACCCACTAACAACAAACAACCCTAACACCCTAACAACAAGCAACACTAACCCCCTAACAACAAACAACCCTAAACCACTAACATCAAACATCACTAACCCCCTAACAACACAAAACACTAACACCTTAACAACAAACAACACTAACACCCTAACAACAAAAACGACTAAACCCCAACAAGAAACAACCCTAAACCCCTAACAACAAACACAAAGCCCCTAACAACAAACAACACTAAACCTCTAACAAGAAACTACCCTAACCCCGTAACAACAAACAACACTAACCCCGTAACAACAAACAACCCTAACCCCCAAACAACAAACAACCCTAACCCCCTAACAACAAACAATCCTAACCCCCGAACAACCAACAACACTAACGCCCTAACCACAATAAACACTAACACCCGAACAACAAAAACCACTAAACCCCAACAAGAAACAACCCTAAACCCCTAACAACAAAAAACACTAACCCCCTAACAACAAACAACCCTAACCAAACAACAAACAAACCTAATCCACTAACAACAAACAACACTAACACCCTAACGACAAACAACCCTAACTCCCTAAGAACAAACAACACTAACACCCTAACAACAAACAACCCTAACCCCCTAACAACAAACAACACTAACCCCCTAACAACAAACAACCCTAAACCCCTAACATCAAAGAACACTAACACCCTAACAACAAACAACCCTAGCCCCTTAACAACAAACAACACTAACCCCCTAACAACACAAAACACTAACACCCTAACAACAGACAACACTAACACCCTAACAACAAAAACCACTAAACCCCAACAAGAAACAACCCTAAACCCCTAACAACAAACAACACTAACCCCCTAACAAGAAACAACACTAACCCCCTAACAACAAACAACACTAACCCCCTAACAACAAACAACCCTAACCCCCTAACAAGAAACAACACTATCCCCCTAACAACAAACAACCCTAAACCCCTAACATCAAAGAACACTAACACCCTAACAACAAACAACCCTAACCCCCTAACAACAAACACTAACCCCCAAACAACAAACAACCGTAACCCCTAAAAACCAAAAACACTAACCCACTAACAACAAACAACCCTAAACCACTAACAACAAACAACCCTAACAGCCTAACAACAAACAACACTAACCCCCTAACAACAAACAACCCTAAACCCCTAACATCAAACAACACTATCCCCCTAACAACAAACAACCCTAAACCCCTAACATCAAAGAACACTAACACCCTAACAACAAACAACCCTAACCCCCTAACAACAAACACTAACCCCCAAACAACAAACAACCGTAACCCCTAAAAACCAAAAACACTAACCCACTAACAACAAACAACCCTAACCCACTAACAACAAAAAACCCTAACACCCTAACCACAAACAACACTAACCCCCTAACAACAAACAACCCTAACACCCAACAACAAACAATCCTAACCCCCGAACAACCAACAACACTAACCCCCTAACCACAGTAAACACTAACACCCTAACAACAAAAACCACTAAACCCCAACAAGAAACAACCCTAAACCCCTAACAACAAACAACACTAACCCCCTAACAACAAACAACCCTAACCAAACAACAAAAAACCCTAACCCACTAACAACAAACAACACTAACACCCTAACAACAAACAACCCTAACACCCTAACAACAAACAACACTAACACCCTAACAACAAACAACCCTAACCCCCTAACAACAAACAACCCTAAACCCCTGACATCAAAGAACACTAACACCCTAACAACAAACAACACTAACCCCCTAAAAACAAACACTAACCCCCAAACAACAAACAACCCTAACCCCTGAAAACCAAAAACACTAACCCACTAACAACAAACAACCCTAACCCACTAACAACAAACAACCCTAACACCCTAACAACAAACAACACTAACCCCCTAACAACAAACAACCCTAAACCCCTAACATCAAACAACACTACCCCCTAACAACACAAAACACTAACACCCTAACAACAACCAACCCTAACCCCTAAGAACAAACAACACTAACGCCCTAAGAACAAACAACACTAACCCCCAGCAACGAACAATACTAAACCCCTAACAACACAAAACCTAACCCCTTTTCAACAAACAACCCTAACCCACTAACAACAAACAACCCTAACACCCTAACAACAAGCAACACTAACCCCCTAACAACAAACAACCCTAAACCACTAACATCAAACATCACTAACCCCCTAACAACACAAAACATTAACACCCTAACAACAAACAACACTAACACCCTAACAACAAAAACCACTAAACCCCAACAAGAAACAACCCTAAACCCCTAACAACAAACACAAAGCCCCTAACAACAAACAACACTAAACCTCTAACAAGAAACTACCCTAACCCCGTAACAACAAACAACACTAACCCCGTAACAACAAACAACCCTAACCCCCAAACAACAAACAACCCTAACCCCCTAACAACAAACAATCCTAACCCCCGAACAACCAACAACACTAACGCCCTAACCACAATAAACACTAACACCCGAACAACAAAAACCACTAAACCCCAACAAGAAACAACCCTAAACCCCTAACAACAAAAAACACTAACCCCCTAACAACAAACAACCCTAACCAAACAACAAACAAACCTAATCCACTAACAACAAACAACACTAACACCCTAACGACAAACAACCCTAACTCCCTAAGAACAAACAACACTAACACCCTAACAACAAACAACCCTAACCCCCTAACAACAAACAACCCTAAACCCCTAACATCAAAGAACACTAACACCCTAACAACAAACAACCCTAGCCCCTTAACAACAAACAACACTAACCCCCTAACAACACAAAACACTAACACCCTAACAACAGACAACACTAACACCCTAACAACAAAAACCACTAAACCCCAACAAGAAACAACCCTAAACCCCTAACAACAAACAACACTAACCCCCTAACAAGAAACAACACTAACCCCCTAACAACAAACAACACTAACCCCCTAACAACAAACAACACTAACACCCTAACAACAACCAACCCTAAACCCCTAACATCAAAGAACACTAACACCCTAACAACAAACAACCCTAACCCCCTAACAACAAACACTAACCCCCAAACAACAAACAACCCTAACCCCTGAAAACCAAAAACACTAAACCACTAACAACAAACAACCCTAACCCACTAACAACAAACAACCCTAACACCCTAAAAACAAACAACACTAAACCCCTAACAACACAAAACACTAACACCCTAACAACAAACAACACTAACACCCTAACAACAAAAACCACTAAACCCCATCAAGAAACAACCCTAAACCCCTAACAACAAACAACACTAACCCCCTAACAACAAACAACCCTAACCCCTAAAAACCAAAAACACTAACCCACTAACAACAAACAACCCTAACCCACTAACAACAAACCACCCTAACACCCTAACCACAAACAACACTAACCCCCTAACAACAAACAACCCTAACCCCCTAACAACAAACAATCCTAACCCCCGAACAACCAACAACACTAACCCCCTAACCACAGTAAACACTAACACCCTAACAACAAAAACCACTAAACCCCAACAAGAAACAACCCTAAACCCCTAACAAAAAACAACACTAACCCCCTAACAACAAGCAACCCTAACGAAACAACAAAAAACCCTAACCCACTAACAACAAACAACACTAACACCCTAACAACAAACAACCCTAACCCCCTAACAACAAACAACACTAACCCCCTAACAACAAACAACCCTAACCCCCTAACAAGAAACAACACTAACCCCCTAACAACAAACAGCCCTAAACCCCTAACATCAAAGAACACTAACACCCTAACAACAAACAACCCTAACCCCCTAACAACAAACACTAACCCCCAAACAACAAACAACCCTAACCCCTGAAAACCAAAAACACTAACCCACTAACAACAAACAACCGTAACCCACTAACAACAAACAACCCTAACACCCTAACCACAAACAACACTAACCCCCTAACAACAAACAACCCTAACCCCCTAACAACAAACAATCCTAACCCCCGAACAACCAACAACACTAACCCCCTAACCACAGTAAACACTAACACCCTAACAACAAAAACCACCAAACCCCAACAAGAAACAACCCTAAACCCCTAACAACAAACAACACTAACCTCCTAACAACAAACAACCCTAACCAAACAACAAAAAACCCTAACCCACTAACAACAAACAACACTAACACCCTAAAAACAAACAACCCTAACCCCCTAACAACAAACAACACTAACACCCTAACAACAAACAACCCTAACCCCCTAACAACAAACACCCCTAAACCTCTAACATCAAAGAGCAATAACACCCTAACAACAAACAACCCTAACCCCCTAACAACAAACACTAACCCCCAAACAACAAACAACCCTAACCCCTGAAAACCAAAAACACTAACCCACTAACAACAAACAACCCTAACCCACTAACAACAAACAACCCTAACACCCTAACAACAAACAACACTAACCCCCTAACAACAAACAACCCTAAACCCCTAACATCAAACAACACTAACCCCCTAACAACACAAAACACTAGCACCCTAACAACAACCAACCCTAACCCCTAAGAACAAACAACACTAACGCCCTAAGAACAAACAACTCTAACCCCCAGCAACGAACAATACTAAACCCCTAACAACACAAAACCTAACCCCTTATCAACAAACAACCCTAACCCACTAACAACACACAACCCTAACACCCTAACAACAAGCAACACTAACCCCCTAACAACAAACAACCCTAAACCACTAACATCGAACATCACTAACCCCCTAACAACACAAAACACTAACACCCTAACAACAAACAACACTAACACCCTAACAACAAAAACCACTAAACCCCAACAAGAAACAACCCTAAACCCCTAACAACAAACACTAACCCCCTAACAACAAACAACACTAAACCCCTAACAAGAAACTACCCTAACCGCGTAACAACAAACAACCCTAACCCCCAAACAACAAACAACCCTAACCCCCTAACAACAAACAATCCTCACCCCCGAACAACCAACAACACTAACCCCCTAACCAAAATAAACACTAACACCCGAACAACAAAAACCACTAAACCCCAACAAGAAACAACCCTAAACCCCTAACAACAAAAAACACTAACCCCCTAACAACAAACAACCCTAACCAAACAACAAACAAACCTAACCCACTAACATGAAACAACACTAAGACCCTAACGACAAACAACCCTAACCCCCAAACAACAAACAACACTAACACCCTAACAACAAACAACCCTAACCCCCTAACAACAAACACTAACCCCCAAACAACAAACAACCCTAACCCCTGAAAACCAAAAACACTAAACCACTAACAACAAACAACCCTAACCCACTAACAACAAACAACCCTAACACCCTAAAAACAAACAACACTAAACCCCTAACAACACAAAACACTAACACCCTAACAACAAACAACACTAACACCCTAACAACAAAAACCACTAAACCCCATCAAGAAACAACCCTAAACCCCTAACAACAAACAACACTAACCCCCTAACAACAAACAACCCTAACCCCTAAAAACCAAAAACACTAACCCACTAACAACAAACAACCCTAACCCACTAACAACAAACCACCCTAACACCCTAACCACAAACAACACTAACCCCCTAACAACAAACAACCCTAACCCCCTAACAACAAACAATCCTAACCCCCGAACAACCAACAACACTAACCCCCTAACCACAGTAAACACTAACACCCTAACAACAAAAACCACTAAACCCCAACAAGAAACAACCCTAAACCCCTAACAAAAAACAACACTAACCCCCTAACAACAAGCAACCCTAACCAAACAACAAAAAACCCTAACCCAATAACAACAAACAACACTAACACCCTAACAACAAACAACCCTAACCCCCTAACAACAAACAACACTAACCCCCTAACAACAAACAACCCTAACCCCCTAACAAGAAACAACACTAACCCCCTAACAACAAACAGCCCTAAACCCCTAACATCAAAGAACACTAACACCCTAACAACAAACAACCCTAACCCCCTAACAACAAACACTAACCCCCAAACAACAAACAACCCTAACCCCTGAAAACCAAAAACACTAACCCACTAACAACAAACAACCGTAACCCACTAACAACAAACAACCCTAACACCCTAACCACAAACAACACTAACCCCCTAACAACAAACAACCCTAACCCCCTAACAACAAACAATCCTAACCCCCGAACAACCAACAACACTAACCCCCTAACCACAGTAAACACTAACACCCTAACAACAAAAACCACCAAACCCCAACAAGAAACAACCCTAAACCCCTAACAACAAACAACACTAACCTCCTAACAACAAACAACCCTAACCAAACAACAAAAAACCCTAACCCACTAACAACAAACAACACTAACACCCTAAAAACAAACAACCCTAACCCCCTAACAACAAACAACACTAACACCCTAACAACAAACAACCCTAACCCCCTAACAACAAACAACCCTAAACCTCTAACATCAAAGAACACTAACACCCTAACAACAAACAACCCTAACCCCCTAACAACAAACACTAACCCCCAAACAACAAACAACCCTAACCCCTGAAAACCAAAAACACTAACCCACTAACAACAAACAACCCTAACCCACTAACAACAAACAACCCTAACACCCTAACAACAAACAACACTAACCCCCTAACAACAAACAACCCTAAACCCCTAACATCAAACAACACTAACCCCCTAACAACACAAAACACTAGCACCCTAACAACAACCAACCCTAACCCCTAAGAACAAACAACACTAACGCCCTAAGAACAAACAACTCTAACCCCCAGCAACGAACAATACTAAACCCCTAACAACACAAAACCTAACCCCTTATCAACAAACAACCCTAACCCAACAACACACAACCCTAACACCCTAACAACAAGCAACACTAACCCCCTAACAACAAACAACCCTAAACCACTAACATCGAACATCACTAACCCCCTAACAACACAAAACACTAACACCCTAACAACAAACAACACTAACACCCTAACAACAAAAACCACTAAACCCCAACAAGAAACAACCCTAAACCCCTAACAACAAACACTAACCCCCTAACAACAAACAACACTAAACCCCTAACAAGAAACTACCCTAACCGCGTAACAACAAACAACCCTAACCCCCAAACAACAAACAACCCTAACCCCCTAACAACAAACAATCCTCACCCCCGAACAACCAACAACACTAACCCCCTAACCAAAATAAACACTAACACCCGAACAACAAAAACCACTAAACCCCAACAAGAAACAACCCTAAACCCCTAACAACAAAAAACACTAACCCCCTAACAACAAACAACCCTAACCAAACAACAAACAAACCTAACCCACTAACATGAAACAACACTAAGACCCTAACGACAAACAACCCTAACCCCCAAACAACAAACAACACTAACACCCTAACAACAAACAACCCTAACCCCCTAACAAACAACACTAACCCCCTAACAACAAACAACCCTAAACCCCTAACATCAAAGAACACTAACACCCTAACAACAAACAACACTAACACCCTAACAACAAACACTAACCCCCAAAAAACAAACAACCCTAACCCCTGAAAACCAAAAACACTAAACCACTAACACCACACAACCCTAACCCACTAACAACAAACAACCCTAACACCCTAAAAACAAACAAAACTAAACCCCTAACAACACAAAACACTAACACCCTAACAACAAACAACACTAACACCATAACAACAAAAACCACTAAACCCCAACAAGAAACAACCCTAAACCCCTAACAACAAACAACACTAACCCCCTAACAACAAACAACCCTAACCCCTAAAAACCAAAAACACTAACCCACTAACAACAAACAACCCTAACCCACTAACAACAAACAACCCTAACACCCTAACCACAAACAACACTAACCCCCGAACAACAAACAACCCTAACCCCCTAACAACAAACAATCCTAACCCCCGAACAACCAACAACACTAAACCCCTAACCACAGTAAACACTAACACCCTAACAACAAAAACCACTAAACTCCAACAAGAAACAACCCTAAACCCCTAACAACAAACAACACTAACGCCCTAACAACAAACAACCCTAAGCAAACAACAAACAAACCTAACCCACTAACAACAAACAACACTAACACCCTAACAACAAACACCCCTAACCCCCTAACAACAAACAACACTAACCCCCTAACAACAAACAACCCTAAACTCCTAACATCAAAGAACACTAACACCCTAACAACAAACAACACTAACCCCCTAAAAACAAACACTAACCCCCAAACAACAAACAACCCTAACCCCTAAAAACCAAAAACACTAACCCACTAACAACAAACAACCCTAAACCACTAACAACAAACAACCCTAACAGCCTAACAACAAACAACACTAACCCCCTAACAACAAACAACCCTAAACCCCTAACATCAAACAACACTATCCCCCTAACAACAAACAACCCTAAACCCCTAACATCAAAGAACACTAACACCCTAACAACAAACAACCCTAACCCCCTAACAACAAACGCTAACCCCCAAACAACAAACAACCGTAACCCCTAAAAACCAAACACACTAACCCACTAACAACAAACAACCGTAACCCACTAACAACAAACAACCCTAACACCCTAACCACAAACAACACTAACCCCCTAACAACAAACAACCCTAACCCCCTAACAACAATCCTAACCCCCGAACAACCAACAACACTAACCCCCTAACCACAGTAAACACTAACACCATAACAACAAAAACCACTAAACCCCAACAAGAAACAACCCTAAACCCCTAACAACAAACAACACTAACCCCCTAACAACAAACAACCCTAACCCCCTAACAACAAACAACCCTAACCAAACAACAAAAAACCCTAACCCACTAACAACAAACAACACTAACACCCTAACAACAAACAACCCTAACACCCTAACAACAAACAACACTAACACCCTAACAACAAACAACCCTAACCCCCTAACAACAAACAACCCTAAACCCCTGACATCAAAGAACACTAACACCCTAACAACAAACAACCCTAACCCCCTAACAACAAACACTAACCCCCAAACAACAAACAAACCTAACCCCTGAAAACCAAAAACACTAACCCACTAACAACAAACAACCCTAACCCACTAACAACAAACAACCCTAACACCCTAACAACAAAAAACACTAACCCAATAACAACAAACAACCCTAAACCCCTAACATCAAACAACACTACCCCCTAACAACACAAAACACTAACACCCTAACAACAACCAACCCTAACCCCTAAGAACAAACAACACTAACGCCCTAAGAACAAACAACACTAACCCCCAGCAACGAACAATACTAAACCCCTAACAACACAAAACCTAACCCCTTTTCAACAAACAACCCTAACCCACTAACAACAAACAACCCTAACACCCTAACAACAAGCAACACTAACACCCTAACAACAAAAACCACTAAACCCCAACAAGAAACAACCCTAAACCCCTAACAACAAACACAAACCCCCTAACAACAAACAACACTAAACCTCTAACAAGAAACTACCCTAACCCCGTAACAACAAACAACACTAACCCCGTAACAACAAACAACCCTAACCCCCAAACAACAAACAACCCTAACCCCCTAAGAACAAACAACACTAACACCCTAACAACAAACAACCCTAACCCCCTAACAACAAACAACACTAACCCCCTAACAACAAACAACCCTAAACCCCTAACATCAAAGAACACTAACACCCTAACAACAAACAACCCTAACCCCCTAACAACAAACACTAACCCCCAAACAACAAACAACCCTAACCCCTGAAAACCAAAAACACTACACCACTAAAAACAAACAACCCTAACCCACTAACAACAAACAACCCTAACACCCTAACAACAAACAACACTAACCCCCTAACAAGAAACAACCCTAAACCCCTAACATCAAACAACACTAAACCCCTAACAACACAAAACACTAACCCCCTAACCAAAATAAACACTAACACCCGAACAACAAAAACCACTAAACCCCAACAAGAAACAACCCTAAACCCCTAACAACAAAAAACACTAACCCCCTAACAACAAACAACCCTAACCAAACAACAAACAAACCTAACCCACTAACATGAAACAACACTAAGACCCTAACGACAAACAACCCTAACCCCCAAACAACAAACAACACTAACACCCTAACAACAAACAACCCTAACCCCCTAACAAACAACACTAACCCCCTAACAACAAACAACCCTAAACCCCTAACATCAAAGAACACTAACACCCTAACAACAAACAACACTAACACCCTAACAACCAACACTAACCCCCAAAAAACAAACAACCCTAACCCCTGAAAACCAAAAACACTAAACCACTAACAACAAACAACCCTAACCCACTAACAACAAACAACCCTAACACCCTAAAAACAAACAACACTAAACCCCTAACAACACAAAACACTAACACCCTAACAACAAACAACACTAACACCCTAACAACAAAAACCACTAAACCCCAACAAGAAACAACCCTAAACCCCTAACAACAAACAACACTAACCCCCTAACAACAAACAACCCTAACCCCTAAAAACCAAAAACACTAACCCACTAACAACAAACAACCCTAACCCACTAACAACAAACAACCCTAACACCCTAACCACAAACAACACTAACCCCCTAACAACAAACAACCCTAACCCCCTAACAACAAACAATCCTAACCCCCGAACAACCAACAACACTAAACCCCTAACCACAGTAAACACTAACACCCTAACAACAAAAACCACTAAACTCCAACAAGAAACAACCCTAAACCCCTAACAACAAACAACACTAACGCCCTAACAACAAACAACCCTAAGCAAACAACAAACAAACCTAACCCACTAACAACAAACAACACTAACACCCTAACAACAAACACCCCTAACCCCCTAACAACAAACAACACTAACCCCCTAACAACAAACAACCCTAAACTCCTAACATCAAAGAACACTAACACCCTAACAACAAACAACACTAACCCCCTAAAAACAAACACTAACCCCCAAACAACAAACAACCCTAACCCCTAAAAACCAAAAACACTAACCCACTAACAACAAACAACCCTAAACCACTAACAACAAACAACCCTAACACCCTAACAACAAACAACACTAACCCCCTAACAACAAACAACCCTAAACCCCTAACATCAAACAACACTATCCCCCTAACAACAAACAACCCTAAACCCCTAACATCAAAGAACACTAACACCCTAACAACAAACAACCCTAAACCCCTAACAACAAACGCTAACCCCCAAACAACAAACAACCGTAACCCCCGAAAACCAAAAACACTAACCCACTAACAACAAACAACCCTAACCTAACCCACTAACAACAAACAACCCTAACACCCTAACCACAAACAACACTAACCCCCTAACAACAAACAACCCTAACACCCAACAACAAACAATCCTAACCCCCGAACAACCAACAACACTAACCCCCTAACCACAGTAAACACTAACACCCTAACAACAAAAACCACTAAACCCCAACAAGAAACAACCCTAAACCCCTAACAACAAACAACACTAACCCCCTAACAACAAACAACCCTAACCAAACAACAAAAAAACCTAACCCACTAACAACAAACAACACTAACACCCTAACAACAAACAACCCTAACACCCTAACAACAAACAACACTAACACCCTAACAACAAACAACCCTAACCCCCTAACAACAAACAACCCTAAACCCCTGACATCAAAGAACACTAACACCCTAACAACAAACAACCCTAACCCCCTAAAAACAAACACTAACCCCCAAACAACAAACAACCCTAACCCCTGAAAACCAAAAACACTAACCCACTAACAACAAACAACCCTAACCCACTAACAACAAACAACCCTAACACCCTAACAACAAACAACACTAACCCCCTAACAACAAACAACCCTAAACCCCTAACATCAAACAACACTACCCCCTAACAACACAAAACACTAACACCCTAACAACAACCAACCCTAACCCCTAAGAACAAACAACACTAACGGCCTAAGAACAAACAACACTAACCCCCAGCAACGAACAATACTAAACCCCTAACAACACAAAACCTAACCCCTTTTCAACAAACAACCCTAACCCACTAACAACAAACAACCCTAACACCCTAACAACAAGCAACACTAACCCCCTAACAACAAACAACCCTAAACCACTAACATCAAACATCACTAACCCCCTAACAACACAAAACACTAACACCCTAACAACAAACAACACTAACACCCTAACAACAAAAACCACTAAACCCCAACAAGAAACAACCCTAAACCCCTAACAACAAACACAAAGCCCCTAACAACAAACAACACTAAACCTCTAACAAGAAACTACCCTAACCGCGTAACAACAAACAACCCTAACCCCCAAACAACAAACAACCCTAACCCCCTAACAACAAACAATCCTCACCCCCGAACAACCAACAACACTAACCCCCTAACCAAAATAAACACTAACACCCGAACCACAAAAACCACTAAACCCCAACAAGAAACAACCCTAAACCCCTAACAACAAAAAACACTAACCCCGTAACAACAAACAACCCTAACCAAACAACAAACAAACCTAACCCACTAACATGAAACAACACTAAGACCCTAATGACAAACAACCCTAACCCCCAAACAACAAACAACACTAACCCCCTAACAACAAAGAACCCTAACCCCCTAACAAACAACACTAACCCCCTAACAACAAACAACCCTAAACCCCTAACATCAAAGAACACTAACACCCTAACAACAAACAACACTAACACCCTAACAACAAACACTAACCCCCAAAAAACAAACAACCCTAACCCCTGAAAACCAAAAACACTAAACCACTAACAACACACAACCCTAACCCACTAACAACAAACAACCCTAACACCATAAAAACAAACAAAACTAAACCCCTAACAACACAAAACACTAACACCCTAACAACAAACAACACTAACACCCTAACAACAAAAACCACTAAACCCCAACAAGAAACAACCCTAAACCCCTAACAACAAACAACACTAACCCCCTAACAACAAACAACCCTAACCCCTAAAAACCAAAAACACTAACCCACTAACAACAAACAACCCTAACCCACTAACAACAAACAACCCTAACACCCTAACCACAAACAACACTAACCCCCTAACAACAAACAACCCTAACCCCCTAACAACAAACAATCCTAACCCCCGAACAACCAACAACACTAAACCCCTAACCACAGTAAACACTAACACCCTAACAACAAAAACCACTAAACTCCAACAAGAAACAACCCTAAACCCCTAACAACAAACAACACTAACGCCCTAACAACAAACAACCCTAAGCAAACAACAAACAAACCTAACCCACTAACAACAAACAACACTAACACCCTAACAACAAACACCCCTAACCCCCTAACAACAAACAACACTAACCCCCTAACAACAAACAACCCTAAACTCCTAACATCAAAGAACACTAACACCCTAACAACAAACAACACTAACCCCCTAAAAACAAACACTAACCCCCAAACAACAAACAACCCTAACCCCTAAAAACCAAAAACACTAACCCACTAACAACAAACAACCCTAAACCACTAACAACAAACAACCCTAACAGCCTAACAACAAACAACACTAACCCCCTAACAACAAACAACCCTAAACCCCTAACATCAAACAACACTATCCCCCTAACAACAAACAACCCTAAACCCCTAACATCAAAGAACACTAACACCCTAACAACAAACAACCCTAACCCCCTAACAACAAACGCTAACCCCCAAACAACAAACAACCGTAACCCCTAAAAACCAAAAACACTAACCCACTAACAACAAACAACCGTAACCCACTAACAACAAACAACCCTAACACCCTAACCACAAACAACACTAACCCCCTAACAACAAACAACCCTAACCCCCTAACAACAATCCTAACCCCCGAACAACCAACAACACTAACCCCCTAACCACAGTAAACACTAACACCATAACAACAAAAACCACTAAACCCCAACAAGAAACAACCCTAAACCCCTAACAACAAACAACACTAACCCCCTAACAACAAACAACCCTAACCCCCTAACAACAAACAACCCTAACCAAACAACAAAAAACCCTAACCCACTAACAACAAACAACACTAACACCCTAACAACAAACAACCCTAACACCCTAACAACAAACAACACTAACACCCTAACAACAAACAACCCTAACCCCCTAACAACAAACAACCCTAAACCCCTGACATCAAAGAACACTAACACCCTAACAACAAACAACCCTAACCCCCTAACAACAAACACTAACCCCCAAACAACAAACAAACCTAACCCCTGAAAACCAAAAACACTAACCCACTAACAACAAACAACCCTAACCCACTAACAACAAACAACCCTAACACCCTAACAACAAAAAACACTAACCCAATAACAACAAACAACCCTAAACCCCTAACATCAAACAACACTACCCCCTAACAACACAAAACACTAACACCCTAACAACAACCAACCCTAACCCCTAAGAACAAACAACACTAACGCCCTAAGAACAAACAACACTAACCCCCAGCAACGAACAATACTAAACCCCTAACAACACAAAACCTAACCCCTTTTCAACAAACAACCCTAACCCACTAACAACAAACAACCCTAACACCCTAACAACAAGCAACACTAACCCCCTAACAACAAACAACCCTAAACCACTAACATCAAACATCACTAACCCCCTAACAACACAAAACACTAACACCCTAACAACAAACAACACTAACACCCTAACAACAAAAACCACTAAACCCCAACAAGAAACAACCCTAAACCCCTAACAACAAACACAAACCACCTAACAACAAACAACACTAAACCTCTAACAAGAAACTACCCTAACCCCGTAACAACAAACAACACTAACCCCGTAACAACAAACAACCCTAACCCCCAAACAACAAACAACCCTAACCCCCTAAGAACAAACAACACTAACACCCTAACAACAAACAACCCTAACCCCCTAACAACAAACAACACTAACCCCCTAACAACAAACAACCCTAAACCCCTAACATCAAAGAACACTAACACCCTAACAACAAACAACCCTAACCCCCTAACAACAAACACTAACCCCCAAACAACAAACAACCCTAACCCCTGAAAACCAAAAACACTACACCACTAAAAACAAACAACCCTAACCCACTAACAACAAACAACCCTAACACCCTAACAACAAACAACACTAACCCCCTAACAACAAACAACCCTAAACCCCTAACATCAAACAACACTAAACCCCTAACAACACAAAACACTAACACCCTAACAACAAACAACACTAACACCCTAACAACAAAAACCACTAAACCCCAACAAGAAACAACCCTAAACCCCTAACAACAAACACTAACCCCCTAACAACAAACAACACTAAACCCCTAACAAGAAACTACCCTAACCGCGTAACAACAAACAACGCTAACCCCCAAACAACAAACAACCCTAACCCCCTAACAACAAACAATCCTCACCCCCGAACAACCAACAACACTAACCCCCTAACCAAAATAAACACTAACACCCGAACAACAAAAACCACTAAACCCCAACAAGAAACAACCCTAAACCCCTAACAACAAAAAACACTAACCCCCTAACAACAAACAACCCTAACCAAACAACAAACAAACCTAACCCACTAACATGAAACAACACTAAGACCCTAACGACAAACAACCCTAACCCCCAAACAACACTAACACCCTAACAACAAACAACCCTAACCCCCTAACAAACAACACTAACCCCCTAACAACAAACAACCCTAAACCCCTAACATCAAAGAACACTAACACCCTAACAACAAACAACACTAACACCCTAACAACAAACACTAACCCCCAAACAACAAACAAACCTAACCCCTGAAAACCAAAAACACTAACCCACTAACAACAAACAACCCTAACCCACTAACAACAAACAACCCTAACACCCTAACAACAAAAAACACTAACCCAATAACAACAAACAACCCTAAACCCCTAACATCAAACAACACTACCCCCTAACAACACAAAACACTAACACCCTAACAACAACCAACCCTAACCCCTAAGAACAAACAACACTAACGCCCTAAGAACAAACAACACTAACCCCCAGCAACGAACAATACTAAACCCCTAACAACACAAAACCTAACCCCTTTTCAACAAACAACCCTAACCCACTAACAACAAACAACCCTAACACCCTAACAACAAGCAACACTAACCCCCTAACAACAAACAACCCTAAACCACTAACATCAAACATCACTAACCCCCTAACAACACAAAACACTAACACCCTAACAACAAACAACACTAACACCCTAACAACAAAAACCACTAAACCCCAACAAGAAACAACCCTAAACCCCTAACAACAAACACAAACCACCTAACAACAAACAACACTAAACCTCTAACAAGAAACTACCCTAACCCCGTAACAACAAACAACACTAACCCCGTAACAACAAACAACCCTAACCCCCAAACAACAAACAACCCTAACCCCCTAAGAACAAACAACACTAACACCCTAACAACAAACAACCCTAACCCCCTAACAACAAACAACACTAACCCCCTAACAACAAACAACCCTAAACCCCTAACATCAAAGAACACTAACACCCTAACAACAAACAACCCTAACCCCCTAACAACAAACACTAACCCCCAAACAACAAACAACCCTAACCCCTGAAAACCAAAAACACTACACCACTAAAAACAAACAACCCTAACCCACTAACAACAAACAACCCTAACACCCTAACAACAAACAACACTAACCCCCTAACAACAAACAACCCTAAACCCCTAACATCAAACAACACTAAACCCCTAACAACACAAAACACTAACACCCTAACAACAAACAACACTAACACCCTAACAACAAAAACCACTAAACCCCAACAAGAAACAACCCTAAACCCCTAACAACAAACACTAACCCCCTAACAACAAACAACACTAAACCCCTAACAAGAAACTACCCTAACCGCGTAACAACAAACAACGCTAACCCCCAAACAACAAACAACCCTAACCCCCTAACAACAAACAATCCTCACCCCCGAACAACCAACAACACTAACCCCCTAACCAAAATAAACACTAACACCCGAACAACAAAAACCACTAAACCCCAACAAGAAACAACCCTAAACCCCTAACAACAAAAAACACTAACCCCCTAACAACAAACAACCCTAACCAAACAACAAACAAACCTAACCCACTAACATGAAACAACACTAAGACCCTAACGACAAACAACCCTAACCCCCAAACAACAAACAACACTAACACCCTAACAACAAACAACCCTAACCCCCTAACAAACAACACTAACCCCCTAACAACAAACAACCCTAAACCCCTAAAATCAAAGAACACTAACACCCTAACAACAAACAACACTAACACCCTAACAACCAACACTAACCCCCAAAAAACAAACAACCCTAACCCCTGAAAACCAAAAACACTAAACCACTAACAACAAACAACCCTAACCCACTAACAACAAACAACCCTAACACCCTAAAAACAAACAACACTAAACCCCTAACAACACAAAACACTAACACCCTAACAACAAACAACACTAACACCCTAACAACAAAAACCACTAAACCCCAACAAGAAACAACCCTAAACCCCTAACAACAAACAACACTAACCCCCTAACAACAAACAACCCTAACCCCTAAAAACCAAAAACACTAACCCACTAACAACAAACAACCCTAACCCACTAACAACAAACAACCCTAACACCCTAACCACAAACAACACTAACCCCCTAACAACAAACAACCCTAACCCCCTAACAACAAACAATCCTAACCCCCGAACAACCAACAACACTAAACCCCTAACCACAGTAAACACTAACACCCTAACAACAAAAACCACTAAACTCCAACAAGAAACAACCCTAAACCCCTAACAACAAACAACACTAACGCCCTAACAACAAACAACCCTAAGCAAACAACAAACAAACCTAACCCACTAACAACAAACAACACTAACACCCTAACAACAAACACCCCTAACCCCCTAACAACAAACAACACTAACCCCCTAACAACAAACAACCCTAAACTCCTAACATCAAAGAACACTAACACCCTAACAACAAACAACACTAACCCCCTAAAAACAAACACTAACCCCCAAACAACAAACAACCCTAACCCCTAAAAACCAAAAACACTAACCCACTAACAACAAACAACCCTAAACCACTAACAACAAACAACCCTAACAGCCTAACAACAAACAACACTAACCCCCTAACAACAAACAACCCTAAACCCCTAACATCAAACAACACTATCCCCCTAACAACAAACAACCCTAAACCCCTAACATCAAAGAACACTAACACCCTAACAACAAACAACCCTAACCCCCTAACAACAAACGCTAACCCCCAAACAACAAACAACCGTAACCCCTAAAAACCAAAAACACTAACCCACTAACAACAAACAACCCTAACCCACTAACAACAAACAACCCTAACACCCTAACCACAAACAACACTAACCCCCTAACAACAAACAACCCTAACACCCAACAACAAACAATCCTAACCCCCGAACAACCAACAACACTAACCCCCTAACCACAGTAAACACTAACACCCTAACAACAAAAACCACTAAACCCCAACAAGAAACAACCCTAAACCCCTAACATCAAACAACACTACCCCCTAACAACACAAAACACTAACACCCTAACAACAACCAACCCTAACCCCTAAGAACAAACAACACTAACGCCCTAAGAACAAACAACACTAACCCCCAGCAACGAACAATACTAAACCCCTAACAACACAAAACCTAACCCCTTTTCAACAAACAACCCTAACCCACTAACAACAAACAACCCTAACACCCTAACAACAAGCAACACTAACCCCCTAACAACAAACAACCCTAAACCACTAACATCAAACATCACTAACCCCCTAACAACACAAAACACTAACACCTTAACAACAAACAACACTCACACCCTAACAACAAAAACCACTAAACCCCAACAAGAAACAACCCTAAACCCCTAACAACAAACACAAAGCCCCTAACAACAAACAACACTAAACCTCTAACAAGAAACTACCCTAACCCCGTAACAACAAACAACACTAACCCCGTAACAACAAACAACCCTAACCCCCAAACAACAAACAACCCTAACCCCCTAACAACAAACAATCCTAACCCCCGAACAACCAACAACACTAACGCCCTAACCACAATAAACACTAAGACCCGAACAACAAAAACCACTAAACCCCAACAAGAAACAACCCTAAACCCCTAACAACAAAAAACACTAACCCCCTAACAACAAACAACCCTAACCAAACAACAAACAAACCTAATCCACTAACAACAAACAACACTAACACCCTAACGACAAACAACCCTAACTCCCTAAGAACAAACAACACTAACACCCTAACAACAAACAACCCTAACCCCCTAACAACAACAAACAACACTAACCCCCTAACAACAAACAACCCTAAACCCCTAACATCAAAGAACACTAACACCCTAACAACAAACAACCCTAACCCCCTAACAACAAACAACCCTAAACCCCTGACATCAAAGAACACTAACACCCTAACAACAAACAACCCTAACCCCCTAACAACAAACACTAACCCCCAAACAACAAACAAACCTAACCCCTGAAAACCAAAAACACTAACCCACTAACAACAAACAACCCTAACCCACTAACAACAAACAACCCTAACACCCTAACAACAAAAAACACTAACCCAATAACAACAAACAACCCTAAACCCCTAACATCAAACAACACTACCCCCTAACAACACAAAACACTAACACCCTAACAACAACCGACCCTAACCCCTAAGAACAAACAACACTAACGCCCTAAGAACAAACAACACTAACCCCCAGCAACGAACAATACTAAACCCCTAACAACACAAAACCTAACCCCTTTTCAACAAACAACCCTAACCCACTAACAACAAACAACCCGAACACCCTAACAACAAGCAACACTAACCCCCTAACAACAAACAACCCTAAACCACTAACATCAAACATCACTAACCCCCTAACAACACAAAACACTAACACCCTAACAACAAACAACACTAACACCCTAACAACAAAAACCACTAAACCCCAACAAGAAACAACCCTAAACCCCTAACAACAAACACAAACCCCCTAACAACAAACAACACTAAACCTCTAACAAGAAACTACCCTAACCCCGTAACAACAAACAACACTAACCCCGTAACAACAAACAACCCTAACCCCCAAACAACAAACAACCCTAACCCCCTAAGAACAAACAACACTAACACCCTAACAACAAACAACCCTAAACCCCTAACAACAAACAACACTAACCCCCTAACAACAAACAACCCTAACACCCTAAAAACAAACAACACTAAACCCCTAACAACACAAAACACTAACACCCTAACAACAAACAACACTAACACCCTAACAACAAAAACCACTAAACCCCAACAAGAAACAACCCTAAACCCCTAACAACAAACAACACTAACCCCCTAACAACAAACAACCCTAACCCCTAAAAACCAAAAACACTAACCCACTAACAACAAACAACCCTAACCCACTAACAACAAACAACCCTAACACCCTAACCACAAACAACACTAACCCCCTAACAACAAACAACCCTAACCCCCTAACAACAAACAATCCTAACCCCCGAACAACCAACAACACTAAACCCCTAACCACAGTAAACACTAACACCCTAACAACAAAAACCACTAAACTCCAACAAGAAACAACCCTAAACCCCTAACAACAAACAACACTAACGCCCTAACAACAAACAACCCTAAGCAAACAACAAACAAACCTAACCCACTAACAACAAACAACACTAACACCCTAACAACAAACACCCCTAACCCCCTAACAACAAACAACACTAACCCCCTAACAACAAACAACCCTAAACTCCTAACATCAAAGAACACTAACACCCTAACAACAAACAACACTAACCCCCTAAAAACAAACACTAACCCCCAAACAACAAACAACCCTAACCCCTAAAAACCAAAAACACTAACCCACTAACAACAAACAACCCTAAACCACTAACAACAAACAACCCTAACAGCCTAACAACAAACAACACTAACCCCCTAACAACAAACAACCCTAAACCCCTAACATCAAACAACACTATCCCCCTAACAACAAACAACCCTAAACCCCTAACATCAAAGAACACTAACACCCTAACAACAAACAACCCTAACCCCCTAACAACAAACGCTAACCCCCAAACAACAAACAACCGTAACCCCTAAAAACCAAAAACACTAACCCACTAACAACAAACAACCCTAACCCACTAACAACAAACAACCCTAACACCCTAACCACAAACAACACTAACCCCCTAACAACAAACAACCCTAAACCCCTAACATCAAAGAACACTAACACCCTAACAACAAACAACCCTAACCCCCTAACAACAAACACTAACCCCAAAACAACAAACAACCCTAACCCCTGAAAACCAAAAACACTAACCCACTAACAACAAACAACCGTAACCCACTAACAACAAACAACTCTAACACCCTAACCACAAACAACACTAACCCCCTAACAACAAACAACCCTAACCCCCTAACAACAAACAATCCTAACCCCCGAACAACCAACAACACTAACCCCCTAACCACAGTAAACACTAACACCCTAACAACAAAAACCACCAAACCCCAACAAGAAACAACCCTAAACCCCTAACAACAAACAACACTAACCCCCTAACAACAAACAACCCTAACCAAACAACAAAAAACCCTAACCCACTAACAACAAACAACACTAACACCCTAAAAACAAACAACCCTAACCCCCTAACAACAAACAACACTAACACCCTAACAACAAACAACCCTAACCCCCTAACAACAAACAACCCTAAACCTCTAACATCAAAGAACACTAACACCCTAACAACAAACAACCCTAACCCCCTAACAACAAACACTAACCCCCAAACAACAAACAACCCTAACCCCTGAAAACCAAAAACACTAACCCACTAACAACAAACAACCCTAACCCACTAACAACAAACAACCCTAACACCCTAACAAACAACTCTAACCCCCTAACAACAAACAACCCTAAACCCCTAACATCAAACAACACTAACCCCCTAACAACACAAAACACTAGCACCCTAACAACAACCAACCCTAACCCCTAAGAACAAACAACTCTAACCCCCAGCAACGAACAATACTAAACCCCTAACAACACAAAACCTAACCCCTTATCAACAAACAACCCTAACCCACTAACAACACACAACCCTAACACCCTAACAACAAGCAACACTAACCCCCTAACAACAAACAACCCTAAACCACTAACATCGAACATCACTAACCCCCTAACAACACAAAACACTAACACCCTAACAACAAACAACACTAACACCCTAACAACAAAAACCACTAAACCCCAACAAGAAACAACCCTAAACCCCTAACAACAAACACTAACCCCCTAACAACAAACAACACTAAACCCCTAACAAGAAACTACCCTAACCGCGTAACAACAAACAACCCTAACCCCCAAACAACAAACAACCCTAACCCCCTAAGAACAAACAATCCTCACCCCCGAACAACCAACAACACTAACCCCCTAACCAAAATAAACACTAACACCCGAACAACAAAAACCACTAAACCCCAACAAGAAACAACCCTAAACCCCTAACAACAAAAAACACTAACCCCCTAACAACAAACAACCCTAACCAAACAACAAACAAACCTAACCCACTAACATGAAACAACACTAAGACCCTAACGACAAACAACCCTAACCCCCAAACAACAAACAACACTAACACCCTAACAACAAACAACCCTAACCCCCTAACAAACAACACTAACCCCCTAACAACAAACAACCCTAAACCCCTAACATCAAAGAACACTAACACCCTAACAACAAACAACACTAACACCCTAACAACAAACACTAACCCCCAAAAAACAAACAACCCTAACCCCTGAAAACCAAAAACACTAAACCACTAACAACACACAACCCTAACCCACTAACAACAAACAACCCTAACACCCTAAAAACAAACAAAACTAAACCCCTAACAACACAAAACACTAACACCCTAACAACAAACAACACTAACACCCTAACAACAAAAACCACTAAACCCCAACAAGAAACAACCCTAAACCCCTAACAACAAACAACACTAACCCCCTAACAACAAACAACCCTAACCCCTAAAAACCAAAAACACTAACCCACTAACAACAAACAACCCTAACCCACTAACAACAAACAACCCTAACACCCTAACCACAAACAACACTAACCCCCTAACAACAAACAACCCTAACCCCCTAACAACAAACAATCCTAACCCCCGAACAACCAACAACACTAAACCCCTAACCACAGTAAACACTAACACCCTAACAACAAAAACCACTAAACTCCAACAAGAAACAACCCTAAACCCCTAACAACAAACAACACTAACGCCCTAACAACAAACAACCCTAAGCAAACAACAAACAAACCTAACCCACTAACAACAAACAACACTAACACCCTAACAACAAACACCCCTAACCCCCTAACAACAAACAACACTAACCCCCTAACAACAAACAACCCTAAACTCCTAACATCAAAGAACACTAACACCCTAACAACAAACAACACTAACCCCCTAAAAACAAACACTAACCCCCAAACAACAAACAACCCTAACCCCTAAAAACCAAAAACACTAACCCACTAACAACAAACAACCCTAAACCACTAACAACAAACAACCCTAACAGCCTAACAACAAACAACACTAACCCCCTAACAACAAACAACCCTAAACCCCTAACATCAAACAACACTATCCCCCTAACAACAAACAACCCTAAACCCCTAACATCAAAGAACACTAACACCCTAACAACAAACAACCCTAACCCCCTAACAACAAACGCTAACCCCCAAACAACAAACAACCGTAACCCCTAAAAACCAAAAACACTAACCCACTAACAACAAACAACCGTAACCCACTAACAACAAACAACCCTAACACCCTAACCACAAACAACACTAACCCCCTAACAACAAACAACCCTAACCCCCTAACAACAATCCTAACCCCCGAACAACCAACAACACTAACCCCCTAACCACAGTAAACACTAACACCATAACAACAAAAACCACTAAACCCCAACAAGAAACAACCCTAAACCCCTAACAACAAACAACGCTAACCCCCTAACAACAAACAACCCTAACCCCCTAACAACAAACAACCCTAACCAAACAACAAAAAACCCTAACCCACTAACAACAAACAACACTAACACCCTAACAACAAACAACCCTAACACCCTAACAACAAACAACACTAACACCCTAACAACAAACAACCCTAACCCCCTAACAACAAACAACCCTAAACCCCTGACATCAAAGAACACTAACACCCTAACAACAAACAACCCTAACCCCCTAACAACAAACACTAACCCCCAAACAACAAACAAACCTAACCCCTGAAAACCAAAAACACTAACCCACTAACAACAAACAACCCTAACCCACTAACAACAAACAACCCTAACACCCTAACAACAAAAAACACTAACCCAATAACAACAAACAACCCTAAACCCCTAACATCAAACAACACTACCCCCTAACAACACAAAACACTAACACCCTAACAACAACCAACCCTAACCCCTAAGAACAAACAACACTAACGCCCTAAGAACAAACAACACTAACCCCCAGCAACGAACAATACTAAACCCCTAACAACACAAAACCTAACCCCTTTTCAACAAACAACCCTAACCCACTAACAACAAACAACCCTAACACCCTAACAACAAGCAACACTAACCCCCTAACAACAAACAACCCTAAACCACTAACATCAAACATCACTAACCCCCTAACAACACAAAACACTAACACCCTAACAACAAACAACACTAACACCCTAACAACAAAAACCACTAAACCCCAACAAGAAACAACCCTAAACCCCTAACAACAAACACAAACCCCCTAACAACAAACAACACTAAACCTCTAACAAGAAACTACACTAACCCCGTAACAACAAACAACACTAACCCCGTAACAACAAACAACCCTAACCCCCAAACAACAAACAACCCTAACCCCCTAAGAACAAACAACACTAACACCCTAACAACAAACAACCCTAACCCCCTAACAACAAACAACACTAACCCCCTAACAACAAACAACCCTAAACCCCTAACATCAAAGAACACTAACACCCTAACAACAAACAACCCTAACCCCCTAACAACAAACACTAACCCCCAAACAACAAACAACCCTAACCCCTGAAAACCAAAAACACTACACCACTAAAAACAAACAACCCTAACCCACTAACAACAAACAACCCTAACACCCTAACAACAAACAACACTAACCCCCTAACAACAAACAACCCTAAACCCCTAACATCAAACAACACTAAACCCCTAACAACACAAAACACTAACACCCTAACAACAAACAACACTAACACCCTAACAACAAAAACCACTAAACCCCAACAAGAAACAACCCTAAACCCCTAACAACAAACACTAACCCCCTAACAACAAACAACACTAAACCCCTAACAAGAAACTACCCTAACCGCGTAACAACAAACAACGCTAACCCCCAAACAACAAACAACCCTAACCCCCTAACAACAAACAATCCTCACCCCCGAACAACCAACAACACTAACCCCCTAACCAAAATAAACACTAACACCCGAACAACAAAAACCACTAAACCCCAACAAGAAACAACCCTAAACCCCTAACAACAAAAAACACTAACCCCCTAACAACAAACAACCCTAACCAAACAACAAACAAACCTAACCCACTAACATGAAACAACACTAAGACCCTAACGACAAACAACCCTAACCCCCAAACAACAAACAACACTAACACCCTAACAACAAACAACCCTAACCCCCTAACAAACAACACTAACCCCCTAAGAACAAACAACCCTAAACCCCTAAAATCAAAGAACACTAACACCCTAACAACAAACAACACTAACACCCTAACAACCAACACTAACCCCCAAAAAACAAACAACCCTAACCCCTGAAAACCAAAAACACTAAACCACTAACAACAAACAACCCTAACCCACTAACAACAAACAACCCTAACACCCTAAAAACAAACAACACTAAACCCCTAACAACACAAAACACTAACACCCTAACAACAAACAACACTAACACCCTAACAACAAAAACCACTAAACCCCAACAAGAAACAACCCTAAACCCCTAACAACAAACAACACTAACCCCCTAACAACAAACAACCCTAACCCCTAAAAACCAAAAACACTAACCCACTAACAACAAACAACCCTAACCCACTAACAACAAACAACCCTAACACCCTAACCACAAACAACACTAACCCCCTAACAACAAACAACCCTAACCCCCTAACAACAAACAATCCTAACCCCCGAACAACCAACAACACTAAACCCCTAACCACAGTAAACACTAACACCCTAACAACAAAAACCACTAAACTCCAACAAGAAACAACCCTAAACCCCTAACAACAAACAACACTAACGCCCTAACAACAAACAACCCTAAGCAAACAACAAACAAACCTAACCCACTAACAACAAACAACACTAACACCCTAACAACAAACACCCCTAACCCCCTAACAACAAACAACACTAACCCCCTAACAACAAACAACCCTAAACTCCTAACATCAAAGAACACTAACACCCTAACAACAAACAACACTAACCCCCTAAAAACAAACACTAACCCCCAAACAACAAACAACCCTAACCCCTAAAAACCAAAAACACTAACCCACTAACAACAAACAACCCTAAACCACTAACAACAAACAACCCTAACAGCCTAACAACAAACAACACTAACCCCCTAACAACAAACAACCCTAAACCCCTAACATCAAACAACACTATCCCCCTAACAACAAACAACCCTAAACCCCTAACATCAAAGAACACTAACACCCTAACAACAAACAACCCTAACCCCCTAACAACAAACGCTAACCCCCAAACAACAAACAACCATAACCCCTAAAAACCAAAAACACTAACCCACTAACAACAAACAACCCTAACCCACTAACAACAAACAACCCTAACACCCTAACCACAAACAACACTAACCCCCTAACAACAAACAACCCTAACACCCAACAACAAACAATCCTAACCCCCGAACAACCAACAACACTAACCCCCTAACCACAGTAAACACTAACACCCTAACAACAAAAACCACTAAACCCCAACAAGAAACAACCCTAAACCCCTAACATCAAACAACACTACCCCCTAACAACACAAAACACTAACACCCTAACAACAACCAACCCTAACCCCTAAGAACAAACAACACTAACGCCCTAAGAACAAACAACACTAACCCCCAGCAACGAACAATACTAAACCCCTAACAACACAAAACCTAACCCCTTTTCAACAAACAACCCTAACCCACTAACAACAAACAACCCTAACACCCTAACAACAAGCAACACTAACCCCCTAACAACAAACAACCCTAAACCACTAACATCAAACATCACTAACCCCCTAACAACACAAAACACTAACACCTTAACAACAAACAACACTAACCCCCTAACAACAAAAACCACTAAACCCCAACAAGAAACAACCCTAAACCCCTAACAACAAACACAAAGCCCCTAACAACAAACAACACTAAACCTCTAACAAGAAACTACCCTAACCCCGTAACAACAAACAACACTAACCCCGTAACAACAAACAACCCTAACCCCCTAACAACAAACAATCCTAACCCCCGAACAACCAACAACACTAACGCCCTAACCACAATAAACACTAAGACCCGAACAACAAAAACCACTAAACCCCAACAAGAAACAACCCTAAACCCCTAACAACAAAAAACACTAACCCCCTAACAACAAACAACCCTAACCAAACAACAAACAAACCTAATCCACTAACAACAAACAACACTAACACCCTAACGACAAACAACCCTAACTCCCTAAGAACAAACAACACTAACACCCTAACAACAAACAACCCTAACCCCCTAACAACAAACAACACTAACCCCCTAACAACAAACAACCCTAAACCCCTAACATCAAAGAACACTAACACCCTAACAACAAACAACCCTAGCCCCTTAACAACAAACAACACTAACCCCCTAACAACACAAAACACTAACACCCTAACAACAGACAACACTAACACCCTAACAACAAAAACCACTAAACCCCAACAAGAAACAACCCTAAACCCCTAACAACAAACAACACTAACCCCATAACAAGAAACAACACTAACCCCCTAACAACAAACAACACTAACCCCCTAACAACAAACAACACTAACACCCTAACAACAACCAACCCTAAACCCCTAACATCAAAGAACACTAACACCCTAACAACAAACAACCCTAACCCCCTAACAACAAACACTAACCCCCAAACAACAAACAACCCTAACCCCTGAAAACCAAAAACACTAAACCACTAACAACAAACAACCCTAACCCACTAACAACAAACAACCCTAACACCCTAAAAACAAACAACACTAAACCCCTAACAACACAAAACACTAACACCCTAACAACAAACAACACTAACACCCTAACAACAAAAACCACTAAACCCCAACAAGAAACAACCCTAAACCCCTAACAACAAACAACACTAACCCCCTAACAACAAACAACCCTAACCCCTAAAAACCAAAAACACTAACCCACTAACAACAAACAACCCTAACCCACTAACAACAAACCACCCTAACACCCTAACCACAAACAACACTAACCCCCTAACAACAAACAACCCTAACCCCCTAACAACAAACAATCCTAACCCCCGAACAACCAACAACACTAACCCCCTAACCACAGTAAACACTAACACCCTAACAACAAAAACCACTAAACCCCAACAAGAAACAACCCTAAACCCCTAACAAAAAACAACACTAACCCCCTAACAACAAGCAACCCTAACCAAACAACAAAAAACCCTAACCCACGAACAACAAACAACGCTAACACCCTGACAACAAACAACCCTAACCCCCTAACAACAAACAACACTAACCCCCTAACAACAAACAACCCTAACCCCCTAACAAGAAACAACACTAACCCCCTAACAACAAACAGCCCTAAACCCCTAACATCAAAGAACACTAACACCCTAACAACAAACAACCCTAACCCCCTAACAACAAACACTAACCCCCAAACAACAAACAACCCTAACCCCTGAAAACCAAAAACACTAACCCACTAACAACAAACAACCGTAACCCACTAACAACAAACAACCCTAACACCCTAACCACAAACAACACTAACCCCCTAACAACAAACAACCCTAACCCCCTAACAACAAACAATCCTAACCCCCGAACAACCAACAACACTAACCCCCTAACCACAGTAAACACTAACACCCTAACAACAAAAACCACCAAACCCCAACTAGAAACAACCCTAAACCCCTAACAACAAACAACACTAACCCCCTAACAACAAACAACCCTAACCAAACAACAAAAAACCCTAACCCACTAACAACAAACAACGCTAACACCCTAAAAACAAACAACCGTAACCCCCTAACAACAAACAACACTAACACCCTAACAACAAACAACCCTAACCCCCTAACAACAAACAACCCTAAACCTCTAACATCAAAGAACACTAACACCCTAACAACAAACAACCCTAACCCCCTAACAACAAACACTAACCCCCAAACAACAAACAACCCTAACCCCTGAAAACCAAAAACACTAACCCACTAACAACAAACAACCCTAACCCACTAACAACAAACAACCCTAACACCCTAACAACAAACAACACTAACCCCCTAACAACAAACAACCCTAAACCCCTAACATCAAACAACACTAACCCCGTAACAACACAAAACACTAGCACCCTAACAACAACCAACCCTAACCCCTAAGAACAAACAACACTAACGCCCTAAGAACAAACAACTCTAACCCCCAGCAACGAACAATACTAAACCCCTAACAACACAAAACCTAACCCCTTATCAACAAACAACCCTAACCCACTAACAACACACAACCCTAACACCCTAACAACAAGCAACACTAACCCCCTAACAACAAACAACCCTAAACCACTAACATCAAACATCACTAACCCCCTAACAACACAAAACACTAACACCCTAACAACAAACAACACTAACACCCTAACAACAAAAACCACTAAACCCCAACAAGAAACAACCCTAAACCCCTAACAACAAACACTAACCCCCTAACAACAAACAACACTAAACCCCTAACAAGAAACTACCCTAACCGCGTAACAACAAACAACCCTAACCCCCAAACAACAAACAACCCTAACCCCCTAACAACAAACAATCCTCACCCCCGAACAACCAACAACACTAACCCCCTAACCAAAATAAACACTAACACCCGAACAACAAAAACCACTAAACCCCAACAAGAAACAACCCTAAACCCCTAACAACAAAAAACACTAACCCCCTAACAACAAACAACCCTAACCAAACAACAAACAAACCTAACCCACTAACATGAAACAACACTAAGACCCTAACGACAAACAACCCTAACCCCCAAACAACAAACAACACTAACACCCTAACAACAAACAACCCTAACCCCCTAACAAACAACACTAACCCCCTAACAACAAACAACCCTAAACCCCTAACATCAAAGAACACTAACACCCTAACAACAAACAACACTAACACCCTAACAACAAACACTAACCCCCAAAAAACAAACAACCCTATCCCCTGAAAACCAAAAACACTAAACCACTAACAACACACAACCCTAACCCACTAACAACAAACAACCCTAACACCCTAAAAACAAACAACACTAAACCCCTAACAACACAAAACACTAACACCCTAACAACAAACAACACTAACACCCTAACAACAAAAACCACTAAACCCCAACAAGAAACAACCCTAAACCCCTAACAACAAACAACACTAACCCCCTAACAACAAACAACCCTAACCCCTAAAAACCAAAAACACTAACCCACTAACAACAAACAACCCTAACCCACTAACAACAAACAACCCTAACACCCTAACCACAAACAACGCTAACCCCCGAACAACAAACAACCCTAACCCCCTAACAACAAACAATCCTAACCCCCGAACAACCAACAACACTAAACCCCTAACCACAGTAAACACTAACACCCTAACAACAAAAACCACTAAACTCCAACAAGAAACAACCCTAAACCCCCAACAACAAACAACACTAACGCCCTAACAACAAACAACCCTAAGCAAACAACAAACAAACCTAACCCACTAACAACAAACAACACTAACACCCTAACAACAAACACCCCTAACCCCCTAACAACAAACAACACTAACCCCCTAACAACAAACAACCCTAAACTCCTAACATCAAAGAACACTAACACCCTAACAACAAACAACACTAACCCCCTAAAAACAAACACTAACCCCCAAACAACAAACAACCCTAACCCCTAAAAACCAAAAACACTAACCCACTAACAACAAACAACCCTAAACCACTAACAACAAACAACCCTAACAGCCTAACAACAAACAACACTAACCCCCTAACAACAAACAACCCTAAACCCCTAACATCAAACAACACTATCCCCCTAACAACAAACAACCCTAAACCCCTAACATCAAAGAACACTAACACCCTAACAACAAACAACCCTAACCCCCTAACAACAAACGCTAACCCCCAAACAACAAACAACCGTAACCCCTAAAAACCAAAAACACTAACCCACTAACAACAAACAACCCTAACCCACTAACAACAAACAACCCTAACACCCTAACCACAAACAACACTAACCCCCTAACAACAAACAACCCTAACCCCCAAAACAACAAACAATCCTAACCCCCGAACAACCAACAACACTAACCCCCTAACCACAGTAAACACTAACACCCTAACAACAAAAACCACTAAACCCCAACAAGAAACAACCCTAAACCCCTAACAAAAAACAACACTAACCCCCTAACAACAAGCAACCCTAACCAAACAACAAAAAACCCTAACACACTAACAACAAACAACACTAACACCCTAACAACAAACAACCCTAACCCCCTAACAACAAACAACACTAACACCCTAACAACAAACAACCCTAACCCCCTAACAACAAACAACCCTAAACCCCTGACATCAAAGAACACTAACACCCTAACAACAAACAACACTAACCCCCTAAAAACAAACACTAACCCCCAAACAACAAACAACCCTAACCCCTGAAAACCAAAAACACTAACCCACTAACAACAAACAACCCTAACCCACTAACAACAAACAACCCTAACACCCTAACAACAAACAACACTAACCCCCTAACAACAAACAACCCTAAACCCCTAACATCAAACAACACTACCCCCTAACAACACAAAACACTAACACCCTAACAACAACCAACCCTAACCCCTAAGAACAAACAACACTAACGCCCTAAGAACAAACAACACTAACCCCCAGCAACGAACAATACTAAACCCCTAACAACACAAAACCTAACCCCTTTTCAACAAACAACCCTAACCCACTAACAACAAACAACCCTAACACCCTAACAACAAGCAACACTAACCCCCTAACAACAAACAACCCTAAACCACTAACATCAAACATCACTAACCCCCTAACAACACAAAACACTAACACCCTAACAACAAACAACACTAACACCCTAACAACAAAAACCACTAAACCCCAACAAGAAACAACCCTAAACCCCTAACAACAAACACAAAGCCCCTAACAACAAACAACACTAAACCTCTAACAAGAAACTACCCTAACCCCGTAACAACAAACAACACTAACCCCGTAACAACAAACAACCCTAACCCCCAAACAACAAACAACCCTAACCCCCTAACAACAAACAATCCTAACCCCCGAACAACCAACAACACTAACGCCCTAACCACAATAAACACTAACACCCGAACAACAAAAACCACTAAACCCCAACAAGAAACAACCCTAAACCCCTAACAACAAAAAACACTAACCCCCTAACAACAAACAACCCTAACCAAACAACAAACAAACCTAATCCACTAACAACAAACAACACTAACACCCTAACGACAAACAACCCTAACTCCCTAAGAACAAACAACACTAACACCCTAACAACAAACAACCCTAACCCCCTAACAACAAACAACACTAACCCCCTAACAACAAACAACCCTAAACCCCTAACATCAAAGAACACTAACACCCTAACAACAAACAACCCTAGCCCCTTAACAACAAACAACACTAACCCCCTAACAACACAAAACACTAACACCCTAACAACAGACAACACTAACACCCTAACAACAAAAACCACTAAACCCCAACAAGAAACAACCCTAAACCCGTAACAACAAACAACACTAACCCCCTAAAACAAACAACACTAACCCCCTAACAACAAACAACACTAACCCCCTAACAACAAACAACACTAACACCCTAACAACAACCAACCCTAAACCCCTAACATCAAAGAACACTAACACCCTAACAACAAACAACCCTAACCCCCTAACAACAAACACTAACCCCCAAACAACAAACAACCCTAACCCCTGAAAACCAAAAACACTAAACCACTAACAACAAACAACCCTAACCCACTAACAACAAACAACCCTAACACCCTAAAAACAAACAACACTAAACCCCTAACAACACAAAACACTAACACCCTAACAACAAACAACACTAACACCCTAACAACAAAAACCACTAAACCCCATCAAGAAACAACCCTAAACCCCTAACAACAAACAACACTAACCCCCTAACAACAAACAACCCTAACCCGTAAAAACCAAAAACACTAACCCACTAACAACAAACAACCCTAACCCACTAACAACAAACCACCCTAACACCCTAACCACAAACAACACTAACCCCCTAACAACAAACAACCCTAACCCCCTAACAACAAACAATCCTAACCCCCGAACAACCAACAACACTAACCCCCTAACCACAGTAAACACTAACACCCTAACAACAAAAACCACTAAACTCCAACAAGAAACAACCCTAAACCCCTAACAACAAACAACACTAACGCCCTAACAACAAACAACCCTAAGCAAACAACAAACAAACCTAACCCACTAACAACAAACAACACTAACACCCTAACAACAAACACCCTTAACCCCCTAACAACAAACAACACTAACCCCCTAACAACAAACAACCCTAAACTCCTAACATCAAAGAACACTAACACCCTAACAACAAACAACACTAACCCCCTAAAAACAAACACTAACCCCCAAACAACAAACAACCCTAACCCCTAAAAACCAAAAACACTAACCCACTAACAACAAACAACCCTAAACCACTAACAACAAACAACCCTAACAGCCTAACAACAAACAACACTAACCCCCTAACAACAAACAACCCTAAACCCCTAACATCAAACAACACTATCCCCCTAACAACAAACAACCCTAAACCCCTAACATCAAAGAACACTAACACCCTAACAACAAACAACCCTAACCCCCTAACAACAAACGCTAACCCCCAAACAACAAACAACCGTAACCCCTAAAAACCAAAAACACTAACCCACTAACAACAAACAACCGTAACCCACTAACAACAAACAACCCTAACACCCTAACCACAAACAACACTAACCCCCTAACAACAAACAACCCTAACCCCCTAACAACAATCCTAACCCCCGAACAACCAACAACACTAACCCCCTAACCACAGTAAACACTAACACCATAACAACAAAAACCACTAAACCCCAACAAGAAACAACCCTAAACCCCTAACAACAAACAACACTAACCCCCTAACAACAAACAACCCTAACCCCCTAACAACAAACAACCCTAACCAAACAACAAAAAACCCTAACCCACTAACAACAAACAACACTAACACCCTAACAACAAACAACCCTAACACCCTAACAACAAACAACACTAACACCCTAACAACAAACAACCCTAACCCCCTAACAACAAACAACCCTAAACCCCTGACATCAAAGAACACTAACACCCTAACAACAAACAACCCTAACCCCCTAACGACAAACACTAACCCCCAAACAACAAACAAACCTAACCCCTGAAAACCAAAAACACTAACCCACTAACAACAAACAACCCTAACCCACTAACAACAAACAACCCTAACACCCTAACAACAAAAAACACTAACCCAATAACAACAAACAACCCTAAACCCCTAACATCAAACAACACTACCCCCTAACAACACAAAACACTAACACCCTAACAACAACCAACCCTAACCCCTAAGAACAAACAACACTAACGCCCTAAGAACAAACAACACTAACCCCCAGCAACGAACAATACTAAACCCCTAACAACACAAAACCTAACCCCTTTTCAACAAACAACCCTAACCCACTAACAACAAACAACCCGAACACCCTAACAACAAGCAACACTAACCCCCTAACAACAAACAACCCTAAACCACTAACATCAAACATCACTAACCCCCTAACAACACAAAACACTAACACCTTAACAACAAACAACACTAACCCCCTAACAACAAAAACCACTAAACCCCAACAAGAAACAACCCTAAACCCCTAACAACAAACACAAAGCCCCTAACAACAAACAACACTAAACCTCTAACAAGAAACTACCCTAACCCCGTAACAACAAACAACACTAACCCCCTAACAACAAACAACCCTAACCCCCTAACAACAAACAATCCTAACCCCCGAACAACCAACAACACTAAACCCCTAACCACAGTAAACACTAACACCCTAACAACAAAAACCACTAAACTCCAACAAGAAACAACCCTAAACCCCTAACAACAAACAACACTAACGCCCTAACAACAAACAACCCTAAGCAAACAACAAACAAACCTAACCCACTAACAACAAACAACACTAACACCCTAACAACAAACACCCCTAACCCCCTAACAACAAACAACACTAACCCCCTAACAACAAACAACCCTAAACTCCTAACATCAAAGAACACTAACACCCTAACAACAAACAACACTAACCCCCTAAAAACAAACACTAACCCCCAAACAACAAACAACCCTAACCCCTAAAAACCAAAAACACTAACCCACTAACAACAAACAACCCTAAACCACTAACAACAAACAACCCTAACAGCCTAACAACAAACAACACTAACCCCCTAACAACAAACAACCCTAAACCCCTAACATCAAACAACACTATCCCCCTAACAACAAACAACCCTAAACCCCTAACATCAAAGAACACTAACACCCTAACAACAAACAACCCTAACCCCCTAACAACAAACGCTAACCCCCAAACAACAAACAACCGTAACCCCTAAAAACCAAAAACACTAACCCACTAACAACAAACAACCGTAACCCACTAACAACAAACAACCCTAACACCCTAACCACAAACAACACTAACCCCCTAACAACAAACAACCCTAACCCCCTAACAACAATCCTAACCCCCGAACAACCAACAACACTAACCCCCTAACCACAGTAAACACTAACACCATAACAACAAAAACCACTAAACCCCAACAAGAAACAACCCTAAACCCCTAACAACAAACAACACTAACCCCCTAACAACAAACAACCCTAACCCCCTAACAACAAACAACCCTAACCAAACAACAAAAAACCCTAACCCACTAACAACAAACAACACTAACACCCTAACAACAAACAACCCTAACACCCTAACAACAAACAACACTAACACCCTAACAACAAACAACCCTAACCCCCTAACAACAAACAACCCTAAACCCCTGACATCAAAGAACACTAACACCCTAACAACAAACAACCCTAACCCCCTAACAACAAACACTAACCCCCAAACAACAAACAAACCTAACCCCTGAAAACCAAAAACACTAACCCACTAACAACAAACAACCCTAACCCACTAACAACAAACAACCCTAACACCCTAACAACAAAAAACACTAACCCAATAACAACAAACAACCCTAAACCCCTAACATCAAACAACACTACCCCCTAACAACACAAAACACTAACACCCTAACAACAACCAACCCTAACCCCTAAGAACAAACAACACTAACGCCCTAAGAACAAACAACACTAACCCCCAGCAACGAACAATACTAAACCCCTAACAACACAAAACCTAACCCCTTTTCAACAAACAACCCTAACCCACTAACAACAAACAACCCTAACACCCTAACAACAAGCAACACTAACCCCCTAACAACAAACAACCCTAAACCACTAACATCAAACATCACTAACCCCCTAACAACACAAAACACTAACACCCTAACAACAAACAACACTAACACCCTAACAACAAAAACCACTAAACCCCAACAAGAAACAACCCTAAACCCCTAACAACAAACACAAACCACCTAACAACAAACAACACTAAACCTCTAACAAGAAACTACCCTAACCCCGTAACAACAAACAACACTAACCCCGTAACAACAAACAACCCTAACCCCCAAACAACAAACAACCCTAACCCCCTAAGAACAAACAACACTAACACCCTAACAACAAACAACCCTAACCCCCTAACAACAAACAACACTAACCCCCTAACAACAAACAACCCTAAACCCCTAACATCAAAGAACACTAACACCCTAACAACAAACAACCCTAACCCCCTAACAACAAACACTAACCCCCAAACAACAAACAACCCTAACCCCTGAAAACCAAAAACACTACACCACTAAAAACAAACAACCCTAACCCACTAACAACAAACAACCCTAACACCCTAACAACAAACAACACTAACCCCCTAACAACAAACAACCCTAAACCCCTAACATCAAACAACACTAAACCCCTAACAACACAAAACACTAACACCCTAACAACAAACAACACTAACACCCTAACAACAAAAACCACTAAACCCCAACAAGAAACAACCCTAAACCCCTAACAACAAACACTAACCCCCTAACAACAAACAACACTAAACCCCTAACAAGAAACTACCCTAACCGCGTAACAACAAACAACGCTAACCCCCAAACAACAAACAACCCTAACCCCCTAACAACAAACAATCCTCACCCCCGAACAACCAACAACACTAACCCCCTAACCAAAATAAACACTAACACCCGAACAACAAAAACCACTAAACCCCAACAAGAAACAACCCTAAACCCCTAACAACAAAAAACACTAACCCCCTAACAACAAACAACCCTAACCAAACAACAAACAAACCTAACCCACTAACATGAAACAACACTAAGACCCTAACGACAAACAACCCTAACCCCCAAACAACACTAACACCCTAACAACAAACAACCCTAACCCCCTAACAAACAACACTAACCCCCTAACAACAAACAACCCTAAACCCCTAACATCAAAGAACACTAACACCCTAACAACAAACAACACTAACACCCTAACAACAAACACTAACCCCCAAACAACAAACAAACCTAACCCCTGAAAACCAAAAACACTAACCCACTAACAACAAACAACCCTAACCCACTAACAACAAACAACCCTAACACCCTAACAACAAAAAACACTAACCCAATAACAACAAACAACCCTAAACCCCTAACATCAAACAACACTACCCCCTAACAACACAAAACACTAACACCCTAACAACAACCAACCCTAACCCCTAAGAACAAACAACACTAACGCCCTAAGAACAAACAACACTAACCCCCAGCAACGAACAATACTAAACCCCTAACAACACAAAACCTAACCCCTTTTCAACAAACAACCCTAACCCACTAACAACAAACAACCCTAACACCCTAACAACAAGCAACACTAACCCCCTAACAACAAACAACCCTAAACCACTAACATCAAACATCACTAACCCCCTAACAACACAAAACACTAACACCCTAACAACAAACAACACTAACACCCTAACAACAAAAACCACTAAACCCCAACAAGAAACAACCCTAAACCCCTAACAACAAACACAAACCACCTAACAACAAACAACACTAAACCTCTAACAAGAAACTACCCTAACCCCGTAACAACAAACAACACTAACCCCGTAACAACAAACAACCCTAACCCCCAAACAACAAACAACCCTAACCCCCTAAGAACAAACAACACTAACACCCTAACAACAAACAACCCTAACCCCCTAACAACAAACAACACTAACCCCCTAACAACAAACAACCCTAAACCCCTAACATCAAAGAACACTAACACCCTAACAACAAACAACCCTAACCCCCTAACAACAAACACTAACCCCCAAACAACAAACAACCCTAACCCCTGAAAACCAAAAACACTACACCACTAAAAACAAACAACCCTAACCCACTAACAACAAACAACCCTAACACCCTAACAACAAACAACACTAACCCCCTAACAACAAACAACCCTAAACCCCTAACATCAAACAACACTAAACCCCTAACAACACAAAACACTAACACCCTAACAACAAACAACACTAACACCCTAACAACAAAAACCACTAAACCCCAACAAGAAACAACCCTAAACCCCTAACAACAAACACTAACCCCCTAACAACAAACAACACTAAACCCCTAACAAGAAACTACCCTAACCGCGTAACAACAAACAACGCTAACCCCCAAACAACAAACAACCCTAACCCCCTAACAACAAACAATCCTCACCCCCGAACAACCAACAACACTAACCCCCTAACCAAAATAAACACTAACACCCGAACAACAAAAACCACTAAACCCCAACAAGAAACAACCCTAAACCCCTAACAACAAAAAACACTAACCCCCTAACAACAAACAACCCTAACCAAACAACAAACAAACCTAACCCACTAACATGAAACAACACTAAGACCCTAACGACAAACAACCCTAACCCCCAAACAACAAACAACACTAACACCCTAACAACAAACAACCCTAACCCCCTAACAAACAACACTAACCCCCTAACAACAAACAACCCTAAACCCCTAAAATCAAAGAACACTAACACCCTAACAACAAACAACACTAACACCCTAACAACCAACACTAACCCCCAAAAAACAAACAACCCTAACCCCTGAAAACCAAAAACACTAAACCACTAACAACAAACAACCCTAACCCACTAACAACAAACAACCCTAACACCCTAAAAACAAACAACACTAAACCCCTAACAACACAAAACACTAACACCCTAACAACAAACAACACTAACACCCTAACAACAAAAACCACTAAACCCCAACAAGAAACAACCCTAAACCCCTAACAACAAACAACACTAACCCCCTAACAACAAACAACCCTAACCCCTAAAAACCAAAAACACTAACCCACTAACAACAAACAACCCTAACCCACTAACAACAAACAACCCTAACACCCTAACCACAAACAACACTAACCCCCTAACAACAAACAACCCTAACCCCCTAACAACAAACAATCCTAACCCCCGAACAACCAACAACACTAAACCCCTAACCACAGTAAACACTAACACCCTAACAACAAAAACCACTAAACTCCAACAAGAAACAACCCTAAACCCCTAACAACAAACAACACTAACGCCCTAACAACAAACAACCCTAAGCAAACAACAAACAAACCTAACCCACTAACAACAAACAACACTAACACCCTAACAACAAACACCCCTAACCCCCTAACAACAAACAACACTAACCCCCTAACAACAAACAACCCTAAACTCCTAACATCAAAGAACACTAACACCCTAACAACAAACAACACTAACCCCCTAAAAACAAACACTAACCCCCAAACAACAAACAACCCTAACCCCTAAAAACCAAAAACACTAACCCACTAACAACAAACAACCCTAAACCACTAACAACAAACAACCCTAACAGCCTAACAACAAACAACACTAACCCCCTAACAACAAACAACCCTAAACCCCTAACATCAAACAACACTATCCCCCTAACAACAAACAACCCTAAACCCCTAACATCAAAGAACACTAACACCCTAACAACAAACAACCCTAACCCCCTAACAACAAACGCTAACCCCCAAACAACAAACAACCGTAACCCCTAAAAACCAAAAACACTAACCCACTAACAACAAACAACCCTAACCCACTAACAACAAACAACCCTAACACCCTAACCACAAACAACACTAACCCCCTAACAACAAACAACCCTAACACCCAACAACAAACAATCCTAACCCCCGAACAACCAACAACACTAACCCCCTAACCACAGTAAACACTAACACCCTAACAACAAAAACCACTAAACCCCAACAAGAAACAACCCTAAACCCCTAACATCAAACAACACTACCCCCTAACAACACAAAACACTAACACCCTAACAACAACCAACCCTAACCCCTAAGAACAAACAACACTAACGCCCTAAGAACAAACAACACTAACCCCCAGCAACGAACAATACTAAACCCCTAACAACACAAAACCTAACCCCTTTTCAACAAACAACCCTAACCCACTAACAACAAACAACCCTAACACCCTAACAACAAGCAACACTAACCCCCTAACAACAAACAACCCTAAACCACTAACATCAAACATCACTAACCCCCTAACAACACAAAACACTAACACCTTAACAACAAACAACACTCACACCCTAACAACAAAAACCACTAAACCCCAACAAGAAACAACCCTAAACCCCTAACAACAAACACAAAGCCCCTAACAACAAACAACACTAAACCTCTAACAAGAAACTACCCTAACCCCGTAACAACAAACAACACTAACCCCGTAACAACAAACAACCCTAACCCCCAAACAACAAACAACCCTAACCCCCTAACAACAAACAATCCTAACCCCCGAACAACCAACAACACTAACGCCCTAACCACAATAAACACTAAGACCCGAACAACAAAAACCACTAAACCCCAACAAGAAACAACCCTAAACCCCTAACAACAAAAAACACTAACCCCCTAACAACAAACAACCCTAACCAAACAACAAACAAACCTAATCCACTAACAACAAACAACACTAACACCCTAACGACAAACAACCCTAACTCCCTAAGAACAAACAACACTAACACCCTAACAACAAACAACCCTAACCCCCTAACAACAACAAACAACACTAACCCCCTAACAACAAACAACCCTAAACCCCTAACATCAAAGAACACTAACACCCTAACAACAAACAACCCTAACCCCCTAACAACAAACAACCCTAAACCCCTGACATCAAAGAACACTAACACCCTAACAACAAACAACCCTAACCCCCTAACAACAAACACTAACCCCCAAACAACAAACAAACCTAACCCCTGAAAACCAAAAACACTAACCCACTAACAACAAACAACCCTAACCCACTAACAACAAACAACCCTAACACCCTAACAACAAAAAACACTAACCCAATAACAACAAACAACCCTAAACCCCTAACATCAAACAACACTACCCCCTAACAACACAAAACACTAACACCCTAACAACAACCGACCCTAACCCCTAAGAACAAACAACACTAACGCCCTAAGAACAAACAACACTAACCCCCAGCAACGAACAATACTAAACCCCTAACAACACAAAACCTAACCCCTTTTCAACAAACAACCCTAACCCACTAACAACAAACAACCCGAACACCCTAACAACAAGCAACACTAACCCCCTAACAACAAACAACCCTAAACCACTAACATCAAACATCACTAACCCCCTAACAACACAAAACACTAACACCCTAACAACAAACAACACTAACACCCTAACAACAAAAACCACTAAACCCCAACAAGAAACAACCCTAAACCCCTAACAACAAACACAAACCCCCTAACAACAAACAACACTAAACCTCTAACAAGAAACTACCCTAACCCCGTAACAACAAACAACACTAACCCCGTAACAACAAACAACCCTAACCCCCAAACAACAAACAACCCTAACCCCCTAAGAACAAACAACACTAACACCCTAACAACAAACAACCCTAAACCCCTAACAACAAACAACACTAACCCCCTAACAACAAACAACCCTAACACCCTAAAAACAAACAACACTAAACCCCTAACAACACAAAACACTAACACCCTAACAACAAACAACACTAACACCCTAACAACAAAAACCACTAAACCCCAACAAGAAACAACCCTAAACCCCTAACAACAAACAACACTAACCCCCTAACAACAAACAACCCTAACCCCTAAAAACCAAAAACACTAACCCACTAACAACAAACAACCCTAACCCACTAACAACAAACAACCCTAACACCCTAACCACAAACAACACTAACCCCCTAACAACAAACAACCCTAACCCCCTAACAACAAACAATCCTAACCCCCGAACAACCAACAACACTAAACCCCTAACCACAGTAAACACTAACACCCTAACAACAAAAACCACTAAACTCCAACAAGAAACAACCCTAAACCCCTAACAACAAACAACACTAACGCCCTAACAACAAACAACCCTAAGCAAACAACAAACAAACCTAACCCACTAACAACAAACAACACTAACACCCTAACAACAAACACCCCTAACCCCCTAACAACAAACAACACTAACCCCCTAACAACAAACAACCCTAAACTCCTAACATCAAAGAACACTAACACCCTAACAACAAACAACACTAACCCCCTAAAAACAAACACTAACCCCCAAACAACAAACAACCCTAACCCCTAAAAACCAAAAACACTAACCCACTAACAACAAACAACCCTAAACCACTAACAACAAACAACCCTAACAGCCTAACAACAAACAACACTAACCCCCTAACAACAAACAACCCTAAACCCCTAACATCAAACAACACTATCCCCCTAACAACAAACAACCCTAAACCCCTAACATCAAAGAACACTAACACCCTAACAACAAACAACCCTAACCCCCTAACAACAAACGCTAACCCCCAAACAACAAACAACCGTAACCCCTAAAAACCAAAAACACTAACCCACTAACAACAAACAACCCTAACCCACTAACAACAAACAACCCTAACACCCTAACCACAAACAACACTAACCCCCTAACAACAAACAACCCTAAACCCCTAACATCAAAGAACACTAACACCCTAACAACAAACAACCCTAACCCCCTAACAACAAACACTAACCCCAAAACAACAAACAACCCTAACCCCTGAAAACCAAAAACACTAACCCACTAACAACAAACAACCGTAACCCACTAACAACAAACAACTCTAACACCCTAACCACAAACAACACTAACCCCCTAACAACAAACAACCCTAACCCCCTAACAACAAACAATCCTAACCCCCGAACAACCAACAACACTAACCCCCTAACCACAGTAAACACTAACACCCTAACAACAAAAACCACCAAACCCCAACAAGAAACAACCCTAAACCCCTAACAACAAACAACACTAACCCCCTAACAACAAACAACCCTAACCAAACAACAAAAAACCCTAACCCACTAACAACAAACAACACTAACACCCTAAAAACAAACAACCCTAACCCCCTAACAACAAACAACACTAACACCCTAACAACAAACAACCCTAACCCCCTAACAACAAACAACCCTAAACCTCTAACATCAAAGAACACTAACACCCTAACAACAAACAACCCTAACCCCCTAACAACAAACACTAACCCCCAAACAACAAACAACCCTAACCCCTGAAAACCAAAAACACTAACCCACTAACAACAAACAACCCTAACCCACTAACAACAAACAACCCTAACACCCTAACAAACAACTCTAACCCCCTAACAACAAACAACCCTAAACCCCTAACATCAAACAACACTAACCCCCTAACAACACAAAACACTAGCACCCTAACAACAACCAACCCTAACCCCTAAGAACAAACAACTCTAACCCCCAGCAACGAACAATACTAAACCCCTAACAACACAAAACCTAACCCCTTATCAACAAACAACCCTAACCCACTAACAACACACAACCCTAACACCCTAACAACAAGCAACACTAACCCCCTAACAACAAACAACCCTAAACCACTAACATCGAACATCACTAACCCCCTAACAACACAAAACACTAACACCCTAACAACAAACAACACTAACACCCTAACAACAAAAACCACTAAACCCCAACAAGAAACAACCCTAAACCCCTAACAACAAACACTAACCCCCTAACAACAAACAACACTAAACCCCTAACAAGAAACTACCCTAACCGCGTAACAACAAACAACCCTAACCCCCAAACAACAAACAACCCTAACCCCCTAAGAACAAACAATCCTCACCCCCGAACAACCAACAACACTAACCCCCTAACCAAAATAAACACTAACACCCGAACAACAAAAACCACTAAACCCCAACAAGAAACAACCCTAAACCCCTAACAACAAAAAACACTAACCCCCTAACAACAAACAACCCTAACCAAACAACAAACAAACCTAACCCACTAACATGAAACAACACTAAGACCCTAACGACAAACAACCCTAACCCCCAAACAACAAACAACACTAACACCCTAACAACAAACAACCCTAACCCCCTAACAAACAACACTAACCCCCTAACAACAAACAACCCTAAACCCCTAACATCAAAGAACACTAACACCCTAACAACAAACAACACTAACACCCTAACAACAAACACTAACCCCCAAAAAACAAACAACCCTAACCCCTGAAAACCAAAAACACTAAACCACTAACAACACACAACCCTAACCCACTAACAACAAACAACCCTAACACCCTAAAAACAAACAAAACTAAACCCCTAACAACACAAAACACTAACACCCTAACAACAAACAACACTAACACCCTAACAACAAAAACCACTAAACCCCAACAAGAAACAACCCTAAACCCCTAACAACAAACAACACTAACCCCCTAACAACAAACAACCCTAACCCCTAAAAACCAAAAACACTAACCCACTAACAACAAACAACCCTAACCCACTAACAACAAACAACCCTAACACCCTAACCACAAACAACACTAACCCCCTAACAACAAACAACCCTAACCCCCTAACAACAAACAATCCTAACCCCCGAACAACCAACAACACTAAACCCCTAACCACAGTAAACACTAACACCCTAACAACAAAAACCACTAAACTCCAACAAGAAACAACCCTAAACCCCTAACAACAAACAACACTAACGCCCTAACAACAAACAACCCTAAGCAAACAACAAACAAACCTAACCCACTAACAACAAACAACACTAACACCCTAACAACAAACACCCCTAACCCCCTAACAACAAACAACACTAACCCCCTAACAACAAACAACCCTAAACTCCTAACATCAAAGAACACTAACACCCTAACAACAAACAACACTAACCCCCTAAAAACAAACACTAACCCCCAAACAACAAACAACCCTAACCCCTAAAAACCAAAAACACTAACCCACTAACAACAAACAACCCTAAACCACTAACAACAAACAACCCTAACAGCCTAACAACAAACAACACTAACCCCCTAACAACAAACAACCCTAAACCCCTAACATCAAACAACACTATCCCCCTAACAACAAACAACCCTAAACCCCTAACATCAAAGAACACTAACACCCTAACAACAAACAACCCTAACCCCCTAACAACAAACGCTAACCCCCAAACAACAAACAACCGTAACCCCTAAAAACCAAAAACACTAACCCACTAACAACAAACAACCGTAACCCACTAACAACAAACAACCCTAACACCCTAACCACAAACAACACTAACCCCCTAACAACAAACAACCCTAACCCCCTAACAACAATCCTAACCCCCGAACAACCAACAACACTAACCCCCTAACCACAGTAAACACTAACACCATAACAACAAAAACCACTAAACCCCAACAAGAAACAACCCTAAACCCCTAACAACAAACAACGCTAACCCCCTAACAACAAACAACCCTAACCCCCTAACAACAAACAACCCTAACCAAACAACAAAAAACCCTAACCCACTAACAACAAACAACACTAACACCCTAACAACAAACAACCCTAACACCCTAACAACAAACAACACTAACACCCTAACAACAAACAACCCTAACCCCCTAACAACAAACAACCCTAAACCCCTGACATCAAAGAACACTAACACCCTAACAACAAACAACCCTAACCCCCTAACAACAAACACTAACCCCCAAACAACAAACAAACCTAACCCCTGAAAACCAAAAACACTAACCCACTAACAACAAACAACCCTAACCCACTAACAACAAACAACCCTAACACCCTAACAACAAAAAACACTAACCCAATAACAACAAACAACCCTAAACCCCTAACATCAAACAACACTACCCCCTAACAACACAAAACACTAACACCCTAACAACAACCAACCCTAACCCCTAAGAACAAACAACACTAACGCCCTAAGAACAAACAACACTAACCCCCAGCAACGAACAATACTAAACCCCTAACAACACAAAACCTAACCCCTTTTCAACAAACAACCCTAACCCACTAACAACAAACAACCCTAACACCCTAACAACAAGCAACACTAACCCCCTAACAACAAACAACCCTAAACCACTAACATCAAACATCACTAACCCCCTAACAACACAAAACACTAACACCCTAACAACAAACAACACTAACACCCTAACAACAAAAACCACTAAACCCCAACAAGAAACAACCCTAAACCCCTAACAACAAACACAAACCCCCTAACAACAAACAACACTAAACCTCTAACAAGAAACTACACTAACCCCGTAACAACAAACAACACTAACCCCGTAACAACAAACAACCCTAACCCCCAAACAACAAACAACCCTAACCCCCTAAGAACAAACAACACTAACACCCTAACAACAAACAACCCTAACCCCCTAACAACAAACAACACTAACCCCCTAACAACAAACAACCCTAAACCCCTAACATCAAAGAACACTAACACCCTAACAACAAACAACCCTAACCCCCTAACAACAAACACTAACCCCCAAACAACAAACAACCCTAACCCCTGAAAACCAAAAACACTACACCACTAAAAACAAACAACCCTAACCCACTAACAACAAACAACCCTAACACCCTAACAACAAACAACACTAACCCCCTAACAACAAACAACCCTAAACCCCTAACATCAAACAACACTAAACCCCTAACAACACAAAACACTAACACCCTAACAACAAACAACACTAACACCCTAACAACAAAAACCACTAAACCCCAACAAGAAACAACCCTAAACCCCTAACAACAAACACTAACCCCCTAACAACAAACAACACTAAACCCCTAACAAGAAACTACCCTAACCGCGTAACAACAAACAACGCTAACCCCCAAACAACAAACAACCCTAACCCCCTAACAACAAACAATCCTCACCCCCGAACAACCAACAACACTAACCCCCTAACCAAAATAAACACTAACACCCGAACAACAAAAACCACTAAACCCCAACAAGAAACAACCCTAAACCCCTAACAACAAAAAACACTAACCCCCTAACAACAAACAACCCTAACCAAACAACAAACAAACCTAACCCACTAACATGAAACAACACTAAGACCCTAACGACAAACAACCCTAACCCCCAAACAACAAACAACACTAACACCCTAACAACAAACAACCCTAACCCCCTAACAAACAACACTAACCCCCTAAGAACAAACAACCCTAAACCCCTAAAATCAAAGAACACTAACACCCTAACAACAAACAACACTAACACCCTAACAACCAACACTAACCCCCAAAAAACAAACAACCCTAACCCCTGAAAACCAAAAACACTAAACCACTAACAACAAACAACCCTAACCCACTAACAACAAACAACCCTAACACCCTAAAAACAAACAACACTAAACCCCTAACAACACAAAACACTAACACCCTAACAACAAACAACACTAACACCCTAACAACAAAAACCACTAAACCCCAACAAGAAACAACCCTAAACCCCTAACAACAAACAACACTAACCCCCTAACAACAAACAACCCTAACCCCTAAAAACCAAAAACACTAACCCACTAACAACAAACAACCCTAACCCACTAACAACAAACAACCCTAACACCCTAACCACAAACAACACTAACCCCCTAACAACAAACAACCCTAACCCCCTAACAACAAACAATCCTAACCCCCGAACAACCAACAACACTAAACCCCTAACCACAGTAAACACTAACACCCTAACAACAAAAACCACTAAACTCCAACAAGAAACAACCCTAAACCCCTAACAACAAACAACACTAACGCCCTAACAACAAACAACCCTAAGCAAACAACAAACAAACCTAACCCACTAACAACAAACAACACTAACACCCTAACAACAAACACCCCTAACCCCCTAACAACAAACAACACTAACCCCCTAACAACAAACAACCCTAAACTCCTAACATCAAAGAACACTAACACCCTAACAACAAACAACACTAACCCCCTAAAAACAAACACTAACCCCCAAACAACAAACAACCCTAACCCCTAAAAACCAAAAACACTAACCCACTAACAACAAACAACCCTAAACCACTAACAACAAACAACCCTAACAGCCTAACAACAAACAACACTAACCCCCTAACAACAAACAACCCTAAACCCCTAACATCAAACAACACTATCCCCCTAACAACAAACAACCCTAAACCCCTAACATCAAAGAACACTAACACCCTAACAACAAACAACCCTAACCCCCTAACAACAAACGCTAACCCCCAAACAACAAACAACCATAACCCCTAAAAACCAAAAACACTAACCCACTAACAACAAACAACCCTAACCCACTAACAACAAACAACCCTAACACCCTAACCACAAACAACACTAACCCCCTAACAACAAACAACCCTAACACCCAACAACAAACAATCCTAACCCCCGAACAACCAACAACACTAACCCCCTAACCACAGTAAACACTAACACCCTAACAACAAAAACCACTAAACCCCAACAAGAAACAACCCTAAACCCCTAACATCAAACAACACTACCCCCTAACAACACAAAACACTAACACCCTAACAACAACCAACCCTAACCCCTAAGAACAAACAACACTAACGCCCTAAGAACAAACAACACTAACCCCCAGCAACGAACAATACTAAACCCCTAACAACACAAAACCTAACCCCTTTTCAACAAACAACCCTAACCCACTAACAACAAACAACCCTAACACCCTAACAACAAGCAACACTAACCCCCTAACAACAAACAACCCTAAACCACTAACATCAAACATCACTAACCCCCTAACAACACAAAACACTAACACCTTAACAACAAACAACACTAACCCCCTAACAACAAAAACCACTAAACCCCAACAAGAAACAACCCTAAACCCCTAACAACAAACACAAAGCCCCTAACAACAAACAACACTAAACCTCTAACAAGAAACTACCCTAACCCCGTAACAACAAACAACACTAACCCCGTAACAACAAACAACCCTAACCCCCTAACAACAAACAATCCTAACCCCCGAACAACCAACAACACTAACGCCCTAACCACAATAAACACTAAGACCCGAACAACAAAAACCACTAAACCCCAACAAGAAACAACCCTAAACCCCTAACAACAAAAAACACTAACCCCCTAACAACAAACAACCCTAACCAAACAACAAACAAACCTAATCCACTAACAACAAACAACACTAACACCCTAACGACAAACAACCCTAACTCCCTAAGAACAAACAACACTAACACCCTAACAACAAACAACCCTAACCCCCTAACAACAAAAACCACTAAACCCCAACAAGAAACAACCCTAAACCCCTAACAACAAAAAACACTAACCCCCTAACAACAAACAACCCTAACCAAACAACAAACAAACCTAATCCACTAACAACAAACAACACTAACACCCTAACGACAAACAACCCTAACTCCCTAAGAACAAACAACACTAACACCCTAACAACAAACAACCCTAACCCCCTAACAACAAACAACACTAACCCCCTAACAACAAACAACCCTAAACCCCTAACATCAAAGAACACTAACACCCTAACAACAAACAACCCTAGCCCCTTAACAACAAACAACACTAACCCCCTAACAACACAAAACACTAACACCCTAACAACAGACAACACTAACACCCTAACAACAAAAACCACTAAACCCCAACAAGAAACAACCCTAAACCCCTAACAACAAACAACACTAACCCCATAACAAGAAACAACACTAACCCCCTAACAACAAACAACACTAACCCCCTAACAACAAACAACACTAACACCCTAACAACAACCAACCCTAAACCCCTAACATCAAAGAACACTAACACCCTAACAACAAACAACCCTAACCCCCTAACAACAAACACTAACCCCCAAACAACAAACAACCCTAACCCCTGAAAACCAAAAACACTAAACCACTAACAACAAACAACCCTAACCCACTAACAACAAACAACCCTAACACCCTAAAAACAAACAACACTAAACCCCTAACAACACAAAACACTAACACCCTAACAACAAACAACACTAACACCCTAACAACAAAAACCACTAAACCCCAACAAGAAACAACCCTAAACCCCTAACAACAAACAACACTAACCCCCTAACAACAAACAACCCTAACCCCTAAAAACCAAAAACACTAACCCACTAACAACAAACAACCCTAACCCACTAACAACAAACCACCCTAACACCCTAACCACAAACAACACTAACCCCCTAACAACAAACAACCCTAACCCCCTAACAACAAACAATCCTAACCCCCGAACAACCAACAACACTAACCCCCTAACCACAGTAAACACTAACACCCTAACAACAAAAACCACTAAACCCCAACAAGAAACAACCCTAAACCCCTAACAAAAAACAACACTAACCCCCTAACAACAAGCAACCCTAACCAAACAACAAAAAACCCTAACCCACGAACAACAAACAACGCTAACACCCTGACAACAAACAACCCTAACCCCCTAACAACAAACAACACTAACCCCCTAACAACAAACAACCCTAACCCCCTAACAAGAAACAACACTAACCCCCTAACAACAAACAGCCCTAAACCCCTAACATCAAAGAACACTAACACCCTAACAACAAACAACCCTAACCCCCTAACAACAAACACTAACCCCCAAACAACAAACAACCCTAACCCCTGAAAACCAAAAACACTAACCCACTAACAACAAACAACCGTAACCCACTAACAACAAACAACCCTAACACCCTAACCACAAACAACACTAACCCCCTAACAACAAACAACCCTAACCCCCTAACAACAAACAATCCTAACCCCCGAACAACCAACAACACTAACCCCCTAACCACAGTAAACACTAACACCCTAACAACAAAAACCACCAAACCCCAACTAGAAACAACCCTAAACCCCTAACAACAAACAACACTAACCCCCTAACAACAAACAACCCTAACCAAACAACAAAAAACCCTAACCCACTAACAACAAACAACGCTAACACCCTAAAAACAAACAACCGTAACCCCCTAACAACAAACAACACTAACACCCTAACAACAAACAACCCTAACCCCCTAACAACAAACAACCCTAAACCTCTAACATCAAAGAACACTAACACCCTAACAACAAACAACCCTAACCCCCTAACAACAAACACTAACCCCCAAACAACAAACAACCCTAACCCCTGAAAACCAAAAACACTAACCCACTAACAACAAACAACCCTAACCCACTAACAACAAACAACCCTAACACCCTAACAACAAACAACACTAACCCCCTAACAACAAACAACCCTAAACCCCTAACATCAAACAACACTAACCCCGTAACAACACAAAACACTAGCACCCTAACAACAACCAACCCTAACCCCTAAGAACAAACAACACTAACGCCCTAAGAACAAACAACTCTAACCCCCAGCAACGAACAATACTAAACCCCTAACAACACAAAACCTAACCCCTTATCAACAAACAACCCTAACCCACTAACAACACACAACCCTAACACCCTAACAACAAGCAACACTAACCCCCTAACAACAAACAACCCTAAACCACTAACATCAAACATCACTAACCCCCTAACAACACAAAACACTAACACCCTAACAACAAACAACACTAACACCCTAACAACAAAAACCACTAAACCCCAACAAGAAACAACCCTAAACCCCTAACAACAAACACTAACCCCCTAACAACAAACAACACTAAACCCCTAACAAGAAACTACCCTAACCGCGTAACAACAAACAACCCTAACCCCCAAACAACAAACAACCCTAACCCCCTAACAACAAACAATCCTCACCCCCGAACAACCAACAACACTAACCCCCTAACCAAAATAAACACTAACACCCGAACAACAAAAACCACTAAACCCCAACAAGAAACAACCCTAAACCCCTAACAACAAAAAACACTAACCCCCTAACAACAAACAACCCTAACCAAACAACAAACAAACCTAACCCACTAACATGAAACAACACTAAGACCCTAACGACAAACAACCCTAACCCCCAAACAACAAACAACACTAACACCCTAACAACAAACAACCCTAACCCCCTAACAAACAACACTAACCCCCTAACAACAAACAACCCTAAACCCCTAACATCAAAGAACACTAACACCCTAACAACAAACAACACTAACACCCTAACAACAAACACTAACCCCCAAAAAACAAACAACCCTATCCCCTGAAAACCAAAAACACTAAACCACTAACAACACACAACCCTAACCCACTAACAACAAACAACCCTAACACCCTAAAAACAAACAACACTAAACCCCTAACAACACAAAACACTAACACCCTAACAACAAACAACACTAACACCCTAACAACAAAAACCACTAAACCCCAACAAGAAACAACCCTAAACCCCTAACAACAAACAACACTAACCCCCTAACAACAAACAACCCTAACCCCTAAAAACCAAAAACACTAACCCACTAACAACAAACAACCCTAACCCACTAACAACAAACAACCCTAACACCCTAACCACAAACAACGCTAACCCCCGAACAACAAACAACCCTAACCCCCTAACAACAAACAATCCTAACCCCCGAACAACCAACAACACTAAACCCCTAACCACAGTAAACACTAACACCCTAACAACAAAAACCACTAAACTCCAACAAGAAACAACCCTAAACCCCCAACAACAAACAACACTAACGCCCTAACAACAAACAACCCTAAGCAAACAACAAACAAACCTAACCCACTAACAACAAACAACACTAACACCCTAACAACAAACACCCCTAACCCCCTAACAACAAACAACACTAACCCCCTAACAACAAACAACCCTAAACTCCTAACATCAAAGAACACTAACACCCTAACAACAAACAACACTAACCCCCTAAAAACAAACACTAACCCCCAAACAACAAACAACCCTAACCCCTAAAAACCAAAAACACTAACCCACTAACAACAAACAACCCTAAACCACTAACAACAAACAACCCTAACAGCCTAACAACAAACAACACTAACCCCCTAACAACAAACAACCCTAAACCCCTAACATCAAACAACACTATCCCCCTAACAACAAACAACCCTAAACCCCTAACATCAAAGAACACTAACACCCTAACAACAAACAACCCTAACCCCCTAACAACAAACGCTAACCCCCAAACAACAAACAACCGTAACCCCTAAAAACCAAAAACACTAACCCACTAACAACAAACAACCCTAACCCACTAACAACAAACAACCCTAACACCCTAACCACAAACAACACTAACCCCCTAACAACAAACAACCCTAACCCCCAAAACAACAAACAATCCTAACCCCCGAACAACCAACAACACTAACCCCCTAACCACAGTAAACACTAACACCCTAACAACAAAAACCACTAAACCCCAACAAGAAACAACCCTAAACCCCTAACAAAAAACAACACTAACCCCCTAACAACAAGCAACCCTAACCAAACAACAAAAAACCCTAACACACTAACAACAAACAACACTAACACCCTAACAACAAACAACCCTAACCCCCTAACAACAAACAACACTAACACCCTAACAACAAACAACCCTAACCCCCTAACAACAAACAACCCTAAACCCCTGACATCAAAGAACACTAACACCCTAACAACAAACAACACTAACCCCCTAAAAACAAACACTAACCCCCAAACAACAAACAACCCTAACCCCTGAAAACCAAAAACACTAACCCACTAACAACAAACAACCCTAACCCACTAACAACAAACAACCCTAACACCCTAACAACAAACAACACTAACCCCCTAACAACAAACAACCCTAAACCCCTAACATCAAACAACACTACCCCCTAACAACACAAAACACTAACACCCTAACAACAACCAACCCTAACCCCTAAGAACAAACAACACTAACGCCCTAAGAACAAACAACACTAACCCCCAGCAACGAACAATACTAAACCCCTAACAACACAAAACCTAACCCCTTTTCAACAAACAACCCTAACCCACTAACAACAAACAACCCTAACACCCTAACAACAAGCAACACTAACCCCCTAACAACAAACAACCCTAAACCACTAACATCAAACATCACTAACCCCCTAACAACACAAAACACTAACACCCTAACAACAAACAACACTAACACCCTAACAACAAAAACCACTAAACCCCAACAAGAAACAACCCTAAACCCCTAACAACAAACACAAAGCCCCTAACAACAAACAACACTAAACCTCTAACAAGAAACTACCCTAACCCCGTAACAACAAACAACACTAACCCCGTAACAACAAACAACCCTAACCCCCAAACAACAAACAACCCTAACCCCCTAACAACAAACAATCCTAACCCCCGAACAACCAACAACACTAACGCCCTAACCACAATAAACACTAACACCCGAACAACAAAAACCACTAAACCCCAACAAGAAACAACCCTAAACCCCTAACAACAAAAAACACTAACCCCCTAACAACAAACAACCCTAACCAAACAACAAACAAACCTAATCCACTAACAACAAACAACACTAACACCCTAACGACAAACAACCCTAACTCCCTAAGAACAAACAACACTAACACCCTAACAACAAACAACCCTAACCCCCTAACAACAAACAACACTAACCCCCTAACAACAAACAACCCTAAACCCCTAACATCAAAGAACACTAACACCCTAACAACAAACAACCCTAGCCCCTTAACAACAAACAACACTAACCCCCTAACAACACAAAACACTAACACCCTAACAACAGACAACACTAACACCCTAACAACAAAAACCACTAAACCCCAACAAGAAACAACCCTAAACCCGTAACAACAAACAACACTAACCCCCTAAAACAAACAACACTAACCCCCTAACAACAAACAACACTAACCCCCTAACAACAAACAACACTAACACCCTAACAACAACCAACCCTAAACCCCTAACATCAAAGAACACTAACACCCTAACAACAAACAACCCTAACCCCCTAACAACAAACACTAACCCCCAAACAACAAACAACCCTAACCCCTGAAAACCAAAAACACTAAACCACTAACAACAAACAACCCTAACCCACTAACAACAAACAACCCTAACACCCTAAAAACAAACAACACTAAACCCCTAACAACACAAAACACTAACACCCTAACAACAAACAACACTAACACCCTAACAACAAAAACCACTAAACCCCATCAAGAAACAACCCTAAACCCCTAACAACAAACAACACTAACCCCCTAACAACAAACAACCCTAACCCGTAAAAACCAAAAACACTAACCCACTAACAACAAACAACCCTAACCCACTAACAACAAACCACCCTAACACCCTAACCACAAACAACACTAACCCCCTAACAACAAACAACCCTAACCCCCTAACAACAAACAATCCTAACCCCCGAACAACCAACAACACTAACCCCCTAACCACAGTAAACACTAACACCCTAACAACAAAAACCACTAAACTCCAACAAGAAACAACCCTAAACCCCTAACAACAAACAACACTAACGCCCTAACAACAAACAACCCTAAGCAAACAACAAACAAACCTAACCCACTAACAACAAACAACACTAACACCCTAACAACAAACACCCTTAACCCCCTAACAACAAACAACACTAACCCCCTAACAACAAACAACCCTAAACTCCTAACATCAAAGAACACTAACACCCTAACAACAAACAACACTAACCCCCTAAAAACAAACACTAACCCCCAAACAACAAACAACCCTAACCCCTAAAAACCAAAAACACTAACCCACTAACAACAAACAACCCTAAACCACTAACAACAAACAACCCTAACAGCCTAACAACAAACAACACTAACCCCCTAACAACAAACAACCCTAAACCCCTAACATCAAACAACACTATCCCCCTAACAACAAACAACCCTAAACCCCTAACATCAAAGAACACTAACACCCTAACAACAAACAACCCTAACCCCCTAACAACAAACGCTAACCCCCAAACAACAAACAACCGTAACCCCTAAAAACCAAAAACACTAACCCACTAACAACAAACAACCGTAACCCACTAACAACAAACAACCCTAACACCCTAACCACAAACAACACTAACCCCCTAACAACAAACAACCCTAACCCCCTAACAACAATCCTAACCCCCGAACAACCAACAACACTAACCCCCTAACCACAGTAAACACTAACACCATAACAACAAAAACCACTAAACCCCAACAAGAAACAACCCTAAACCCCTAACAACAAACAACACTAACCCCCTAACAACAAACAACCCTAACCCCCTAACAACAAACAACCCTAACCAAACAACAAAAAACCCTAACCCACTAACAACAAACAACACTAACACCCTAACAACAAACAACCCTAACACCCTAACAACAAACAACACTAACACCCTAACAACAAACAACCCTAACCCCCTAACAACAAACAACCCTAAACCCCTGACATCAAAGAACACTAACACCCTAACAACAAACAACCCTAACCCCCTAACGACAAACACTAACCCCCAAACAACAAACAAACCTAACCCCTGAAAACCAAAAACACTAACCCACTAACAACAAACAACCCTAACCCACTAACAACAAACAACCCTAACACCCTAACAACAAAAAACACTAACCCAATAACAACAAACAACCCTAAACCCCTAACATCAAACAACACTACCCCCTAACAACACAAAACACTAACACCCTAACAACAACCAACCCTAACCCCTAAGAACAAACAACACTAACGCCCTAAGAACAAACAACACTAACCCCCAGCAACGAACAATACTAAACCCCTAACAACACAAAACCTAACCCCTTTTCAACAAACAACCCTAACCCACTAACAACAAACAACCCGAACACCCTAACAACAAGCAACACTAACCCCCTAACAACAAACAACCCTAAACCACTAACATCAAACATCACTAACCCCCTAACAACACAAAACACTAACACCCTAACAACAAACAACACTAACACCCTAACAACAAAAACCACTAAACCCCAACAAGAAACAACCCTAAACCCCTAACAACAAACACAAACCCCCTAACAACAAACAACACTAAACCTCTAACAAGAAACTACCCTAACCCCGTAACAACAAACAACACTAACCCCGTAACAACAAACAACCCTAACCCCCAAACAACAAACAACCCTAACCCCCTAAGAACAAACAACACTAACACCCTAACAACAAACAACCCTAAACCCCTAACAACAAACAACACTAACCCCCTAACAACAAACAACCCTAACACCCTAAAAACAAACAACACTAAACCCCTAACAATACAAAACACTAACACCCTAACAACAAACAACACTAACACCCTAACAACAAAAACCACTAAACCCCAACAAGAAACAACCCTAAACCCCTAACAACAAACAACACTAACCCCCTAACAACAAACAACCCTAACCCCTAAAAACCAAAAACACTAACCCACTAACAACAAACAACCCTAACCCACTAACAACAAACAACCCTAACACCCTAACCACAAACAACACTAACCCCCTAACAACAAACAACCCTAACCCCCTAACAACAAACAATCCTAACCCCCGAACAACCAACAACACTAAACCCCTAACCACAGTAAACACTAACACCCTAACAACAAAAACCACTAAACTCCAACAAGAAACAACCCTAAACCCCTAACAACAAACAACACTAACGCCCTAACAACAAACAACCCTAAGCAAACAACAAACAAACCTAACCCACTAACAACAAACAACACTAACACCCTAACAACAAACACCCCTAACCCCCTAACAACAAACAACACTAACCCCCTAACAACAAACAACCCTAAACTCCTAACATCAAAGAACACTAACACCCTAACAACAAACAACACTAACCCCCTAAAAACAAACACTAACCCCCAAACAACAAACAACCCTAACCCCTAAAAACCAAAAACACTAACCCACTAACAACAAACAACCCTAAACCACTAACAACAAACAACCCTAACAGCCTAACAACAAACAACACTAACCCCCTAACAACAAACAACCCTAAACCCCTAACATCAAACAACACTATCCCCCTAACAACAAACAACCCTAAACCCCTAACATCAAAGAACACTAACACCCTAACAACAAACAACCCTAACCCCCTAACAACAAACGCTAACCCCCAAACAACAAACAACCGTAACCCCTAAAAACCAAAAACACTAACCCACTAACAACAAACAACCCTAACCCACTAACAACAAACAACCCTAACACCCTAACCACAAACAACACTAACCCCCTAACAACAAACAACCCTAAACCCCTAACATCAAAGAACACTAACACCCTAACAACAAACAACCCTAACCCCCTAACAACAAACACTAACCCCAAAACAACAAACAACCCTAACCCCTGAAAACCAAAAACACTAACCCACTAACAACAAACAACCGTAACCCACTAACAACAAACAACCCTAACACCCTAACCACAAACAACACTAACCCCCTAACAACAAACAACCCTAACCCCCTAACAACAAACAATCCTAACCCCCGAACAACCAACAACACTAACCCCCTAACCACAGTAAACACTAACACCCTAACAACAAAAACCACCAAACCCCAACAAGAAACAACCCTAAACCCCTAACAACAAACAACACTAACCCCCTAACAACAAACAACCCTAACCAAACAACAAAAAACCCTAACCCACTAACAACAAACAACACTAACACCCTAAAAACAAACAACCCTAACCCCCTAACAACAAACAACACTAACACCCTAACAACAAACAACCCTAACCCCCTAACAACAAACAACCCTAAACCTCTAACATCAAAGAACACTAACACCCTAACAACAAACAACCCTAACCCCCTAACAACAAACACTAACCCCCAAACAACAAACAACCCTAACCCCTGAAAACCAAAAACACTAACCCACTAACAACAAACAACCCTAACCCACTAACAACAAACAACCCTAACACCCTAACAACAAACAACACTAACCCCCTAACAACAAACAACCCTAAACCCCTAACATCAAACAACACTAACCCCCTAACAACACAAAACACTAGCACCCTAACAACAACCAACCCTAACCCCTAAGAACAAACAACTCTAACCCCCAGCAACGAACAATACTAAACCCCTAACAACACAAAACCTAACCCCTTATCAACAAACAACCCTAACCCACTAACAACACACAACCCTAACACCCTAACAACAAGCAACACTAACCCCCTAACAACAAACAACCCTAAACCACTAACATCGAACATCTCTAACCCCCTAACAACACAAAACACTAACACCCTAACAACAAACAACACTAACACCCTAACAACAAAAACCACTAAACCCCAACAAGAAACAACCCTAAACCCCTAACAACAAACACTAACCCCCTAACAACAAACAACACTAAACCCCTAACAAGAAACTACCCTAACCGCGTAACAACAAACAACCCTAACCCCCAAACAACAAACAACCCTAACCCCCTAACAACAAACAATCCTCACCCCCGAACAACCAACAACACTAACCCCCTAACCAAAATAAACACTAACACCCGAACAACAAAAACCACTAAACCCCAACAAGAAACAACCCTAAACCCCTAACAACAAAAAACACTAACCCCCTAACAACAAACAACCCTAACCAAACAACAAACAAACCTAACCCACTAACATGAAACAACACTAAGACCCTAACGACAAACAACCCTAACCCCCAAACAACAAACAACACTAACACCCTAACAACAAACAACCCTAACCCCCTAACAAACAACACTAACCCCCTAACAACAAACAACCCTAAACCCCTAACATCAAAGAACACTAACACCCTAACAACAAACAAAACTAACACCCTAACAACAAACACTAACCCCCAAAAAACAAACAACCCTAACCCCTGAAAACCAAAAACACTAAACCACTAACAACACACAACCCTAACCCACTAACAACAAACAACCCTAACACCCTAAAAACAAACAAAACTAAACCCCTAACAACACAAAACACTAACACCCTAACAACAAACAACACTAACACCCTAACAACAAAAACCACTAAACCCCAACAAGAAACAACCCTAAACCCCTAACAACAAACAACACTAACCCCCTAACAACAAACAACCCTAACCCCTAAAAACCAAAAACACTAACCCACTAACAACAAACAACCCTAACCCACTAACAACAAACAACCCTAACACCCTAACCACAAACAACACTAACCCCCTAACAACAAACAACCCTAACCCCCTAACAACAAACAATCCTAACCCCCGAACAACCAACAACACTAAACCCCTAACCACAGTAAACACTAACACCCTAACAACAAAAACCACTAAACTCCAACAAGAAACAACCCTAAACCCCTAACAACAAACAACACTAACGCCCTAACAACAAACAACCCTAAGCAAACAACAAACAAACCTAACCCACTAACAACAAACAACACTAACACCCTAACAACAAACACCCCTAACCCCCTAACAACAAACAACACTAACCCCCTAACAACAAACAACCCTAAACTCCTAACATCAAAGAACACTAACACCCTAACAACAAACAACACTAACCCCCTAAAAACAAACACTAACCCCCAAACAACAAACAACCCTAACCCCTAAAAACCAAAAACACTAACCCACTAACAACAAACAACCCTAAACCACTAACAACAAACAACCCTAACAGCCTAACAACAAACAACACTAACCCCCTAACAACAAACAACCCTAAACCCCTAACATCAAACAACACTATCCCCCTAACAACAAACAACCCTAAACCCCTAACATCAAAGAACACTAACACCCTAACAACAAACAACCCTAACCCCCTAACAACAAACGCTAACCCCCAAACAACAAACAACCGTAACCCCTAAAAACCAAAAACACTAACCCACTAACAACAAACAACCGTAACCCACTAACAACAAACAACCCTAACACCCTAACCACAAACAACACTAACCCCCTAACAACACAAAACACTAACACCCTAACAACAAACAACACTAACACCCTAACAACAAAAACCACTAAACCCCAACAAGAAACAACCCTAAACCCCTAACAACAAACAACACTAACCCCCTAACAACAAACAACCCTAACCCCTAAAAACCAAAAACACTAACCCACTAACAACAAACAACCCTAACCCACTAACAACAAACAACCCTAACACCCTAACCACAAACAACACTAACCCCCTAACAACAAACAACCCTAACCCCCTAACAACAAACAATCCTAACCCCCGAACAACCAACAACACTAAACCCCTAACCACAGTAAACACTAACACCCTAACAACAAAAACCACTAAACTCCAACAAGAAACAACCCTAAACCCCTAACAACAAACAACACTAACGCCCTAACAACAAACAACCCTAAGCAAACAACAAACAAACCTAACCCACTAACAACAAACAACACTAACACCCTAACAACAAACACCCCTAACCCCCTAACAACAAACAACACTAACCCCCTAACAACAAACAACCCTAAACTCCTAACATCAAAGAACACTAACACCCTAACAACAAACAACACTAACCCCCTAAAAACAAACACTAACCCCCAAACAACAAACAACCCTAACCCCTAAAAACCAAAAACACTAACCCACTAACAACAAACAACCCTAAACCACTAACAACAAACAACCCTAACAGCCTAACAACAAACAACACTAACCCCCTAACAACAAACAACCCTAAACCCCTAACATCAAACAACACTATCCCCCTAACAACAAACAACCCTAAACCCCTAACATCAAAGAACACTAACACCCTAACAACAAACAACCCTAACCCCCTAACAACAAACGCTAACCCCCAAACAACAAACAACCGTAACCCCTAAAAACCAAAAACACTAACCCACTAACAACAAACAACCGTAACCCACTAACAACAAACAACCCTAACACCCTAACCACAAACAACACTAACCCCCTAACAACAAACAACCCTAACCCCCTAACAACAATCCTAACCCCCGAACAACCAACAACACTAACCCCCTAACCACAGTAAACACTAACACCATAACAACAAAAACCACTAAACCCCAACAAGAAACAACCCTAAACCCCTAACAACAAACAACACTAACCCCCTAACAACAAACAACCCTAACCCCCTAACAACAAACAACCCTAACCAAACAACAAAAAACCCTAACCCACTAACAACAAACAACACTAACACCCTAACAACAAACAACCCTAACACCCTAACAACAAACAACACTAACACCCTAACAACAAACAACCCTAACCCCCTAACAACAAACAACCCTAAACCCCTGACATCAAAGAACACTAACACCCTAACAACAAACAACCCTAACCCCCTAACAACAAACACTAACCCCCAAACAACAAACAAACCTAACCCCTGAAAACCAAAAACACTAACCCACTAACAACAAACAACCCTAACCCACTAACAACAAACAACCCTAACACCCTAACAACAAAAAACACTAACCCAATAACAACAAACAACCCTAAACCCCTAACATCAAACAACACTACCCCCTAACAACACAAAACACTAACACCCTAACAACAACCAACCCTAACCCCTAAGAGCAAACAACACTAACGCCCTAAGAACAAACAACACTAACCCCCAGCAACGAACAATACTAAACCCCTAACAACACAAAACCTAACCCCTTTTCAACAAACAACCCTAACCCACTAACAACAAACAACCCTAACACCCTAACAACAAGCAACACTAACCCCCTAACAACAAACAACCCTAAACCACTAACATCAAACATCACTAACCCCCTAACAACACAAAACACTAACACCCTAACAACAAACAACACTAACACCCTAACAACAAAAACCACTAAACCCCAACAAGAAACAACCCTAAACCCCTAACAACAAACACAAACCCCCTAACAACAAACAACACTAAACCTCTAACAAGAAACTACCCTAACCCCGTAACAACAAACAACACTAACCCCGTAACAACAAACAACCCTAACCCCCAAACAACAAACAACCCTAACCCCCTAAGAACAAACAACACTAACACCCTAACAACAAACAACCCTAACCCCCTAACAACAAACAACACTAACCCCCTAACAACAAACAACCCTAAACCCCTAACATCAAAGAACACTAACACCCTAACAACAAACAACCCTAACCCCCTAACAACAAACACTAACCCCCAAACAACAAACAACCCTAACCCCTGAAAACCAAAAACACTACACCACTAAAAACAAACAACCCTAACCCACTAACAACAAACAACCCTAACACCCTAACAACAAACAACACTAACCCCCTAACAACAAACAACCCTAAACCCCTAACATCAAACAACACTAAACCCCTAACAACACAAAACACTAACACCCTAACAACAAACAACACTAACACCCTAACAACAAAAACCACTAAACCCCAACAAGAAACAACCCTAAACCCCTAACAACAAACACTAACCCCCTAACAACAAACAACACTAAACCCCTAACAAGAAACTACCCTAACCGCGTAACAACAAACAACGCTAACCCCCAAACAACAAACAACCCTAACCCCCTAACAACAAACAATCCTCACCCCCGAACAACCAACAACACTAACCCCCTAACCAAAATAAACACTAACACCCGAACAACAAAAACCACTAAACCCCAACAAGAAACAACCCTAAACCCCTAACAACAAAAAACACTAACCCCCTAACAACAAACAACCCTAACCAAACAACAAACAAACCTAACCCACTAACATGAAACAACACTAAGACCCTAACGACAAACAACCCTAACCCCCAAACAACAAACAACACTAACACCCTAACAACAAACAACCCTAACCCCCTAACAAACAACACTAACCCCCTAACAACAAACAACCCTAAACCCCTAAAATCAAAGAACACTAACACCCTAACAACAAACAACACTAACACCCTAACAACCAACACTAACCCCCAAAAAACAAACAACCCTAACCCCTGAAAACCAAAAACACTAAACCACTAACAACAAACAACCCTAACCCACTAACAACAAACAACCCTAACACCCTAAAAACAAACAACACTAAACCCCTAACAACACAAAACACTAACACCCTAACAACAAACAACACTAACACCCTAACAACAAAAACCACTAAACCCCAACAAGAAACAACCCTAAACCCCTAACAACAAACAACACTAACCCCCTAACAACAAACAACCCTAACCCCTAAAAACCAAAAACACTAACCCACTAACAACAAACAACCCTAACCCACTAACAACAAACAACCCTAACACCCTAACCACAAACAACACTAACCCCCTAACAACAAACAACCCTAACCCCCTAACAACAAACAATCCTAACCCCCGAACAACCAACAACACTAAACCCCTAACCACAGTAAACACTAACACCCTAACAACAAAAACCACTAAACTCCAACAAGAAACAACCCTAAACCCCTAACAACAAACAACACTAACGCCCTAACAACAAACAACCCTAAGCAAACAACAAACAAACCTAACCCACTAACAACAAACAACACTAACACCCTAACAACAAACACCCCTAACCCCCTAACAACAAACAACACTAACCCCCTAACAACAAACAACCCTAAACTCCTAACATCAAAGAACACTAACACCCTAACAACAAACAACACTAACCCCCTAAAAACAAACACTAACCCCCAAACAACAAACAACCCTAACCCCTAAAAACCAAAAACACTAACCCACTAACAACAAACAACCCTAAACCACTAACAACAAACAACCCTAACAGCCTAACAACAAACAACACTAACCCCCTAACAACAAACAACCCTAAACCCCTAACATCAAACAACACTATCCCCCTAACAACAAACAACCCTAAACCCCTAACATCAAAGAACACTAACACCCTAACAACAAACAACCCTAACCCCCTAACAACAAACGCTAACCCCCAAACAACAAACAACCATAACCCCTAAAAACCAAAAACACTAACCCACTAACAACAAACAACCCTAACCCACTAACAACAAACAACCCTAACACCCTAACCACAAACAACACTAACCCCCTAACAACAAACAACCCTAACACCCAACAACAAACAATCCTAACCCCCGAACAACCAACAACACTAACCCCCTAACCACAGTAAACACTAACACCCTAACAACAAAAACCACTAAACCCCAACAAGAAACAACCCTAAACCCCTAACATCAAACAACACTACCCCCTAACAACACAAAACACTAACACCCTAACAACAACCAACCCTAACCCCTAAGAACAAACAACACTAACGCCCTAAGAACAAACAACACTAACCCCCAGCAACGAACAATACTAAACCCCTAACAACACAAAACCTAACCCCTTTTCAACAAACAACCCTAACCCACTAACAACAAACAACCCTAACACCCTAACAACAAGCAACACTAACCCCCTAACAACAAACAACCCTAAACCACTAACATCAAACATCACTAACCCCCTAACAACACAAAACACTAACACCTTAACAACAAACAACACTCACACCCTAACAACAAAAACCACTAAACCCCAACAAGAAACAACCCTAAACCCCTAACAACAAACACAAAGCCCCTAACAACAAACAACACTAAACCTCTAACAAGAAACTACCCTAACCCCGTAACAACAAACAACACTAACCCCGTAACAACAAACAACCCTAACCCCCAAACAACAAACAACCCTAACCCCCTAACAACAAACAATCCTAACCCCCGAACAACCAACAACACTAACGCCCTAACCACAATAAACACTAAGACCCGAACAACAAAAACCACTAAACCCCAACAAGAAACAACCCTAAACCCCTAACAACAAAAAACACTAACCCCCTAACAACAAACAACCCTAACCAAACAACAAACAAACCTAATCCACTAACAACAAACAACACTAACACCCTAACGACAAACAACACTAACTCCCTAAGAACAAACAACACTAACACCCTAACAACAAACAACCCTAACCCCCTAACAACAAACAACACTAACCCCCTAACAACAAACAACCCTAAACCCCTAACATCAAAGAACACTAACACCCTAACAACAAACAACCCTAGCCCCTTAACAACAAACAACACTAACCCCCTAACAACACAAAACACTAACACCCTAACAACAGACAACACTAACACCCTAACAACAAAAACCACTAAACCCCAACAAGAAACAACCCTAAACCCCTAACAACAAACAACACTAACCCCATAACAAGAAACAACACTAACCCCCTAACAACAAACAACACTAACCCCCTAACAACAAACAACACTAACACCCTAACAACAACCAACCCTAAACCCCTAACATCAAAGAACACTAACACCCTAACAACAAACAACCCTAACCCCCTAACAACAAACACTAACCCCCAAACAACAAACAACCCTAACCCCTGAAAACCAAAAACACTAAACCACTAACAACAAACAACCCTAACCCACTAACAACAAACAACCCTAACACCCTAAAAACAAATAACACTAAACCCCTAACAACACAAAACACTAACACCCTAACAACAAACAACACTAACACCCTAACAACAAAAACCACTAAACCCCAACAAGAAACAACCCTAAACCCCTAACAACAAACAACACTAACCCCCTAACAACAAACAACCCTAACCCCTAAAAACCAAAAACACTAACCCACTAACAACAAACAACCCTAACCCACTAACAACAAACCACCCTAACACCCTAACCACAAACAACACTAACCCCCTAACAACAAACAACCCTAACCCCCTAACAACAAACAATCCTAACCCCCGAACAACCAACAACACTAACCCCCTAACCACAGTAAACACTAACACCCTAACAACAAAAACCACTAAACCCCAACAAGAAACAACCCTAAACCCCTAACAAAAAACAACACTAACCCCCTAACAACAAGCAACCCTAACCAAACAACAAAAAACCCTAACCCACGAACAACAAACAACGCTAACACCCTGACAACAAACAACCCTAACCCCCTAACAACAAACAACACTAACCCCCTAACAACAAACAACCCTAACCCCCTAACAAGAAAGAACACTAACCCCCTAACAACAAACAGCCCTAAACCCCTAACATCAAAGAACACTAACACCCTAACAACAAACAACCCTAACCCCCTAACAACAAACACTAACCCCCAAACAACAAACAACCCTAACCCCTGAAAACCAAAAACACTAACCCACTAACAACAAACAACCCTAACCCACTAACAACAAACAACCCTAACACCCTAACCACAAACAACACTAACCCCCTAACAACAAACAACCCTAACCCCCAACAACAAACAATCCTAACCCCCGAACAACCAACAACACTAACCCCCTAACCACAGTAAACACTAACACCCTAACAACAAAAACCACCAAACCCCAACTAGAAACAACCCTAAACCCCTAACAACAAACAACACTAACCCCCTAACAACAAACAACCCTAACCAAACAACAAAAAACCCTAACCCACTAACAACAAACAACGCTAACACCCTAAAAACAAACAACCGTAACCCCCTAACAACAAACAACACTAACACCCTAACAACAAACAACCCTAACCCCCTAACAACAAACAACCCTAAACCTCTAACATCAAAGAACACTAACACCCTAACAACAAACAACCCTAACCCCCTAACAACAAACACTAACCCCCAAACAACAAACAACCCTAACCCCTGAAAACCAAAAACACTAACCCACTAACAACAAACAACCCTAACCCACTAACAACAAACAACCCTAACACCCTAACAACAAACAACACTAACCCCCTAACAACAAACAACCCTAAACCCCTAACATCAAACAACACTAACCCCCTAACAACACAAAACACTAGCACCCTAACAACAACCAACCCTAACCCCTAAGAACAAACAACACTAACGCCCTAAGAACAAACAACTCTAACCCCCAGCAACGAACAATACTAAACCCCTAACAACACAAAACCTAACCCCTTATCAACAAACAACCCTAACCCACTAACAACACACAACCCTAACACCCTAACAACAAGCAACACTAACCCCCTAACAACAAACAACCCTAAACCACTAACATCAAACATCACTAACCCCCTAACAACACAAAACACTAACACCCTAACAACAAACAACACTAACACCCTAACAACAAAAACCACTAAACCCCAACAAGAAACAACCCTAAACCCCTAACAACAAACACTAACCCCCTAACAACAAACAACACTAAACCCCTAACAAGAAACTACCCTAACCGCGTAACAACAAACAACCCTAACCCCCAAACAACAAACAACCCTAACCCCCTAACAACAAACAATCCTCACCCCCGAACAACCAACAACACTAACCCCCTAACCAAAATAAACACTAACACCCGAACAACAAAAACCACTAAACCCCAACAAGAAACAACCCTAAACCCCTAACAACAAAAAACACTAACCCCCTAACAACAAACAACCCTAACCAAACAACAAACAAACCTAACCCACTAACATGAAACAACACTAAGACCCTAACGACAAACAACCCTAACCCCCAAACAACAAACAACACTAACACCCTAACAACAAACAACCCTAACCCCCTAACAAACAACACTAACCCCCTAACAACAAACAACCCTAAACCCCTAACATCAAAGAACACTAACACCCTAACAACAAACAACACTAACACCCTAACAACAAACACTAACCCCCAAAAAACAAACAACCCTAACCCCTGAAAACCAAAAACACTAAACCACTAACAACACACAACCCTAACCCACTAACAACAAACAACCCTAACACCCTAAAAACAAACAACACTAAACCCCTAACAACACAAAACACTAACACCCTAACAACAAACAACACTAACACCCTAACAACAAAAACCAATAAACCCCAACAAGAAACAACCCTAAACCCCTAACAACAAACAACACTAACCCCCTAACAACAAACAACCCTAACCCCTAAAAACCAAAAACACTAACCCACTAACAACAAACAACCCTAACCCACTAACAACAAACAACCCTAACACCCTAACCACAAACAACACTAACCCCCGAACAACAAACAACCCTAACCCCCTAACAACAAACAATCCTAACCCCCGAACAACCAACAACACTAAACCCCTAACCACAGTAAACACTAACACCCTAACAACAAAAACCACTAAACTCCAACAAGAAACAACCCTAAACCCCCAACAACAAACAACACTAACGCCCTAACAACAAACAACCCTAAGCAAACAACAAACAAACCTAACCCACTAACAACAAACAACACTAACACCCTAACAACAAACACCCCTAACCCCCTAACAACAAACAACACTAACCCCCTAACAACAAACAACCCTAAACTCCTAACATCAAAGAACACTAACACCCTAACAACAAACAACACTAACCCCCTAAAAACAAACACTAACCCCCAAACAACAAACAACCCTAACCCCTAAAAACCAAAAACACTAACCCACTAACAACAAACAACCCTAAACCACTAACAACAAACAACCCTAACAGCCTAACAACAAACAACACTAACCCCCTAACAACAAACAACCCTAAACCCCTAACATCAAACAACACTATCCCCCTAACAACAAACAACCCTAAACCCCTAACATCAAAGAACACTAACACCCTAACAACAAACAACCCTAACCCCCTAACAACAAACGCTAACCCCCAAACAACAAACAACCGTAACCCCTAAAAACCAAAAACACTAACCCACTAACAACAAACAACCCTAACCCACTAACAACAAACAACCCTAACACCCTAACCACAAACAACACTAACCCCCTAACAACAAACAACCCTAACACCCAACAACAAACAATCCTAACCCCCGAACAACCAACAACACTAACCCCCTAACCACAGTAAACACTAACACCCTAACAACAAAAACCACTAAACCCCAACAAGAAACAACCCTAAACCCCTAACAACAAACAACACTAACCCCCTAACAACAAACAACCCTAACCAAACAACAAAAAACCCTAACACACTAACAACAAACAACACTAACACCCTAACAACAAACAACCCTAACCCCCTAACAACAAACAACACTAACACCCTAACAACAAACAACCCTAAGCCCCTAACAACAAACAACCCTAAACCCCTGACATCAAAGAACACTAACACCCTAACAACAAACAACACTAACCCCCTAAAAACAAACACTAACCCCCAAACAACAAACAACCCTAACCCCTGAAAACCAAAAACACTAACCCACTAACAACAAACAACCCTAACCCACTAACAACAAACAACCCTAACACCCTAACAACAAACAACACTAACCCCCTAACAACAAACAACCCTAAACCCCTAACATCAAACAACACTACCCCCTAACAACACAAAACACTAACACCCTAACAACAACCAACCCTAACCCCTAAGAACAAACAACACTAACGCCCTAAGAACAAACAACACTAACCCCCAGCAACGAACAATACTAAACCCCTAACAACACAAAACCTAACCCCTTTTCAACAAACAACCCTAACCCACTAACAACAAACAACCCTAACACCCTAACAACAAGCAACACTAACCCCCTAACAACAAACAACCCTAAACCACTAACATCAAACATCACTAACCCCCTAACAACACAAAACACTAACACCCTAACAACAAACAACACTAACACCCTAACAACAAAAACCACTAAACCCCAACAAGAAACAACCCTAAACCCCTAACAACAAACACAAAGCCCCTAACAACAAACAACACTAAACCTCTAACAAGAAACTACCCTAACCCCGTAACAACAAACAACACTAACCCCGTAACAACAAACAACCCTAACCCCCAAACAACAAACAACCCTAACCCCCTAACAACAAACAATCCTAACCCCCGAACAACCAACAACACTAACGCCCTAACCACAATAAACACTAACACCCGAACAACAAAAACCACTAAACCCCAAGAAGAAACAACCCTAAACCCCTAACAACAAAAAACACTAACCCCCTAACAACAAACAACCCTAACCAAACAACAAACAAACCTAATCCACTAACAACAAACAACACTAACACCCTAACGACAAACAACCCTAACTCCCTAAGAACAAACAACACTAACACCCTAACAACAAACAACCCTAACCCCCAAACAACAAACAACACTAACCCCCTAACAACAAACAACCCTAAACCCCTAACATCAAAGAACACTAACACCCTAACAACAAACAACCCTAGCCCCTTAACAACAAACAACACTAACCCCCTAACAACACAAAACACTAACACCCTAACAACAGACAACACTAACACCCTAACAACAAAAACCACTAAACCCCAACAAGAAACAACCCTAAACCCGTAACAACAAACAACACCAACCCCCTAAAACAAACAACACTAACCCCCTAACAACAAACAACACTAACCCCCTAACAACAAACAACACTAACACCCTAACAACAACCAACCCTAAACCCCTAACATCAAAGAACACTAACACCCTAACAACAAACAACCCTAACCCCCTAACAACAAACACTAACCCCCAAACAACAAACAACCCTAACCCCTGAAAACCAAAAACACTAAACCACTAACAACAAACAACCCTAACCCACTAACAACAAACAACCCTAACACCCTAAAAACAAACAACACTAAACCCCTAACAACACAAAACACTAACACCCTAACAACAAACAACACTAACACCCTAACAACAAAAACCACTAAACCCCATCAAGAAACAACCCTAAACCCCTAACAACAAACAACACTAACCCCCTAACAACAAACAACCCTAACCCCTAAAAACCAAAAACACTAACCCACTAACAACAAACAACCCTAACCCACTAACAACAAACCACCCTAACACCCTAACCACAAACAACACTAACCCCCTAACAACAAACAACCCTAACCCCCTAACAACAAACAATCCTAACCCCCGAACAACCAACAACACTAACCCCCTAACCACAGTAAACACTAACACCCTAACAACAAAAACCACTAAACCCCAACAAGAAACAACCCTAAACCCCTAACAAAAAACAACACTAACCCCCTAACAACAAGCAACCCTAACCAAACAACAAAAAACCCTAACCCACTAACAACAAACAACACTAACACCCTAACAACAAACAACCCTAACCCCCTAACAACAAACAACACTAACCCCCTAACAACAAACAACCCTAACCACCTAACAAGAAACAACACTAACCCCCTAACAACAAACAGCCCTAAACCCCTAACATCAAAGAACACTAACACCCTAACAACAAACAACCCTAACCCCCTAACAACAAACACTAACCCCAAAACAACAAACAACCCTAACCCCTGAAAACCAAAAACACTAACCCACTAACAACAAACAACCGTAACCCACTAACAACAAACAACCCTAACACCCTAACCACAAACAACACTAACCCCCTAACAACAAACAACCCTAACCCCCTAACAACAAACAATCCTAACCCCCGAACAACCAACAACACTAACCCCCTAACCACAGTAAACACTAACACCCTAACAACAAAAACCACCAAACCCCAACAAGAAACAACCCTAAACCCCTAACAACAAACAACACTAACCCCCTAACAACAAACAACCCTAACCAAACAACAAAAAACCCTAACCCACTAACAACAAACAACACTAACACCCTAAAAACAAACAACCCTAACCCCCTAACAACAAACAACACTAACACCCTAACAACAAACAACCCTAACCCCCTAACAACAAACAACCCTAAACCTCTAACATCAAAGAACACTAACACCCTAACAACAAACAACCCTAACCCCCTAACAACAAACACTAACCCCCAAACAACAAACAACCCTAACCCCTGAAAACCAAAAACACTAACCCACTAACAACAAACAACCCTAACCCACTAACAACAAACAACCCTAACACCCTAACAACAAACAACACTAACCCCCTAACAACAAACAACCCTAAACCCCTAACATCAAACAACACTAACCCCCTAACAACACAAAACACTAGCACCCTAACAACAACCAACCCTAACCCCTAAGAACAAACAACTCTAACCCCCAGCAACGAACAATACTAAACCCCTTACAACACAAAACCTAACCCCTTATCAACAAACAACCCTACCCCACTAACAACACACAACCCTAACACCCTAACAACAAGCAACACTAACCCCCTAACAACAAACAACCCTAAACCACTAACATCGAACATCACTAACCCCCTAACAACACAAAACACTAACACCCTAACAACAAACAACACTAACACCCTAACAACAAAAACCACTAAACCCCAACAAGAAACAACCCTAAACCCCTAACAACAAACACTAACCCCCTAACAACAAACAACACTAAACCCCTAACAAGAAACTACCCTAACCGCGTAACAACAAACAACCCTAACCCCCAAACAACAAACAACCCTAACCCCCTAACAACAAACAATCCTCACCCCCGAACAACCAACAACACTAACCCCCTAACCAAAATAAACACTAACACCCGAACAACAAAAACCACTAAACCCCAACAAGAAACAACCCTAAACCCCTAACAACAAAAAACACTAACCCCCTAACAACAAACATCCCTAACCAAACAACAAACAAACCTAACCCACTAACATGAAACAACACTAAGACCCTAACGACAAACAACCCTAACCCCCAAACAACAAACAACACTAACACCCTAACAACAAACAACCCTAACCCCCTAACAAACAACACTAACCCCCTAACAACAAACAACCCTAAACCCCTAACATCAAAGAACACTAACACCCTAACAACAAACAACACTAACACCCTAACAACAAACACTAACCCCCAAAAATCAAACAACCCTAACCCCTGAAAACCAAAAACACTAAACCACTAACAACACACAACCCTAACCCACTAACAACAAACAACCCTAACACCCTAAAAACAAACAAAACTAAACCCCTAACAACACAAAACACTAACACCCTAACAACAAACAACACTAACACCCTAACAACAAAAACCACTAAACCCCAACAAGAAACAACCCTAAACCCCTAACAACAAACAACACTAACCCCCTAACAACAAACAACCCTAACCCCTAAAAACCAAAAACACTAAACCACTAACAACAAACAACCCTAACCCACTAACAACAAACAACCCTAACACCCTAACCACAAACAACACTAACCCCCTAACAACAAACAACCCTAACCCCCTAACAACAAACAATCCTAACCCCCGAACAACCAACAACACTAACCCCCTAACCACAGTAAACACTAACACCCTAACAACAAAAACCACTAAACTCCAACAAGAAACAACCCTAAACCCCTAACAACAAACAACACTAACGCCCTAACAACAAACAACCCTAAGCAAACAACAAACAAACCTAACCCACTAACAACAAACAACACTAACACCCTAACAACAAACACCCCTAACCCCCTAACAACAAACAACACTAACCCCCTAACAACAAACAACCCTAAACTCCTAACATCAAAGAACACTAACACCCTAACAACAAACAACACTAACCCCCTAAAAACAAACACTAACCCCCAAACAACAAACAACCCTAACCCCTAAAAACCAAAAACACTAACCCACTAACAACAAACAACCCTAAACCACTAACAACAAACAACCCTAACAGCCTAACAACAAACAACACTAACCCCCTAACAACAAACAACCCTAAACCCCTAACATCAAACAACACTATCCCCCTAACAACAAACAACCCTAAACCCCTAACATCAAAGAACACTAACACCCTAACAACAAACAACCCTAACCCCCTAACAACAAACGCTAACCCCCAAACAACAAACAACCGTAACCCCTAAAAACCAAAAACACTAACCCACTAACAACAAACAACCCTAACCCACTAACAACAAACAACCCTAACACCCTAACCACAAACAACACTAACCCCCTAACAACAAACAACCCTAACACCCAACAACAAACAATCCTAACCCCCGAACAACCAACAACACTAACCCCCTAACCACAGTAAACACTAACACCCTAACAACAAAAACCACTAAACCCCAACAAGAAACAACCCTAAACCCCTAACAACAAACAACACTAACCCCCTAACAACAAACAACCCTAACCAAACAACAAAAAACCCTAACCCACTAACAACAAACAACACTAACACCCTAACAACAAACAACCCTAACACCCTAACAACAAACAACACTAACACCCTAACAACAAACAACCCTAACCCCCTAACAACAAACAACCCTAAACCCCTGACATCAAAGAACACTAACACCCTAACAACAAACAACCCTAACCCCCTAAAAACAAACACTAACCCCCAAACAACAAACAACCCTAACCCCTGAAAACCAAAAACACTAACCCACTAACAACAAACAACCCTAACCCACTAACAACAAACAACCCTAACACCCTAACAACAAACAACACTAACCCCCTAACAACAAACAACCCTAAACCCCTAACATCAAACAACACTAAACCCCTAACAACACAAAACACTAACACCCTAACAACAAACAACACTAACACCCTAACAACAAAAACCACTAAAACCCAACAAGAAACAACCCTGAACCCCTAACAACAAACACTAACCCCCTAACAACAAACAACACTAAACCCCTAACAAGAAACTACCCTAACCGCGTAACAACAAACAACCCTAACCCCCAAACAACAAACAACCCTAACCCCCTAACAACAAACAATCCTCACCCCCGAACAACCAACAACACTAACCCCCTAACCAAAATAAACACTAACACCCGAACAACAAAAACCACTAAACCCCAACAAGAAACAACCCTAAACCCCTAACAACAAAAAACACTAACCCCCTAACAACAAACAACCCTAACCAAACAACAAACAAACCTAACCCACTAACATGAAACAACACTAAGACCCTAACGACAAACAACCCTAACCCCCAAACAACAAACAACACTAACACCCTAACAACAAACAACCCTAACCCCCTAACAAACAACACTAACCCCCTAACAACAAACAACCCTAAACCCCTAACATCAAAGAACACTAACACCCTAACAACAAACAACACTAACACCCTAACAACAAACACTAACCCCCAAAAAACAAACAACCCTAACCCCTGAAAACGAAAAACACTAAACCACTAACAACACACAACCCTAACCCACTAACAACAAACAACCCTAACACCCTAAAAACAAACAACACTAAACCCCTAACAACACAAAACACTAACACCCTAACAACAAACAACACTAACACCCTAACAACAAAAACCACTAAACCCCAACAAGAAACAACCCTAAACCCCTAACAACAAACAACACTAACCCCCTAACAACAAACAACCCTAACCCCTAAAAACCAAAAACACTAACCCACTAACAACAAACAACCCTAACCCACTAACAACAAACAACCCTAACACCCTAACCACAAACAACACTAACCCCCGAACAACAAACAACCCTAACCCCCTAACAACAAACAATCCTAACCCCCGAACAACCAACAACACTAAACCCCTAACCACAGTAAACACTAACACCCTAACAACAAAAACCACTAAACTCCAACAAGAAACAACCCTAAACCCCCAACAACAAACAACACTAACGCCCTAACAACAAACAACCCTAAGCAAACAACAAACAAACCTAACCCACTAACAACAAACAACACTAACACCCTAACAACAAACACCCCTAACCCCCTAACAACAAACAACACTAACCCCCTAACAACAAACAACCCTAAACTCCTAACATCAACGAACACTAACACCCTAACAACAAACAACACTAACCCCCTAAAAACAAACACTAACCCCCAAACAACAAACAACCCTAACCCCTAAAAACCAAAAACACTAACCCACTAACAACAAACAACCCTAAACCACTAACAACAAACAACCCTAACAGCCTAACAACAAACAACACTAACCCCCTAACAACAAACAACCCTAAACCCCTAACATCAAACAACACTATCCCCCTAACAACAAACAACCCTAAACCCCTACCATCAAAGAACACTAACACCCTAACAACAAACAACCCTAACCCCCTAACAACAAACGCTAACCCCCAAACAACAAACAACCGTAACCCCTAAAAACCAAAAACACTAACCCACTAACAACAAACAACCCTAACCCACTAACAACAAACAACCCTAACACCCTAACCACAAACAACACTAACCCCCTAACAACAAACAACCCTAACCCCCAAAACAACAAACAATCCTAACCCCCGAACAACCAACAACACTAACCCCCTAACCACAGTAAACACTAACACCCTAACAACAAAAACCACTAAACCCCAACAAGAAACAACCCTAAACCCCTAACAAAAAACAACACTAACCCCCTAACAACAAGCAACCCTAACCAAACAACAAAAAACCCTAACACACTAACAACAAACAACACTAACACCCTAACAACAAACAACCCTAACCCCCTAACAACAAACAACACTAACACCCTAACAACAAACAACCCTAACCCCCTAACAACAAACAACCCTAAACCCCTGACATCAAAGAACACTAACACCCTAACAACAAACAACACTAACCCCCTAAAAACAAACACTAACCCCCAAACAACAAACAACCCTAACCCCTGAAAACCAAAAACACTAACCCACTAACAACAAACAACCCTAACCCACTAACAACAAACAACCCTAACACCCTAACAACAAACAACACTAACCCCCTAACAACAAACAACCCTAAACCCCTAACATCAAACAACACTACCCCCTAACAACACAAAACACTAACACCCTAACAACAACCAACCCTAACCCCTAAGAACAAACAACACTAACGCCCTAAGAACAAACAACACTAACCCCCAGCAACGAACAATACTAAACCCCTAACAACACAAAACCTAACCCCTTTTCAACAAACAACCCTAACCCACTAACAACAAACAACCCTAACACCCTAACAACAAGCAACACTAACCCCCTAACAACAAACAACCCTAAACCACTAACATCAAACATCACTAACCCCCTAACAACACAAAACACTAACACCCTAACAACAAACAACACTAACACCCTAACAACAAAAACGACTAAACCCCAACAAGAAACAACCCTAAACCCCTAACAACAAACACAAAGCCCCTAACAACAAACAACACTAAACCTCTAACAAGAAACTACCCTAACCCCGTAACAACAAACAACACTAACCCCGTAACAACAAACAACCCTAACCCCCAAACAACAAACAACCCTAACCCCCTAACAACAAACAATCCTAACCCCCGAACAACCAACAACACTAACGCCCTAACCACAATAAACACTAACACCCGAACAACAAAAACCACTAAACCCCAACAAGAAACAACCCTAAACCCCTAACAACAAAAAACACTAACCCCCTAACAACAAACAACCCTAACCAAACAACAAACAAACCTAATCCACTAACAACAAACAACACTAACACCCTAACGACAAACAACCCTAACTCCCTAAGAACAAACAACACTAACACCCTAACAACAAACAACCCTAACCCCCTAACAACAAACAACACTAACCCCCTAACAACAAACAACCCTAAACCCCTAACATCAAAGAACACTAACACCCTAACAACAAACAACCCTAGCCCCTTAACAACAAACAACACTAACCCCCTAACAACACAAAACACTAACACCCTAACAACAGACAACACTAACACCCTAACAACAAAAACCACTAAACCCCAACAAGAAACAACCCTAAACCCGTAACAACAAACAACACTAACCCCCTAACAACAAACAACACTAACCCCCTAACAACAAACAACACTAACCCCCTAACAACAAACAACACTAACACCCTAACAACAACCAACCCTAAACCCCTAACATCAAAGAACACTAACACCCTAACAACAAACAACCCTAACCCCCTAACAACAAACACTAACCCCCAAACAACAAACAACCCTAACCCCTGAAAACCAAAAACACTAAACCACTAACAACAAACAACCCTATCCCACTAACAACAAACAACCCTAACACCCTAAAAACAAACAACACTAAACCCCTAACAACACAAAACACTAACACCCTAACAACAAACAACACTAACACCCTAACAACAAAAACCACTAAACCCCATCAAGAAACAACCCTAAACCCCTAACAACAAACAACACTAACCCCCTAACAACAAACAACCCTAACCCCTAAAAACCAAAAACACTAACCCACTAACAACAAACAACCCTAACCCACTAACAACAAACCACCCTAACACCCTAACCACAAACAACACTAACCCCCTAACAACAAACAACCCTAACCCCCTAACAACAAACAATCCTAACCCCCGAACAACCAACAACACTAACCCCCTAACCACAGTAAACACTAACACCCTAACAACAAAAACCACTAAACCCCAACAAGAAACAACCCTAAACCCCTAACAAAAAACAACACTAACCCCCTAACAACAAGCAACCCTAACCAAACAACAAAAAACCCTAACCCACTAACAACAAACAACACTAACACCCTAACAACAAACAACCCTAACCCCCTAACAACAAACAACACTAACCCCCTAACAACAAACAACCCTAACCCCCTAACAAGAAACAACACTAACCCCCTAACAACAAACAGCCCTAAACCCCTAACATCAAAGAACACTAACACCCTAACAACAAACAACCCTAACCCCCTAACAACAAACACTAACCCCAAAACAACAAACAACCCTAACCCCTGAAAACCAAAAACACTAACCCACTAACAACAAACAACCGTAACCCACTAACAACAAACAACCCTAACACCCTAACCACAAACAACACTAACCCCCTAACAACAAACAACCCTAACCCCCTAACAACAAACAATCCAAACCCCGAACAACCAACAACACTAACCCCCTAACCACAGTAAACACTAACACCCTAACAACAAAAACCACCAAACCCCAACAAGAAACAACCCTAAACCCCTAACAACAAACAACACTAACCCCCTAACAACAAACAACCCTAACCAAACAACAAAAAACCCTAACCCACTAACAACAAGCAACACTAACACCCTAAAAACAAACAACCCTAACCCCCTAACAACAAACAACACTAACACCCTAAAAACAAACAACCCTAACCCCCTAACAACAAACAACCCTAAACCTCTAACATCAAAGAACACTAACACCCTAACAACAAACAACCCTAACCCCCTAACAACAAACACTAACCCCCAAACAACAAACAACCCTAACCCCTGAAAACCAAAAACACTAACCCACTAACAACAAACAACCCTAACCCACTAACAACAAACAACCCTAACACCCTAACAACAAACAACACTAACCCCCTAACAACAAACAACCCTAAACCCCTAACATCAAACAACACTAACCCCCTAACAACACAAAACACTAGCACCCTAACAACAACCAACCCTAACCCCTAAGAACAAACAACTCTAACCCCCAGCAACGAACAATACTAAACCCCTTACAACACAAAACCTAACCCCTTATCAACAAACAACCCTAACCCACTAACAACACACAACCCTAACACCCTAACAACAAGCAACACTAACCCCCTAACAACAAACAACCCTAAACCACTAACATCGAACATCACTAACCCCCTAACAACACAAAACACTAACACCCTAACAACAAACAACACTAACACCCTAACAACAAAAACCACTAAACCCCAACAAGAAACAACCCTAAACCCCTAACAACAAACACTAACCCCCTAACAACAAACAACACTAAACCCCTAACAAGAAACTACCCTAACCGCGTAACAACAAACAACCCTAACCCCCAAACAACAAACAACCCTAACCCCCTAACAACAAACAATCCTCACCCCCGAACAACCAACAACACTAACCCCCTAACCAAAATAAACACTAACACCCGAACAACAAAAACCACTAAACCCCAACAAGAAACAACCCTAAACCCCTAACAACAAAAAACACTAACCCCCTAACAACAAACAACCCTAACCAAACAACAAACAAACCTAACCCACTAACATAAAACAACACTAAGACCCTAACGACAAACAACCCTAACCCCCAAACAACAAACAACACTAACACCCTAACAACAAACAACCCTAACCCCCTAACAAACAACACTAACCCCCTAACAACAAACAACCCTAAACCCCTAACATCAAAGAACACTAACACCCTAACAACAAACAACACTAACACCCTAACAACAAACACTAACCCCCAAAAAACAAACAACCCTAACCCCTGAAAACCAAAAACACTAAACCACTAACAACACACAACCCTAACCCACTAACAACAAACAACCCTAACACCCTAAAAACAAACAAAACTAAACCCCTAACAACACAAAACACTAACACCCTAACAACAAACAACACTAACACCCTAACAACAAAAACCACTAAACCCCAACAAGAAACAACCCTAAACCCCTAACAACAAACAACACTAACCCCCTAACAACAAACAACCCTAACCCCTAAAAACCAAAAACACTAACCCACTAACAACAAACAACCCTAACCCACTAACAACAAACAACCCTAACACCCTAACCACAAACAACACTAACCCCCTAACAACAAACAACCCTAACCCCCTAACAACAAACAATCCTAACCCCCGAACAACCAACAACACTAAACCCCTAACCACAGTAAACACTAACACCCTAACAACAAAAACCACTAAACTCCAACAAGAAACAACCCTAAACCCCTAACAACAAACAACACTAACGCCCTAACAACAAACAACCCTAAGCAAACAACAAACAAACCTAACCCACTAACAACAAACAACACTAACACCCTAACAACAAACACCCCTAACCCCCTAACAACAAACAACACTAACCCCCTAACAACAAACAACCCTAAACTCCTAACATCAAAGAACACTAACACCCTAACAACAAACAACACTAACCCCCTAAAAACAAACACTAACCCCCAAACAACAAACAACCCTAACCCCTAAAAACCAAAAACACTAACCCACTAACAACAAACAACCCTAAACCACTAACAACAAACAACCCTAACAGCCTAACAACAAACAACACTAACCCCCTAACAACAAACAACCCTAAACCCCTAACATCAAACAACACTATCCCCCTAACAACAAACAACCCTAAACCCCTAACATCAAAGAACACTAACACCCTAACAACAAACAACCCTAACCCCCTAACAACAAACGCTAACCCCCAAACAACAAACAACCGTAACCCCTAAAAACCAAAAACACTAACCCACTAACAACAAACAACCCTAACCCACTAACAACAAACAACCCTAACACCCTAACCACAAACAACACTAACCCCCTAACAACAAACAACCCTAACACCCAACAACAAACAATCCTAACCCCCGAACAACCAACAACACTAACCCCCTAACCACAGTAAACACTAACACCCTAACAACAAAAACCACTAAACCCCAACAAGAAACAACCCTAAACCCCTAACAACAAACAACACTAACCCCCTAACAACAAACAACCCTAACCAAACAACAAAAAACCCTAACCCACTAACAACAAACAACACTAACACCCTAACAACAAACAACCCTAACACCCTAACAACAAACAACACTAACACCCTAACAACAAACAACCCTAACCCCCTAACAACAAACAACCCTAAACCCCTGACATCAAAGAACACTAACACCCTAACAACAAACAACCCTAACCCCCTAAAAACAAACACTAACCCCCAAACAACAAACAACCCTAACCCCTGAAAACCAAAAACACTAACCCACTAACAACAAACAACCCTAACCCACTAACAACAAACAACCCTAACACCCTAACAACAAACAACACTAACCCCCTAACAACAAACAACCCTAAACCCCTAACATCAAACAACACTACCCCCTAACAACACAAAACACTAACACCCTAACAACAACCAACCCTAACCCCTAAGAACAAACAACACTAACGCCCTAAGAACAAACAACACTAACCCCCAGCAACGAACAATACTAAACCCCTAACAACACAAAACCTAACCCCTTTTCAACAAACAACCCTAACCCACTAACAACAAACAACCCTAACACCCTAACAACAAGCAACACTAACCCCCTAACAACAAACAACCCTAAACCACTAACATCAAACATCACTAACCCCCTAACAACACAAAACACTAACACCTTAACAACAAACAACACTCACACCCTAACAACAAAAACCACTAAACCCCAACAAGAAACAACCCTAAACCCCTAACAACAAACACAAAGCCCCTAACAACAAACAACACTAAACCTCTAACAAGAAACTACCCTAACCCCGTAACAACAAACAACACTAACCCCGTAACAACAAACAACCCTAACCCCCAAACAACAAACAACCCTAACCCCCTAACAACAAACAATCCTAACCCCCGAACAACCAACAACACTAACGCCCTAACCACAATAAACACTAACACCCGAACAACAAAAACCACTAAACCCCAACAAGAAACAACCCTAAACCCCTAACAACAAAAAACACTAACCCCCTAACAACAAACAACCCTAACCAAACAACAAACAAACCTAATCCACTAACAACAAACAACACTAACACCCTAACGACAAACAACCCTAACTCCCTAAGAACAAACAACACTAACCCCCTAACAACAAACAACCCTAACCCCCTAACAACAAACAACCCTAAACCCCTAACATCAAAGAACACTAACACCCTAAGAACAAACAACCCTAGCCCCTTAACAACAAACAACACTAACCCCCTAACAACACAAAACACTAACACCCTAACAACAGACAACACTAACACCCTAACAACAAAAACCACTAAACCCCAACAAGAAACAACCCTAAACCCCTAACAACAAACAACACTAACCCCATAACAAGAAACAACACTAACCCCCTAACAACAAACAACACTAACCCCCTAACAACAAACAACACTAACACCCTAACAACAACCAACCCTAAACCCCTAACATCAAAGAACACTAACACCCTAACAACAAACAACCCTAACCCCCTAACAACAAACACTAACCCCCAAACAACAAACAACCCTAACCCCTGAAAACCAAAAACACTAAACCACTAACAACAAACAACCCTAACCCACTAACAACAAACAACCCTAACACCCTAAAAACAAACAACACTAAACCCCTAACAACACAAAACACTAACACCCTAACAACAAACAACACTAACACCCTAACAACAAAAACCACTAAACCCCAACAAGAAACAACCCTAAACCCCTAACAACAAACAACACTAACCCCCTAACAACAAACAACCCTAACCCCTAAAAACCAAAAACACTAACCCACTAACAACAAACAACCCTAACCCACTAACAACAAACCACGCTAACACCCTAACCACAAACAACACTAACCCCCTAACAACAAACAACCCTAACCCCCTAACAACAAACAATCCTAACCCCCGAACAACCAACAACACTAACCCCCTAACCACAGTAAACACTAACACCCTAACAACAAAAACCACTAAACCCCAACAAGAAACAACCCTAAACCCCTAACAAAAAACAACACTAACCCCCTAACAACAAGCAACCCTAACCAAACAACAAAAAACCCTAACCCACGAACAACAAACAACGCTAACACCCTAACAACAAACAACCCTAACCCCCTAACAACAAACAACACTAACCGCCTAACAACAAACAACCCTAACCCCCTAACAAGAAACAACACTAACCCCCTAACAACAAACAGCCCTAAACCCCTAACATCAAAGAACACTAACACCCTAACAACAAACAACCCTAACCCCCTAACAACAAACACTAACCCCCAAACAACAAACAACCCTAACCCCTGAAAACCAAAAACACTAACCCACTAACAACAAACAACCGTAACCCACTAACAACAAACAACCCTAACACCCTAACCACAAACAACACTAACCCCCTAACAACAAACAACCCTAACCCCCTAACAACAAACAATCCTAACCCCCGAACAACCAACAACACTAACCCCCTAACCACAGTAAACACTAACACCCTAACAACAAAAACCACCAAACCCCAACTAGAAACAACCCTAAACCCCTAACAACAAACAACACTAACCCCCTAACAACAAACAACCCTAACCAAACAACAAAAAACCCTAACCCACTAACAACAAACAACGCTAACACCCTAAAAACAAACAACCGTAACCCCCTAACAACAAACAACACTAACACCCTAACAACAAACAACCCTAACCCCCTAACAACAAACAACCCTAAACCTCTAACATCAAAGAACACTAACACCCTAACAACAAACAACCCTAACCCCCTAACAACAAACACTAACCCCCAAACAACAAACAACCCTAACCCCTGAAAACCAAAAACACTAACCCACTAACAACAAACAACCCTAACCCACTAACAACAAACAACCCTAACACCCTAACAACAAACAACACTAACCCCCTAACAACAAACAACCCTAAACCCCTAACATCAAACAACACTAACCCCCTAACAACACAAAACACTAGCACCCTAACAACAACCAACCCTAACCCCTAAGAACAAACAACACTAACGCCCTAAGAACAAACAACTCTAACCCCCAGCAACGAACAATACTAAACCCCTAACAACACAAAACCTAACCCCTTATCAACAAACAACCCTAACCCACTAACAACACACAACCCTAACACCCTAACAACAAGCAACACTAACCCCCTAACAACAAACAACCCTAAACCACTAACATCAAACATCACTAAGCCCCTAACAACACAAAACACTAACACCCTAACAACAAACAACACTAACACCCTAACAACAAAAACCACTAAACCCCAACAAGAAACAACCCTAAACCCCTAACAACAAACACTAACCCCCTAACAACAAACAACACTAAACCCCTAACAAGAAACTACCCTAACCGCGTAACAACAAACAACCCTAACCCCCAAACAACAAACAACCCTAACCCCCTAACAACAAACAATCCTCACCCCCGAACAACCAACAACACTAACCCCCTAACCAAAATAAACACTAACACCCGAACAACAAAAACCACTAAACCCCAACAAGAAACAACCCTAAACCCCTAACAACAAAAAACACTAACCCCCTAACAACAAACAACCCTAACCAAACAACAAACAAACCTAACCCACTAACATGAAACAACACTAAGACACTAACGACAAACAACCCTAACCCCCAAACAACAAACAACACTAACACCCTAACAACAAACAACCCTAACCCCCTAACAAACAACACTAACCCCCTAACAACAAACAACCCTAAACCCCTAACATCAAAGAACACTAACACCCTAACAACAAACAACACTAACACCCTAACAACAAACACTAACCCCCAAAAAACAAACAACCCTAACCCCTGAAAACCAAAAACACTAAACCACTAACAACACACAACCCTAACCCACTAACAACAAACAACCCTAACACCCTAAAAACAAACAACACTAAACCCCTAACAACGCAAAACACTAACACGCTAACAACAAACAACACTAACACCCTAACAACAAAAACCACTAAACCCCAACAAGAAACAACCCTAAACCCCTAACAACAAACAACACTAACACCCTAACAACAAAAACCACTAAACCCCAACAAGAAACAACCCTAAACCCCTAACAACAAACAACACTAACCCCCTAACAACAAACAACCCTAACCCCTAAAAACCAAAAACACTAACCCACTAACAACAAACAACCCTAACCCACTAACAACAAACAACCCTAACACCCTAACCACAAACAACACTAACCCCCGAACAACAAACAACCCTAACCCCCTAACAACAAACAATCCTAACCCCCGAACAACCAACAACACTAAACCCCTAACCACAGTAAACACTAACACCCTAACAACAAAAACCACTAAACTCCAACAAGAAACAACCCTAAACCCCCAACAACAAACAACACTAACGCCCTAACAACAAACAACCCTAAGCAAACAACAAACAAACCTAACCCACTAACAACAAACAACACTAACACCCTAACAACAAACACCCCTAACCCCCTAACAACAAACAACACTAACCCCCTAACAACAAACAACCCTAAACTCCTAACATCAAAGAACACTAACACCCTAACAACAAACAACACTAACCCCCTAAAAACAAACACTAACCCCCAAACAACAAACAACCCTAACCCCTAAAAACCAAAAACACTAACCCACTAACAACAAACAACCCTAAACCACTAACAACAAACAACCCTAACAGCCTAACAACAAACAACACTAACCCCCTAACAACAAACAACCCTAAACCCCTAACATCAAACAACACTATCCCCCTAACAACAAACAACCCTAAACCCCTAACATCAAAGAACACTAACACCCTAACAACAAACAACCCTAACCCCCTAACAACAAACGCTAACCCCCAAACAACAAACAACCGTAACCCCTAAAAACCAAAAACACTAACCCACTAACAACAAACAACCCTAACCCACTAACAACAAACAACCCTAACACCCTAACCACAAACAACACTAACCCCCTAACAACAAACAACCCTAACCCCCAAAACAACAAACAATCCTAACCCCCGAACAACCAACAACACTAACCCCCTAACCACAGTAAACACTAACACCCTAACAACAAAAACCACTAAACCCCAACAAGAAACAACCCTAAACCCCTAACAAAAAACAACACTAACCCCCTAACAACAAGCAACCCTAACCAAACAACAAAAAACCCTAACACACTAACAACAAACAACACTAACACCCTAACAACAAACAACCCTAACCCCCTAACAACAAACAACACTAACACCCTAACAACAAACAACCCTAACCCCCTAACAACAAACAACCCTAAACCCCTGACATCAAAGAACACTAACACCCTAACAACAAACAACACTAACCCCCTAAAAACAAACACTAACCGCCAATCAACAAACAACCCTAACCCCTGAAAACCAAAAACACTAACCCACTAACAACAAACAACCCTAACCCACTAACAACAAACAACCCTAACACCCTAACAACAAACAACACTAACCCCCTAACAACAAACAACCCTAAACCCCTAACATCAAACAACACTACCCCCTAACAACACAAAACACTAACACCCTAACAACAACCAACCCTAACCCCTAAGAACAAACAACACTAACGCCCTAAGAACAAACAACACTAACCCCCAGCAACGAACAATACTAAACCCCTAACAACACAAAACCTAACCCCTTTTCAACAAACAACACTAACCCACTAACAACAAACAACCCTAACACCCTAACAACAAGCAACACTAACCCCCTAACAACAAACAACCCTAAACCACTAACATCAAACATCACTAACCCCCTAACAACACAAAACACTAACACCCTAACAACAAACAACACTAACACCCTAACAACAAAAACCACTAAACCCCAACAAGAAACAACCCTAAACCCCTAACAACAAACACAAAGCCCCTAACAACAAACAACACTAAACCTCTAACAAGAAACTACCCTAACCCCGTAACAACAAACAACACTAACCCCGTAACAACAAACAACCCTAACCCCCAAACAACAAACAACCCTAACCCCCTAACAACAAACAATCCTAACCCCCGAACAACCAACAACACTAACGCCCTAACCACAATAAACACTAACACCCGAACAACAAAAACCACTAAACCCCAACAAGAAACAACCCTAAACCCCTAACAACAAAAAACACTAACCCCCTAACAACAAACAACCCTAACCAAAAAACAAACAAACCTAATCCACTAACAACAAACAACACTAACACCCTAACGACAAACAACCCTAACTCCCTAAGAACAAACAACACTAACACCCTAACAACAAACAACCCTAACCCCCTAACAACAAACAACACTAACCCCCTAACAACAAACAACCCTAAACCCCTAACATCAAAGAACACTAACACCCTAACAACAAACAACCCTAGCCCCTTAACAACAAACAACACTAACCCCCTAACAACACAAAACACTAACACCCTAACAACAGACAACACTAACACCCTAACAACAAAAACCACTAAACCCCAACAAGAAACAACCCTAAACCCGTAACAACAAACAACACTAACCCCCTAACAAGAAACAACACTAACCCCCTAACAACAAACAACACTAACCCCCTAACAACAAACAACACTAACACCCTAACAACAACCAACCCTAAACCCCTAACATCAAAGAACACTAACACCCTAACAACAAACAACCCTAACCCCCTAACAACAAACACTAACCCCCAAACAACAAACAACCCTAACCCCTGAAAACCAAAAACACTAAACCACTAACAACAAACAACCCTAACCCACTAACAACAAACAACCCTAACACCCTAAAAACAAACAACACTAAACCCCTAACAACACAAAACACTAACACCCTAACAACAAACAACACTAACACCCTAACAACAAAAACCACTAAACCCCATCAAGAAACAACCCTAAACCCCTAACAACAAACAACACTAACCCCCTAACAACAAACAACCCTAACCCCTAAAAACCAAAAACACTAACCCACTAACAACAAACAACCCTAACCCACTAACAACAAACCACCCTAACACCCTAACCACAAACAACACTAACCCCCTAACAACAAACAACCCTAACCCCCTAACAACAAACAATCCTAACCCCCGAACAACCAACAACACTAACCCCCTAACCACAGTAAACACTAACACCCTAACAACAAAAACCACTAAACCCCAACAAGAAACAACCCTAAACCCCTAACAAAAAACAACACTAACCCCCTAACAACAAGCAACCCTAACCAAACAACAAAAAACCCTAACCCACTAACAACAAACAACACTAACACCCTAACAACAAACAACCCTAACCCCCTAACAACAAACAACACTAACCCCCTAACAACAAACAAGCCTAACCCCCTAACAAGAAACAACACTAACCCCCTAACAACAAACAGCCCTAAACCCCTAACATCAAATAACACTAACACCCTAACAACAAACAACCCTAACCCCCTAACAACAAACACTAACCCCAAAACAACAAACAACCCTAACCCCTGAAAACCAAAAACACTAACCCACTAACAACAAACAACCGTAACCCACTAACAACAAACAACCCTAACACCCTAACCACAAACAACACTAACCCCCTAACAACAAACAACCCTAACCCCCTAACAACAAACAATCCTAACCCCCGAACAACCAACAACACTAACCCCCTAACCACAGTAAACACTAACACCCTAACAACAAAAACCACCAAACCCCAACAAGAAACAACCCTAAACCCCTAACAACAAACAACACTAACCCCCTAACAACAAACAACCCTAACCAAACAACAAAAAACCCTAACCCACTAACAACAAACAACACTAACTCCCTAAAAACAAACAACCCTAACCCCCTAACAACAAACAACACTAACACCCTAACAACAAACAACCCTAACCCCCTAACAACAAACAACCCTAAACCTCTAACATCAAAGAACACTAACACCCTAACAACAAACAACCCTAACCCCCTTAGAACAAACACTAACCCCCAAACAACAAACAACCCTAACACCTGAAAACCAAAAACACTAACCCACTAACAACAAACAACCCTAACCCACTAACAACAAACAACCCTAACACCCTAACAACAAACAACACTAACCCCCTAACAACAAACAACCCTAAACCCCTAACATCAAACAACACTAACCCCCTAACAACACAAAACACTAGCACCCTAACAACAACCAACCCTAACCCCTAAGAACAAACAACTCTAACCCCCAGCAACGAACAATACTAAACCCCTTACAACACAAAACCTAACCCCTTATCAACAAACAACCCTAACCCACTAACAACACACAACCCTAACACCCTAACAACAAGCAACACTAACCCCCTAACAACAAACAACCCTAAACCACTAACATCGAACATCACTAACCCCCTAACAACACAAAACACTAACACCCTAACAACAAACAACACTAACACCCTAACAACAAAAACCACTAAACCCCAACAAGAAACAACCCTAAACCCCTAACAACAAACACTAACCCCCTAACAACAAACAACACTAAACCCCTAACAAGAAACTACCCTAACCGCGTAACAACAAACAACCCTAACCCCCAAACAACAAACAACCCTAACCCCCTAACAACAAACAATCCTCACCCCCGAACAACCAACAACACTAACCCCCTAACCAAAATAAACACTAACACCCGAACAACAAAAACCACTAAACCCCAACAAGAAACAACCCTAAACCCCTAACAACAAAAAACACTAACCCCCTAACAACAAACAACCCTAACCAAACAACAAACAAACCTAACCCACTAACATGAACCAACACTAAGACCCTAACGACAAATAACCCTAACCCCCAAACAACAAACAACACTAACACCCTAACAACAAACAACCCTAACCCCCTAACAAACAACACTAACCCCCTAACAACAAACAACCCTAAACCCCTAACATCAAAGAACACTAACACCCTAACAACAAACAACACTAACACCCTAACAACAAACACTAACCCCCAAAAAACAAACAACCCTAACCCCTGAAAACCAAAAACACTAAACCACTAACAACACACAACCCTAACCCACTAACAACAAACAACCCTAACACCCTAAAAACAAACAAAACTAAACCCCTAACAACACAAAACACTAACACCCTAACAACAAACAACACTAACACCCTAACAACAAAAACCACTAAACCCCAACAAGAAACAACCCTAAACCCCTAACAACAAACAACACTAACCCCCTAACAACAAACAACCCTAACCCCTAAAAACCAAAAACACTAACCCACTAACAACAAACAACCCTAACCCACTAACAACAAACAACCCTAACACCCTAACCACAAACAACACTAACCCCCTAACAACAAACAACCCTAACCCCCTAACAACAAACAATCCTAACCCCCGAACAACCAACAACACTAACCCCCTAACCACAGTAAACACTAACACCCTAACAACAAAAACCACTAAACTCCAACAAGAAACAACCCTAAACCCCTAACAACAAACAACACTAACGCCCTAACAACAAACAACCCTAAGCAAACAACAAACAAACCTAACCCACTAACAACAAACAACACTAACACCCTAACAACAAACACCCCTAACCCCCTAACAACAAACAACACTAACCCCCTAACAACAAACAACCCTAAACTCCTAACATCAAAGAACACTAACACCCTAACAACAAACAACACTAACCCCCTAAAAACAAACACTAACCCCCAAACAACAAACAACCCTAACCCCTAAAAACCAAAAACACTAACCCACTAACAACAAACAACCCTAAACCACTAACAACAAACAACCCTAACAGCCTAACAACAAACAACACTAACCCCCTAACAACAAACAACCCTAAACCCCTAACATCAAACAACACTATCCCCCTAACAACAAACAACCCTAAACCCCTAACATCAAAGAACACTAACACCCTAACAACAAACAACCCTAACCCCCTAACAACAAACGCTAACCCCCAAACAACAAACAACCGTAACCCCTAAAAACCAAAAACACTAACCCACTAACAACAAACAACCGTAACCCACTAACAACAAACAACCCTAACACCCTAACCACAAACAACACTAACCCCCTAACAACAAACAACCCTAACCCCCTAACAACAATCCTAACCCCCGAACAACCAACAACACTAACCCCCTAACCACAGTAAACACTAACACCATAACAACAAAAACCACTAAACCCCAACAAGAAACAACCCTAAACCCCTAACAACAAACAACACTAACCCCCTAACAACAAAAAACCCTAACCCCCTAACAACAAACAACCCTAACCAAACAACAAAAAACCCTAACCCACTAACAACAAACAACACTAACACCCTAACAACAAACAACCCTAACACCCTAACAACAAACAACACTAACACCCTAACAACAAACAACCCTAACCCCCTAACAACAAACAACCCTAAACCCCTGACATCAAAGAACACTAACACCCTAACAACAAACAACCCTAACCCCCTAACAACAAACACTAACCCCCAAACAACAAACAAACCTAACCCCTGAAAACCAAAAACACTAACCCACTAACAACAAACAACCCTAACCCACTAACAACAAACAACCCTAACACCCTAACAACAAAAAACACTAACCCAATAACAACAAACAACCCTAAACCCCTAACATCAAACAACACTACCCCCTAACAACACAAAACACTAACACCCTAACAACAACCAACCCTAACCCCTAAGAACAAACAACACTAACGCCCTAAGAACAAACAACACTAACCCCCAGCAACGAACAATACTAAACCCCTAACAACACAAAACCTAACCCCTTTTCAACAAACAACCCTAACCCACTAACAACAAACAACCCTAACACCCTAACAACAAGCAACACTAACCCCCTAACAACAAACAACCCTAAACCACTAACATCAAACATCACTAACCCCCTAACAACACAAAACACTAACACCCTAACAACAAACAACACTAACACCCTAACAACAAAAACCACTAAACCCCAACAAGAAACAACCCTAAACCCCTAACAACAAACACAAACCCCCTAACAACAAACAACACTAAACCTCTAACAAGAAACTACCCTAACCCCGTAACAACAAACAACACTAACCCCGTAACAACAAACAACCCTAACCCCCAAACAACAAACAACCCTAACCCCCTAAGAACAAACAACACTAACACCCTAACAACAAACAACCCTAACCCCCTAACAACAAACAACACTAACCCCCTAACAACAAACAACCCTAAACCCCTAACATCAAAGAACACTAACACCCTAACAACAAACAACCCTAACCCCCTAACAACAAACACTAACCCCCAAACAACAAACAACCCTAACCCACTAACAACAAACAACCCTAACACCCTAAAAACAAACAACACTAAACCCCTAACAACACAAAACACTAACACCCTAACAACAAACAACACTAACACCCTAACAACAAAAACCACTAAACCCCAACAAGAAACAACCCTAAACCCCTAACAACAAACAACACTAACCCCCTAACAACAAACAACCCTAACCCCTAAAAACCAAAAACACTAACCCACTAACAACAAACAACCCTAACCCACTAACAACAAACCACCCTAACACCCTAACCACAAACAACACTAACCCCCTAACAACAAACAACCCTAACCCCCTAACAACAAACAATCCTAACCCCCGAACAACCAACAACACTAAACCCCTAACCACAGTAAACACTAACACCCTAACAACAAAAACCACTAAACTCCAACAAGAAACAACCCTAAACCCCTAACAACAAACAACACTAACGCCCTAACAACAAACAACCCTAAGCAAACAACAAACAAACCTAACCCACTAACAACAAACAACACTAACACCCTAACAACAAACACCCCTAACCCCCTAACAACAACCAACACTAACCCCCTAACAACAAACAACCCTAAACTCCTAACATCAAAGAACACTAACACCCTAACAACAAACAACACTAACCCCCTAAAAACAAACACTAACCCCCAAACAACAAACAACCCTAACCCCTAAAAACCAAAAACACTAACCCACTAACAACAAACAACCCTAAACCACTAACAACAAACAACCCTAACACCCTAACAACAAACAACACTAACCCCCTAACAACAAACAACCCTAAACCCCTAACATCAAACAACACTATCCCCCTAACAACAAACAACCCTAAACCCCTAACATCAAAGAACACTAACACCCTAACAACAAACAACCCTAAACCCCTAACAACAAACGCTAACCCCCAAACAACAAACAACCGTAACCCCTAAAAACCAAAAACACTAACCCACTAACAACAAACAACCCTAACCCACTAACAACAAACAACCGTAACCCCCTAACAACAAACAACCCTAAACCCCTAACATCAAACAACACTACCCCCTAACAACACAAAACACTAGCACCCTAACAACAACCAACCCTAACCCCTAAGAACAAACAACACTAACGCCCTAAGAACAAACAACACTAACCCCCAGCAACGAACAATACTAAACCCCTAACAACACAAAACCTAACCCCTTTTCAACAAACAACCCTAACCCACTAACAACAAACAACCCTAACACCCTAACAACAAGCAACACTAACCCCCTAACAACAAACAACCCTAAACCACTAACATCAAACATCACTAACCCCCTAACAACACAAAACACTAACACCCTAACAACAAACAACACTAACACCCTAACAACAAAAACCACTAAACCCCAACAAGAAACAACCCTAAACCCCTAACAACAAACACAAAGCCCCTAACAACAAACAACACTAAACCTCTAACAAGAAACTACCCTAACCGCGTAACAACAAACAACCCTAACCCCCAAACAACAAACAACCCTAACCCCCTAACAACAAACAATCCTCACCCCCGAACAACCAACAACACTAACCCCCTAACCAAAATAAACACTAACACCCGAACAACAAAAACCACTAAACCCCAACAAGAAACAACCCTAAACCCCTAACAACAAAAAACACTAACCCCCTAACAACAAACAACCCTAACCAAACAACAAACAAACCTAACCCACTAACATGAAACAACACTAAGACCCTAACGACAAACAACCCTAACCCCCAAACAACAAACAACACTAACACCCTAACAACAAAGAACCCTAACCCCCTAACAAACAACACTAACCCCCTAACAACAAACAACCCTAAACCCCTAACATCAAAGAACACTAACACCCTAACAACAAACAACACTAACACCCTAACAACAAACACTAACCCCCAAAAAACAAACAACCCTAACCCCTGAAAACCAAAAACACTAAACCACTAACAACACACAACCCTAACCCACTAACAACAAACAACCCTAACACCCTAAAAACAAACAAAACTAAACCCCTAACAACACAAAACACTAACACCCTAACAACAAACAACACTAACACCCTAACAACAAAAACCACTAAACCCCAACAAGAAACAACCCTAAACCCCTAACAACAAACAACACTAACCCCCTAACAACAAACAACCCTAACCCCTAAAAACCAAAAACACTAACCCACTAACAACAAACAACCCTAACCCACTAACAACAAACAACCCTAACACCCTAACCACAAACAACACTAACCCCCTCACAACAAACAACCCTAACCCCCTAACAACAAACAATCCTAACCCCCGAACAACCAACAACACTAAACCCCTAACCACAGTAAACACTAACACCCTAACAACAAAAACCACTAAACTCCAACAAGAAACAACCCTAAACCCCTAACAACAAACAACACTAACGCCCTAACAACAAACAACCCTAAGCAAACAACAAACAAACCTAACCCACTAACAACAAACAACACTAACACCCTAACAACAAACACCCCTAACCCCCTAACAACAAACAACACTAACCCCCTAACAACAAACAACCCTAAACTCCTAACATCAAAGAACACTAACACCCTAACAACAAACAACACTAACCCCCTAAAAACAAACACTAACCCCCAAACAACAAACAACCCTAACCCCTAAAAACCAAAAACACTAACCCACTAACAACAAACAACCCTAAACCACTAACAACAAACAACCCTAACAGCCTAACAACAAACAACACTAACCCCCTAACAACAAACAACCCTAAACCCCTAACATCAAACAACACTATCCCCCTAACAACAAACAACCCTAAACCCCTAACATCAAAGAACACTAACACCCTAACAACAAACAACCCTAACCCCCTAACAACAAACGCTAACCCCCAAACAACAAACAACCGTAACCCCTAAAAACCAAAAACACTAACCCACTAACAACAAACAACCGTAACCCACTAACAACAAACAACCCTAACACCCTAACCACAAACAACACTAACCCCCTAACAACAAACAACCCTAACCCCCTAACAACAATCCTAACCCCCGAACAACCAACAACACTAACCCCCTAACCACAGTAAACACTAACACCATAACAACAAAAACCACTAAACCCCAACAAGAAACAACCCTAAACCCCTAACAACAAACAACACTAACCCCCTAACAACAAACAACCCTAACCCCCTAACAACAAACAACCCTAACCAAACAACAAAAAACCCTAACCCACTAACAACAAACAACACTAACACCCTAACAACAAACAACCCTAACACCCTAACAACAAACAACACTAACACCCTAACAACAAACAACCCTAACCCCCTAACAACAAACAACCCTAAACCCCTGACATCAAAGAACACTAACACCGTAACAACAAACAACCCTAACCCCCTAACAACAAACACTAACCCCCAAACAACAAACAAACCTAACCCCTGAAAACCAAAAACACTAACCCACTAACAACAAACAACCCTAACCCACTAACAACAAACAACCCTAACACCCTAACAACAAAAAACACTAACCCAATAACAACAAACAACCCTAAACCCCTAACATCAAACAACACTACCCCCTAACAACACAAAACACTAACACCCTAACAACAACCAACCCTAACCCCTAAGAACAAACAACACTAACGCCCTAAGAACAAACAACACTAACCCCCAGCAACGAACAATACTAAACCCCTAACAACACAAAACCTAACCCCTTTTCAACAAACAACCCTAACCCACTAACAACAAACAACCCTAACACCCTAACAACAAGCAACACTAACCCCCTAACAACAAACAACCCTAAACCACTAACATCAAACATCACTAACCCCCTAACAACACAAAACACTAACACCCTAACAACAAACAACACTAACACCCTAACAACAAAAACCACTAAACCCCAACAAGAAACAACCCTAAACCCCTAACAACAAACACAAACCCCCTAACAACAAACAACACTAAACCTCTAACAAGAAACTACCCTAACCCCGTAACAACAAACAACACTAACCCCGTAACAACAAACAACCCTAACCCCCAAACAACAAACAACCCTAACCCCCTAAGAACAAACAACACTAACACCCTAACAACAAACAACCCTAACCCCCTAACAACAAACAACACTAACCCCCTAAAAACAAACAACCCTAAACCCCTAACATCAAAGAACACTAACACCCTAACAACAAACAACCCTAACCCCCTAACAACAAACACTAACCCCCAAACAACAAACAACCCTAACCCCTGAAAACCAAAAACACTACACCACTAAAAACAAACAACCCTAACCCACTAACAACAAACAACCCTAACACCCTAACAACAAACAACACTAACCCCCTAACAACAAACAACCCTAAACCCCTAACATCAAACAACACTAAACCCCTAACAACACAAAACACTAACACCCTAACAACAAACAACACTAACACCCTAACAACAAAAACCACTAAACCCCAACAAGAAACAACCCTAAACCCCTAACAACAAACACTAACCCCCTAACAACAAACAACACTAAACCCCTAACAAGAAACTACCCTAACCGCGTAACAACAAACAACGCTAACCCCCAAACAACAAACAACCCTAACCCCCTAACAACAAACAATCCTCACCCCCGAACAACCAACAACACTAACCCCCTAACCAAAATAAACACTAACACCCGAACAACAAAAACCACTAAACCCCAACAAGAAACAACCCTAAACCCCTAACAACAAAAAACACTAACCCCCTAACAACAAACAACCCTAACCAAACAACAAACAAACCTAACCCACTAACATGAAACAACACTAAGACCCTAACGACAAACAACCCTAACCCCCAAACAACAAACAACACAAACACCCTAACAACAAACAACCCTAACCCCCTAACAAACAACACTAACCCCCTAACAACAAACAACCCTAAACCCCTAACATCAAAGAACACTAACACCCTAACAACAAACAACACTAACACCCTAACAACCAACACTAACCCCCAAAAAACAAACAACCCTAACCCCTGAAAACCAAAAACACTAAACCACTAACAACAAACAACCCTAACCCACTAACAACAAACAACCCTAACACCCTAAAAACAAACAACACTAAACCCCTAACAACACAAAACACTAACACCCTAACAACAAACAACACTAACACCCTAACAACAAAAACCACTAAACCCCAACAAGAAACAACCCTAAACCCCTAACAACAAACAACACTAACCCCCTAACAACAAACAACCCTAACCCCTAAAAACCAAAAACACTAACCCACTAACAACAAACAACCCTAACCCACTAACAACAAACAACCCTAACACCCTAACCACAAACAACACTAACCCCCTAACAACAAACAACCCTAACCCCCTAACAACAAACAATCCTAACCCCCGAACAACCAACAACACTAAACCCCTAACCACAGTAAACACTAACACCCTAACAACAAAAACCACTAAACTCCAACAAGAAACAACCCTAAACCCCTAACAACAAACAACACTAACGCCCTAACAACAAACAACCCTAAGCAAACAACAAACAAACCTAACCCACTAACAACAAACAACACTAACACCCTAACAACAAACACCCCTAACCCCCTAACAACAAACAACACTAACCCCCTAACAACAAACAACCCTAAACTCCTAACATCAAAGAACACTAACACCCTAACAACAAACAACACTAACCCCCTAAAAACAAACACTAACCCCCAAACAACAAACAACCCTAACCCCTAAAAACCAAAAACACTAACCCACTAACAACAAACAACCCTAAACCACTAACAACAAACAACCCTAACAGCCTAACAACAAACAACACTAACCCCCTAACAACAAACAACCCTAAACCCCTAACATCAAACAACACTATCCCCCTAACAACAAACAACCCTAAACCCCTAACATCAAAGAACACTAACACCCTAACAACAAACAACCCTAACCCCCTAACAACAAACGCTAACCCCCAAACAACAAACAACCGTAACCCCTAAAAACCAAAAACACTAACCCACTAACAACAAACAACCCTAACCCACTAACAACAAACAACCCTAACACCCTAACCACAAACAACACTAACCCCCTAACAACAAACAACCCTAACACCCAACAACAAACAATCCTAACCCCCGAATAACCAACAACACTAACCCCCTAACCACAGTAAACACTAACACCCTAACAACAAAAACCACTAAACCCCAACAAGAAACAACCCTAAACCCCTAACAACAAACAACACTAACCCCCTAACAACAAACAACCCTAACCAAACAACAAAAAACCCTAACCCACTAACAACAAACAACACTAACACCCTAACAACAAACAACCCTAACACCCTAACAACAAACAACACTAACACCCTAACAACAAACAACCCTAACCCCCTAACAACAAACAACCCTAAACCCCTGACATCAAAGAACACTAACACCCTAACAACAAACAACCCTAACCCCCTAAAAACAAACACTAACCCCCAAACAACAAACAACCCTAACCCCTGAAAACCAAAAACACTAACCCACTAACAACAAACAACCCTAACCCACTAACAACAAACAACCCTAACACCCTAACAACAAACAACACTAAGCCCCTAACAACAAACAACCCTAAACCCCTAACATCAAACAACACTACCCCCTAACAACACAAAACACTAACACCCTAACAACAACCAACCCTAACCCCTAAGAACAAACACTAACGCCCTAAGAACAAACAACACTAACCCCCAGCAACGAACAATACTAAACCCCTAACAACACAAAACCTAACCCCTTTTCAACAAACAACCCTAACCCACTAACAACAAACAACCCTAACACCCTAACAACAAGCAACACTAACCCCCTAACAACAAACAACCCTAAACCACTAACATCAAACATCACTAACCCCCTAACAACACAAAACACTAACACCTTAACAACAAACAACACTCACACCCTAACAACAAAAACCACTAAACCCCAACAAGAAACAACCCTAAACCCCTAACAACAAACACAAAGCCCCTAACAACAAACAACACTAAACCTCTAACAAGAAACTACCCTAACCCCGTAACAACAAACAACACTAACCCCGTAACAACAAACAACCCTAACCCCCAAACAACAAACAACCCTAACCCCCTAACAACAAACAATCCTAACCCCCGAACAACCAACAACACTAACGCCCTAACCACAATAAACACTAACACCCGAACAACAAAAACCACTAAACCCCAACAAGAAACAACCCTAAACCCCTAACAACAAAAAACACTAACCCCCTAACAACAAACAACCCTAACCAAACAACAAACAAACCTAATCCACTAACAACAAACAACACTAACACCCTAACGACAAACAACCCTAACTCCCTAAGAACAAACAACACTAACACCCTAACAACAAACAACCCTAACCCCCTAACAACAAACAACACTAACCCCCTAACAACAAACAACCCTAAACCCCTAACATCAAAGAACACTAACACCCTAACAACAAACAACCCTAGCCCCTTAACAACAAACAACACTAACCCCCTAACAACACAAAACACTAACACCCTAACAACAGACAACACTAACACCCTAACAACAAAAACCACTAAACCCCAACAAGAAACAACCCTAAACCCCTAACAACAAACAACACTAACCCCCTAACAAGAAACAACACTAACCCCCTAACAACAAACAACACTAACCCCCTAACAACAAACAACACTAACACCCTAACAACAACCAACCCTAAACCCCTAACATCAAAGAACACTAACACCCTAACAACAAACAACCCTAACCCCCTAACAACAAACACTAACCCCCAAACAACAAACAACCCTAACCCCTGAAAACCAAAAACACTAAACCACTAACAACAAACAACCCTAACCCACTAACAACAAACAACCCTAACACCCTAAAAACAAACAACACTAAACCCCTAACAACACAAAACACTAACACCCTAACAACAAACAACACTAACACCCTAACAACAAAAACCACTAAACCCCAACAAGAAACAACCCTAAACCCCTAACAACAAACAACACTAACCCCCTAACAACAAACAACCCTAACCCCTAAAAACCAAAAACACTAACCCACTAACAACAAACAACCCTAACCCACTAACAACAAACCACCCTAACACCCTAACCACAAACAACACTAACCCCCTAACAACAAACAACCCTAACCCCCTAACAACAAACAATCCTAACCCCCGAACAACCAACAACACTAACCCCCTAACCACAGTAAACACTAACACCCTAACAACAAAAACCACTAAACCCCAACAAGAAACAACCCTAAACCCCTAACAAAAAACAACACTAACCCCCTAACAACAAGCAACCCTAACCAAACAACAAAAAACCCTAACCCACTAACAACAAACAACACTAACACCCTAACAACAAACAACCCTAACCCCCTAACAACAAACAACACTAACCCCCTAACAACAAACAACCCTAACCCCCTAACAAGAAACAACACTAACCCCCTAACAACAAACAGCCCTAAACCCCTAACATCAAAGAACACTAACACCCTAACAACAAACAACCCTAACCCCCTACCAACAAACACTAACCCCCAAACAACAAACAACCCTAACCCCTGAAAACCAAAAACACTAACCCACTAACAACAAACAACCGTAACCCACTAACAACAAACAACCCTAACACCCTAACCACAAACAACACTAACCCCCTAACAACAAACAACCCTAACCCCCTAACAACAAACAATCCTAACCCCCGAACAACCAACAACACTAACCCCCTAACAACAAACAACACTAACCCCCTAACAACAAACAACCCTAAACTCCTAACATCAAAGAACACTAACACCCTAACAACAAACAACACTAACCCCCTAAAAACAAACACTAACCCCCAAACAACAAACAACCCTAACCCCTAAAAACCAAAAACACTAACCCACTAACAACAAACAACCCTAAACCACTAACAACAAACAACCCTAACAGCCTAACAACAAACAACACTAACCCCCTAACAACAAACAACCCTAAACCCCTAACATCAAACAACACTATCCCCCTAACAACAAACAACCCTAAACCCCTAACATCAAAGAACACTAACACCCTAACAACAAACAACCCTAACCCCCTAACAACAAACGCTAACCCCCAAACAACAAACAACCGTAACCCCTAAAAACCAAAAACACTAACCCACTAACAACAAACAACCCTAACCCACTTACAACAAACAACCCTAACACCCTAACCACAAACAACACTAACCCCCTAACAACAAACAACCCTAACACCCAACAACAAACAATCCTAACCCCCGAACAACCAACAACACTAACCCCCTAACCACAGTAAACACTAACACCCTAACAACAAAAACCACTAAACCCCAACAAGAAACAACCCTAAACCCCTAACAACAAACAACACTAACCCCCTAACAACAAACAACCCTAACCAAACAACAAAAAACCCTAACCCACTAACAACAAACAACACTAACACCCTAACAACAAACAACCCTAACACCCTAACAACAAACAACACTAACACCCTAACAACAAACAACCCTAACCCCCTAACAACAAACAACCCTAAACCCCTGACATCAAAGAACACTAACACCCTAACAACAAACAACCCTAACCCCCTAAAAACAAACACTAACCCCCAAACAACAAACAACCCTAACCCCTGAAAACCAAAAACACTAACCCACTAACAACAAACAACCCTAACACCCTAACAACAAACAACACTAACCCCCTAACAACAAACAACCCTAAACCCCTAACATCAAACAACACTAACCCCTAACAACACAAAACACTAACACCCTAACAACAACCAACCCTAACCCCTAAGAACAAACAACACTAACGCCCTAAGAACAAACAACACTAACCCCCAGCAACGAACAATACTAAACCCCTAACAACACAAAACCTAACCCCTTTTCAACAAACAACCCTAACCCACTAACAACAAACAACCCTAACACCCTAACAACAAGCAACACTAACCCCCTAACAACAAACAACCCTAAACCACTAACATCAAACATCACTAACCCCCTAACAACACAAAACACTAACACCTTAACAACAAACAACACTAACACCCTAACAACAAAAACGACTAAACCCCAACAAGAAACAACCCTAAACCCCTAACAACAAACACAAAGCCCCTAACAACAAACAACACTAAACCTCTAACAAGAAACTACCCTAACCCCGTAACAACAAACAACACTAACCCCGTAACAACAAACAACCCTAACCCCCAAACAACAAACAACCCTAACCCCCTAACAACAAACAATCCTAACCCCCGAACAACCAACAACACTAACGCCCTAACCACAATAAACACTAACACCCGAACAACAAAAACCACTAAACCCCAACAAGAAACAACCCTAAACCCCTAACAACAAAAAACACTAACCCCCTAACAACAAACAACCCTAACCAAACAACAAACAAACCTAATCCACTAACAACAAACAACACTAACACCCTAACGACAAACAACCCTAACTCCCTAAGAACAAACAACACTAACACCCTAACAACAAACAACCCTAACCCCCTAACAACAAACAACACTAACCCCCTAACAACAAACAACCCTAAACCCCTAACATCAAAGAACACTAACACCCTAACAACAAACAACCCTAGCCCCTTAACAACAAACAACACTAACCCCCTAACAACACAAAACACTAACACCCTAACAACAGACAACACTAACACCCTAACAACAAAAACCACTAAACCCCAACAAGAAACAACCCTAAACCCCTAACATCAAACAACACTAAACCCCTAACAACACAAAACACTAACACCCTAACAACAAACAACACTAACACCCTAACAACAAAAACCACTAAACCCCAACAAGAAACAACCCTAAACCCCTAACAACAAACACTAATCCCCTAACAACAAACAACACTAAACCCCTAACAAGAAACTACCCTAACCGCGTAACAACAAACAACGCTAACCCCCAAACAACAAACAACCCTAACCCCCTAACAACAAACAATCCTCACCCCCGAACAACCAACAACACTAACCCCCTAACCAAAGTAAACACTAACACCCGAACAACAAAAACCACTAAACCCCAACAAGAAACAACCCTAAACCCCTAACAACAAAAAACACTAACCCCCTAACAACAAACAACCCTAACCAAACAACAAACAAACCTAACCCACTAACATGAAACAACACTAAGACCCTAACGACAAACAACCCTAACCCCCAAACAACAAACAACACTAACACCCTAACAACAAACAACCCTAACCCCCTAACAAACAACACTAACCCCCTAACAACAAACAACCCTAAACCCCTAACATCAAAGAACACTAACACCCTAACAACAAACAACACTAACACCCTAACAACCAACACTAACCCCCAAAAAACAAACAACCCTAACCCCTGAAAACCAAAAACACTAAACCACTAACAACAAACAACCCTAACCCACTAACAACAAACAACCCTAACACCCTAAAAACAAACAACACTAAACCCCTAACAACACAAAACACTAACACCCTAACAACAAACAACACTAACACCCTAACAACAAAAACCACTAAACCCCAACAAGAAACAACCCTAAACCCCTAACAACAAACAACACTAACCCCCTAACAACAAACAACCCTAACCCCTAAAAACCAAAAACACTAACCCACTAACAACAAACAACCCTAACCCACTAACAACAAACAACCCTAACACCCTAACCACAAACAACACTAACCCCCTAACAACAAACAACCCTAACCCCCTAACAACAAACAATCCTAACCCCCGAACAACCAACAACACTAAACCCCTAACCACAGTAAACACTAACACCCTAACAACAAAAACCACTAAACTCCAACAAGAAACAACCCTAAACCCCTAACAACAAACAACACTAACGCCCTAACAACAAACAACCCTAAGCAAACAACAAACAAACCTAACCCACTAACAACAAACAACACTAACACCCTAACAACAAACACCCCTAACCCCCTAACAACAAACAACACTAACCCCCTAACAACAAACAACCCTAAACTCCTAACATCAAAGAACACTAACACCCTAACAACAAACAACACTAACCCCCTAAAAACAAACACTAACCCCCAAACAACAAACAACCCTAACCCCTAAAAACCAAAAACACTAACCCACTAACAACAAACAACCCTAAACCACTAACAACAAACAACGCTAACAGCCTAACAACAAACAACACTAACCCCCTAACAACAAACAACCCTAAACCCCTAACATCAAACAACACTATCCCCCTAACAACAAACAACCCTAAACCCCTAACATCAAAGAACACTAACACCCTAACAACAAACAACCCTAACCCCCTAACAACAAACGCTAACCCCCAAACAACAAACAACCGTAACCCCTAAAAACCAAAAACACTAACCCACTAACAACAAACAACCCTAACCCACTAACAACAAACAACCCTAACACCCTAACCACAAACAACACTAACCCCCTAACAACAAACAACCCTAACACCCAACAACAAACAATCCTAACCCCCGAACAACCAACAACACTAACCCCCTAACCACAGTAAACACTAACACCCTAACAACAAAAACCACTAAACCCCAACAAGAAACAACCCTAAACCCCTAACAACAAACAACACTAACCCCCTAACAACAAACAACCCTAACCAAACAACAAAAAACCCTAACCCACTAACAACAAACAACACTAACACCCTAACAACAAACAACCCTAACACCCTAACAACAAACAACACTAACACCCTAACAACAAACAACCCTAACCCCCTAACAACAAACAACCCTAAACCCCTGACATCAAAGAACACTAACACCCTAACAACAAACAACCCTAACCCCCTAAAAACAAACACTAACCCCCAAACAACAAACAACCCTAACCCCTGAAAACCAAAAACACTAACCCACTAACAACAAACAACCCTAACCCACTAACAACAAACAACCCTAACACCCTAACAACAAACAACACTAACCCCCTAACAACAAACAACCCTAAACCCCTAACATCAAACAACACTATCCCCCTAACAACAAACAACCCTAAACCCCTAACATCAAAGAACACTAACACCCTAACAACAAACAACCCTAACCCCCTAACAACAAACGCTAACCCCCAAACAACAAACAACCGTAACCCCTAAAAACCAAAAACACTAACCCACTAACAACAAACAACCGTAACCCACTAACAACAAACAACCCTAACACCCTAACCACAAACAACACTAACCCCCTAACAACAAACAACCCTAACCCCCTAACAACAATCCTAACCCCCGAACAACCAACAACACTAACCCCCTAACCACAGTAAACACTAACACCATAACAACAAAAACCACTAAACCCCAACAAGAAACAACCCTAAACCCCTAACAACAAACAACACTAACCCCCTAACAACAAAAAACCCTAACCCCCTAACAACAAACAACCCTAACCAAACAACAAAAAACCCTAACCCACTAACAACAAACAACACTAACACCCTAACAACAAACAACCCTAACACCCTAACAACAAACAACACTAACACCCTAACAACAAACAACCCTAACCCCCTAACAACAAACAACCCTAAACCCCTGACATCAAAGAACACTAACACCCTAACAACAAACAACCCTAACCCCCTAACAACAAACACTAACCCCCAAACAACAAACAAACCTAACCCCTGAAAACCAAAAACACTAACCCACTAACAACAAACAACCCTAACCCACTAACAACAAACAACCCTAACACCCTAACAACAAAAAACACTAACCCAATAACAACAAACAACCCTAAACCCCTAACATCAAACAACACTACCCCCTAACAACACAAAACACTAACACCCTAACAACAACCAACCCTAACCCCTAAGAACAAACAACACTAACGCCCTAAGAACAAACAACACTAACCCCCAGCAACGAACAATACTAAACCCCTAACAACACAAAACCTAACCCCTTTTCAACAAACAACCCTAACCCACTAACAACAAACAACCCTAACACCCTAACAACAAGCAACACTAACCCCCTAACAACAAACAACCCTAAACCACTAACATCAAACATCACTAACCCCCTAACAACACAAAACACTAACACCCTAACAACAAACAACACTAACACCCTAACAACAAAAACCACTAAACCCCAACAAGAAACAACCCTAAACCCCTAACAACAAACACAAACCCCCTAACAACAAACAACACTAAACCTCTAACAAGAAACTACCCTAACCCCGTAACAACAAACAACACTAACCCCGTAACAACAAACAACCCTAACCCCCAAACAACAAACAACCCTAACCCCCTAAGAACAAACAACACTAACACCCTAACAACAAACAACCCTAACCCCCTAACAACAAACAACCCTAACCCCCTAACAACAAACAACCCTAAACCCCTAACATCAAAGAACACTAACACCCTAACAACAAACAACCCTAACCAGCTAACAACAAACACTAACCCCCAAACAACAAACAACCCTAACCCACTAACAACAAACAACCCTAACACCCTAAAAACAAACAACACTAAACCCCTAACAACACAAAACACTAACACCCTAACAACAAACAACACTAACACCCTAACAACAAAAACCACTAAACCCCAACAAGAAACAACCCTAAAGCCCTAACAACAAACAACACTAACCCCCTAACAACAAACAACCCTAACCCCTAAAAACCAAAAACACTAACCCACTAACAACAAACAACCCTAACCCACTAACAACAAACAACCCTAACACCCTAACCACAAACAACACTAACCCCCTAACAACAAACAACCCTAACCCCCTAACAACAAACAATCCTAACCCCCGAACAACCAACAACACTAAACCCCTAACCACAGTAAACACTAACACCCTAACAACAAAAACCACTAAACTCCAACAAGAAACAACCCTAAACCCCTAACAACAAACAACACTAACGCCCTAACAACAAACAACCCTAAGCAAACAACAAACAAACCTAACCCACTAACAACAAACAACACTAACACCCTAACAACAAACACCCCTAACCCCCTAACAACAACCAACACTAACCCCCTAACAACAAACAACCCTAAACTCCTAACATCAAAGAACACTAACACCCTAACAACAAACAACACTAACCCCCTAAAAACAAACAATAACCCCCAAACAACAAACAACCCTAACCCCTAAAAACCAAAAACACTAACCCACTAACAACAAACAACCCTAAACCACTAACAACAAACAACCCTAACACCCTAACAACAAACAACACTAACCCCCTAACAACAAACAACCCTAAACCCCTAACATCAAACAACACTATCCCCCTAACAACAAACAACCCTAAACCCCTAACATCAAAGAACACTAACACCCTAACAACAAACAACCCTAAACCCCTAACAACAAACGCTAACCCCCAAACAACAAACAACCGTAACCCCTAAAAACCAAAAACACTAACCCACTAACAACAAACAACCCTAACCCACTAACAACAAACAACCCTAACACCCTAACCACAAACAACACTAACCCCCTAACAACAAACAACCCTAACACCCAACAACAAACAATCCTAACCCCCGAACAACCAACAACACTAACCCCCTAACCACAGTAAACACTAACACCCTAACAACAAAAACCACTAAACCCCAACAAGAAACAACCCTAAACCCCTAACAACAAACAACACTAACCCCCTAACAACAAACAACCCTAACCAAACAACAAAAAACCCTAACCCACTAACAACAAACAACACTAACACCCTAACAACAAACAACCCTAACACCCTAACAACAAACAACACTAACACCCTAACAACAAACAACCCTAACCCCCTAACAACAAACAACCCTAAACCCCTGACATCAAAGAACACTAACACCCTAACAACAAACAACCCTAACCCCCTAAAAACAAACACTAACCCCCAAAGAACAAACAACCCTAACCCCTGAAAACCAAAAACACTAACCCACTAACAACAAACAACCCTAACCCACTAACAACAAACAACCCTAACACCCTAACAACAAACAACACTAACCCCCTAACAACAAACAACCCTAAACCCCTAACATCAAACAACACTACCCCCTAACAACACAAAACACTAACACCCTAACAACAACCAACCCTAACCCCTAAGAACAAACAACACTAACGCCCTAAGAACAAACAACACTAACCCCCAGCAACGAACAATACTAAACCCCTAACAACACAAAACCTAACCCCTTTTCAACAAACAACCCTAACCCACTAACAACAAACAACCCTAACACCCTAACAACAAGCAACACTAACCCCCTAACAACAAACAACCCTAAACCACTAACATCAAACATCACTAACCCCCTAACAACACAAAACACTAACACCCTAACAACAAACAACACTAACACCCTAACAACAAAAACCACTAAACCCCAACAAGAAACAACCCTAAACCCCTAACAACAAACACAAAGCCCCTAACAACAAACAACACTAAACCTCTAACAAGAAACTACCCTAACCGCGTAACAACAAACAACCCTAACCCCCAAACAACAAACAACCCTAACCCCCTAACAACAAACAATCCTCACCCCCGAACAACCAACAACACTAACCCCCTAACCAAAATAAACACTAACACCCGAACAACAAAAACCACTAAACCCCAACAAGAAACAACCCTAAACCCCTAACAACAAAAAACACTAACCCCCTAACAACAAACAACCCTAACCAAACAACAAACAAACCTAACCCACTAACATGAAACAACACTAAGACCCTAACGACAAACAACCCTAACCCCCAAACAACAAACAACACTAACACCCTAACAACAAAGAACCCTAACCCCCTAACAAACAACACTAACCCCCTAACAACAAACAACCCTAAACCCCTAACATCAAAGAACACTAACACCCTAACAACAAACAACACTAACACCCTAACAACAAACACTAACCCCCAAAAAACAAACAACCCTAACCCCTGAAAACCAAAAACACTAAACCACTAACAACACACAACCCTAACCCACTAACAACAAACAACCCTAACACCCTAAAAACAAACAAAACTAAACCCCTAACAACACAAAACACTAACACCCTAACAACAAACAACACTAACACCCTAACAACAAAAACCACTAAACCCCAACAAGAAACAACCCTAAACCCCTAACAACAAACAACACTAACCCCCTAACAACAAACAACCCTAACCCCTAAAAACCAAAAACACTAACCCACTAACAACAAACAACCCTAACCCACTAACAACAAACAACCCTAACACCCTAACCACAAACAACACTAACCCCCTAACAACAAACAACCCTAACCCCCTAACAACAAACAATCCTAACCCCCGAACAACCAACAACACTAAACCCCTAACCACAGTAAACACTAACACCCTAACAACAAAAACCACTAAACTCCAACAAGAAACAACCCTAAACCCCTAACAACAAACAACACTAACGCCCTAACAACAAACAACCCTAAGCAAACAACAAACAAACCTAACCCACTAACAACAAACAACACTAACACCCTAACAACAAACACCCCTAACCCCCTAACAACAAACAACACTAACCCCCTAACAACAAACAACCCTAAACTCCTAACATCAAAGAACACTAACACCCTAACAACAAACAACACTAACCCCCTAAAAACAAACACTAACCCCCAAACAACAAACAACCCTAACCCCTAAAAACCAAAAACACTAACCCACTAACAACAAACAACCCTAAACCACTAACAACAAACAACCCTAACAGCCTAACAACAAACAACACTAACCCCCTAACAACAAACAACCCTAAACCCCTAACATCAAACAACACTATCCCCCTAACAACAAACAACCCTAAACCCCTAACATCAAAGAACACTAACACCCTAACAACAAACAACCCTAACCCCCTAACAACAAACGCTAACCCCCAAACAACAAACAACCGTAACCCCTAAAAACCAAAAACACTAACCCACTAACAACAAACAACCGTAACCCACTAACAACAAACAACCCTAACACCCTAACCACAAACAACACTAACCCCCTAACAACAAACAACCCTAACCCCCTAACAACAATCCTAACCCCCGAACAACCAACAACACTAACCCCCTAACCACAGTAAACACTAACACCATAACAACAAAAACCACTAAACCCCAACAAGAAACAACCCTAAACCCCTAACAACAAACAACACTAACCCCCTAACAACAAACAACCCTAACCCCCTAACAACAAACAACCCTAACCAAACAACAAAAAACCCTAACCCACTAACAACAAACAACACTAACACCCTAACAACAAACAACCCTAACACCCTAACAACAAACAACACTAACACCCTAACAACAAACAACCCTAACCCCCTAACAACAAACAACCCTAAACCCCTGACATCAAAGAACACTAACACCCTAACAACAAACAACCCTAACCCCCTAACAACAAACACTAACCCCCAAACAACAAACAAACCTAACCCCTGAAAACCAAAAACACTAACCCACTAACAACAAACAACCCTAACCCACTAACAACAAACAACCCTAACACCCTAACAACAAAAAACACTAACCCAATAACAACAAACAACCCTAAACCCCTAACATCAAACAACACTACCCCCTAACAACACAAAACACTAACACCCTAACAACAACCAACCCTAACCCCTAAGAACAAACAACACTAACGCCCTAAGAACAAACAACACTAACCCCCAGCAACGAACAATACTAAACCCCTAACAACACAAAACCTAACCCCTTTTCAACAAACAACCCTAACCCACTAACAACAAACAACCCTAACACCCTAACAACAAGCAACACTAACCCCCTAACAACAAACAACCCTAAACCACTAACATCAAACATCACTAACCCCCTAACAACACAAAACACTAACACCCTAACAACAAACAACACTAACACCCTAACAACAAAAACCACTAAACCCCAACAAGAAACAACCCTAAACCCCTAACAACAAACACAAACCCCCTAACAACAAACAACACTAAACCTCTAACAAGAAACTACCCTAACCCCGTAACAACAAACAACACTAACCCCGTAACAACAAACAACCCTAACCCCCAAACAACAAACAACCCTAACCCCCTAAGAACAAACAACACTAACACCCTAACAACAAACAACCCTAACCCCCTAACAACAAACAACACTAACCCCCTAACAACAAACAACCCTAAACCCCTAACATCAAAGAACACTAACACCCTAACAACAAACAACCCTAACCCCCTAACAACAAACACTAACCCCCAAACAACAAACAACCCTAACCCCTGAAAACCAAAAACACTACACCACTAAAAACAAACAACCCTAACCCACTAACAACAAACAACCCTAACACCCTAACAACAAACAACACTAACCCCCTAACAACAAACAACCCTAAACCCCTAACATCAAACAACACTAAACCCCTAACAACACAAAACACTAACACCCTAACAACAAACAACACTAACACCCTAACAACAAAAACCACTAAACCCCAACAAGAAACAACCCTAAACCCCTAACAACAAACACTAACCCCCTAACAACAAACAACACTAAACCCCTAACAAGAAACTACCCTAACCGCGTAACAACAAACAACGCTAACCCCCAAACAACAAACAACCCTAACCCCCTAACAACAAACAATCCTCACCCCCGAACAACCAACAACACTAACCCCCTAACCAAAATAAACACTAACACCCGAACAACAAAAACCACTAAACCCCAACAACAAACAACCCTAAACCCCTAACAACAAAAAACACTAACCCCCTAACAACAAACAACCCTAACCAAACAACAAACAAACCTAACCCACTAACATGAAACAACACTAAGACCCTAACGACAAACAACCCTAACCCCCAAACAACAAACAACACTAACACCCTAACAACAAACAACCCTAACCCCCTAACAAACAACACTAACCCCCTAACAACAAACAACCCTAAACCCCTAACATCAAAGAACACTAACACCCTAACAACAAACAACACTAACACCCTAACAACCAACACTAACCCCCAAAAAACAAACAACCCTAACCCCTGAAAACCAAAAACACTAAACCACTAACAACAAACAACCCTAACCCACTAACAACAAACAACCCTAACACCCTAAAAACAAACAACACTAAACCCCTAACAACACAAAACACTAACACCCTAACAACAAACAACACTAACACCCTAACAACAAAAACCACTAAACCCCAACAAGAAACAACCCTAAACCCCTAACAACAAACAACACTAACCCCCTAACAACAAACAACCCTAACCCCTAAAAACCAAAAACACTAACCCACTAACAACAAACAACCCTAACCCACTAACAACAAACAACCCTAACACCCTAACCACAAACAACACTAACCCCCTAACAACAAACAACCCTAACCCCCTAACAACAAACAATCCTAACCCCCGAACAACCAACAACACTAAACCCCTAACCACAGTAAACACTAACACCCTAACAACAAAAACCACTAAACTCCAACAAGAAACAACCCTAAACCCCTAACAACAAACAACACTAACGCCCTAACAACAAACAACCCTAAGCAAACAACAAACAAACCTAACCCACTAACAACAAACAACACTAACACCCTAACAACAAACACCCCTAACCCCCTAACAACAAACAACACTAACCCCCTAACAACAAACAACCCTAAACTCCTAACATCAAAGAACACTAACACCCTAACAACAAACAACACTAACCCCCTAAAAACAAACACTAACCCCCAAACAACAAACAACCCTAACCCCTAAAAACCAAAAACACTAACCCACTAACAACAAACAACCCTAAACCACTAACAACAAACAACCCTAACAGCCTAACAACAAACAACACTAACCCCCTAACAACAAACAACCCTAAACCCCTAACATCAAACAACACTATCCCCCTAACAACAAACAACCCTAAACCCCTAACATCAAAGAACACTAACACCCTAACAACAAACAACCCTAACCCCCTAACAACAAACGCTAACCCCCAAACAACAAACAACCGTAACCCCTAAAAACCAAAAACACTAACCCACTAACAACAAACAACCCTAACCCACTAACAACAAACAACCCTAACACCCTAACCACAAACAACACTAACCCCCTAACAACAAACAACCCTAACACCCAACAACAAACAATCCTAACCCCCGAACAACCAACAACACTAACCCCCTAACCACAGTAAACACTAACACCCTAACAACAAAAACCACTAAACCCCAACAAGAAACAACCCTAAACCCCTAACAACAAACAACACTAACCCCCTAACAACAAACAACCCTAACCAAACAACAAAAAACCCTAACCCACTAACAACAAACAACACTAACACCCTAACAACAAACAACCCTAACACCCTAACAACAAACAACACTAACACCCTAACAACAAACAACCCTAACCCCCTAACAACAAACAACCCTAAACCCCTGACATCAAAGAACACTAACACCCTAACAACAAACAACCTTAACCCCCTAAAAACAAACACTAACCCCCAAACAACAAACAACCCTAACCCCTGAAAACCAAAAACACTAACCCACTAACAACAAACAACCCTAACCCACTAACAACAAACAACCCTAACACCCTAACAACAAACAACACTAACCCCCTAACAACAAACAACCCTAAACCCCTAACATCAAACAACACTACCCCCTAACAACACAAAACACTAACACCCTAACAACAACCAACCCTAACCCCTAAGAACAAACAACACTAACGCCCTAAGAACAAACAACAGTAACCCCCAGCAACGAACAATACTAAACCCCTAACAACACAAAACCTAACCCCTTTTCAACAAACAACCCTAACCCACTAACAACAAACAACCCTAACACCCTAACAACAAGCAACACTAACCCCCTAACAACAAACAACCCTAAACCACTAACATCAAACATCACTAACCCCCTAACAACACAAAACACTAACACCTTAACAACAAACAACACTCACACCCTAACAACAAAAACCACTAAACCCCAACAAGAAACAACCCTAAACCCCTAACAACAAACACAAAGCCCCTAACAACAAACAACACTAAACCTCTAACAAGAAACTACCCTAACCCCGTAACAACAAACAACACTAACCCCGTAACAACAAACAACCCTAACCCCCAAACAACAAACAACCCTAACCCCCTAACAACAAACAATCCTAACCCCCGAACAACCAACAACACTAACGCCCTAACCACAATAAACACTAACACCCGAACAACAAAAACCACTAAACCCCAACAAGAAACAACCCTAAACCCCTAACAACAAAAAACACTAACCCCCTAACAACAAACAACCCTAACCAAACAACAAACAAACCTAATCCACTAACAACAAACAACACTAACACCCTAACGACAAACAACCCTAACTCCCTAAGAACAAACAACACTAACACCCTAACAACAAACAACCCTAACCCCCTAACAACAAACAACACTAACCCCCTAACAACAAACAACCCTAAACCCCTAACATCAAAGAACACTAACACCCTAACAACAAACAACCCTAGCCCCTTAACAACAAACAACACTAACCCCCTAACAACACAAAACACTAACACCCTAACAACAGACAACACTAACACCCTAACAACAAAAACCACTAAACCCCAACAAGAAACAACCCTAAACCCCTAACAACAAACAACACTAACCCCCTAACAAGAAACAACACTAACCCCCTAACAACAAACAACACTAACCCCCTAACAACAAACAACACTAACACCCTAACAACAACCAACCCTAAACCCCTAACATCAAAGAACACTAACACCCTAACAACAAACAACCCTAACCCCCTAACAACAAACACTAACCCCCAAACAACAAACAACCCTAACCCCTGAAAACCAAAAACACTAAACCACTAACAACAAACAACCCTAACCCACTAACAACAAACAACCCTAACACCCTAAAAACAAACAACACTAAACCCCTAACAACACAAAACACTAACACCCTAACAACAAACAACACTAACACCCTAACAACAAAAACCACTAAACCCCAACAAGAAACAACCCTAAACCCCTAACAACAAACAACACTAACCCCCTAACAACAAACAACCCTAACCCCTAAAAACCAAAAACACTAACCCACTAACAACAAACAACCCTAACCCACTAACAACAAACCACCCTAACACCCTAACCACAAACAACACTAACCCCCTAACAACAAACAACCCTAACCCCCTAACAACAAACAATCCTAACCCCCGAACAACCAACAACACTAACCCCCTAACCACAGTAAACACTAACACCCTAACAACAAAAACCACTAAACCCCAACAAGAAACAACCCTAAACCCCTAACAAAAAACAACACTAACCCCCTAACAACAAGCAACCCTAACCAAACAACAAAAAACCCTAACCCACTAACAACAAACAACACTAACACCCTAACAACAAACAACCCTAACCCCCTAACAACAAACAACACTAACCCCCTAACAACAAACAACCCTAACCCCCTAACAAGAAACAACACTAACCCCCTAACAACAAACAGCCCTAAACCCCTAACATCAAAGAACACTAACACCCTAACAACAAACAACCCTAACCCCCTACCAACAAACACTAACCCCCAAACAACAAACAACCCTAACCCCTGAAAACCAAAAACACTAACCCACTAACAACAAACAACCGTAACCCACTAACAACAAACAACCCTAACACCCTAACCACAAACAACACTAACCCCCTAACAACAAACAACCCTAACCCCCTAACAACAAACAATCCTAACCCCCGAACAACCAACAACACTAACCCCCTAACCACAGTAAACACTAACACCCTAACAACAAAAACCACCAAACCCCAACTAGAAACAACCCTAAACCCATAACAACAAACAACACTAACGCCCTAACAACAAACAACCCTAAGCAAACAACAAACAAACCTAACCCACTAACAACAAACAACACTAACACCCTAACAACAAACACCCCTAACCCCCTAACAACAAACAACACTAACCCCCTAACAACAAACAACCCTAAACTCCTAACATCAAAGAACACTAACACCCTAACAACAAACAACACTAACCCCCTAAAAACAAACACTAACCCCCAAACAACAAACAACCCTAACCCCTAAAAACCAAAAACACTAACCCACTAACAACAAACAACCCTAAACCACTAACAACAAACAACCCTAACAGCCTAACAACAAACAACACTAACCCCCTAACAACAAACAACCCTAAACCCCTAACATCAAACAACACTATCCCCCTAACAACAAACAACCCTAAACCCCTAACATCAAAGAACACTAACACCCTAACAACAAACAACCCTAACCCCCTAACAACAAACGCTAACCCCCAAACAACAAACAACCGTAACCCCTAAAAACCAAAAACACTAACCCACTAACAACAAACAACCCTAACCCACTAACAACAAACAACCCTAACACCCTAACCACAAACAACACTAACCCCCTAACAACAAACAACCCTAACACCCAACAACAAACAATCCTAACCCCCGAACAACCAACAACACTAACCCCCTAACCACAGTAAACACTAACACCCTAACAACAAAAACCACTAAACCCCAACAAGAAACAACCCTAAACCCCTAACAACAAACAACACTAACCCCCTAACAACAAACAACCCTAACCAAACAACAAAAAACCCTAACCCACTAACAACAAACAACAATAACACCCTAACAACAAACAACCCTAACACCCTAACAACAAACAACACTAACACCCTAACAACAAACAACCCTAACCCCCTAACAACAAACAACCCTAAACCCCTGACATCAAAGAACACTAACACCCTAACAACAAACAACCCTAACCCCCTAAAAACAAACACTAACCCCCAAACAACAAACAACCCTAACCCCTGAAAACCAAAAACACTAACCCACTAACAACAAACAACCCTAACACCCTAACAACAAACAACACTAACCCCCTAACAACAAACAACCCTAAACCCCTAACATCAAACAACACTACCCCCTAACAACACAAAACACTAACACCCTAACAACAACCAACCCTAACCCCTAAGAACAAACAACACTAACGCCCTAAGAACAAACAACACTAACCCCCAGCAACGAACAATACTAAACCCCTAACAACAAAAAACCTAACCACTTTTCAACAAACAACCCTAACCCACTAACAACAAACAACCCTAACACCCTAACAACAAGCAACACTAACCCCCTAACAACAAACAACCCTAAACCACTAACATCAAACATCACTAACCCCCTAACAACACAAAAAACTAACACCTTAACAACAAACAACACTAACACCCTAACAACAAAAACGACTAAACCCCAACAAGAAACAACCCTAAACCCCTAACAACAAACACAAAGCCCCTAACAACAAACAACACTAAACCTCTAACAAGAAACTACCCTAACCCCGTAACAACAAACAACACTAACCCCGTAACAACAAACAACCCTAACCCCCAAACAACAAACAACCCTAACCCCCTAACAACAAACAATCCTAACCCCCGAACAACCAACAACACTAACGCCCTAACCACAATAAACACTAACACCCGAACAACAAAAACCACTAAACCCCAACAAGAAACAACCCTAAACCCCTAACAACAAAAAACACTAACCCCCTAACAACAAACAACCCTAACCAAACAACAAACAAACCTAATCCACTAACAACAAACAACACTAACACCCTAACGACAAACAACCCTAACTCCCTAAGAACAAACAACACTAACACCCTAACAACAAACAACCCTAACCCCCTAACAACAAACAACACTAACCCCCTAACAACAAACAACCCTAAACCCCTAACATCAAAGAACACTAACACCCTAACAACAAACAACCCTAGCCCCTTAACAACAAACAACACTAACCCCCTAACAACACAAAACACTAACACCCTAACAACAGACAACACTAACACCCTAACAACAAAAACCACTAAACCCCAACAAGAAACAACCCTAAACCCCTAACATCAAACAACACTAAACCCCTAACAACACAAAACACTAACACCCTAACAACAAAAACCACTAAACCCCAACAAGAAACAACCCTAAACCCCTAACAACAAACACTAACCCCCTAACAACAAACAACACTAAACCCCTAACAAGAAACTACCCTAACCGCGTAACAACAAACAACGCTAACCCCCAAACAACAAACAACCCTAACCCCCTAACAACAAACAATCCTCACCCCCGAACAACCAACAACACTAACCCCCTAACCAAAATAAACACTAACACCCGAACAACAAAAACCACTAAACCCCAACAAGAAACAACCCTAAACCCCTAACAACAAAAAACACTAACCCCCTAACAACAAACAACCCTAACCAAACAACAAACAAACCTAACCCACTAACATGAAACAACACTAAGACCCTAACGACAAACAACCCTAACCCCCAAACAACAAACAACACTAACACCCTAACAACAAACAACCCTAACCCCCTAACAAACAACACTAACCCCCTAACAACAAACAACCCTAAACCCCTAACATCAAAGAACACTAACACCCTAACAACAAACAACACTAACACCCTAACAACCAACACTAACCCCCAAAAAACAAACAACCCTAACCCCTGAAAACCAAAAACACTAAACCACTAACAACAAACAACCCTAACCCACTAACAACAAACAACCCTAACACCCTAAAAACAAACAACACTAAACCCCTAACAACACAAAACACTAACACCCTAACAACAAACAACACTAACACCCTAACAACAAAAACCACTAAACCCCAACAAGAAACAACCCTAAACCCCTAACAACAAACAACACTAACCCCCTAACAACAAACAACCCTAACCCCTAAAAACCAAAAACACTAACCCACTAACAACAAACAACCCTAACCCACTAACAACAAACAACCCTAACACCCTAACCACAAACAACACTAACCCCCTAACAACAAACAACCCTAACCCCCTAACAACAAACAATCCTAACCCCCGAACAACCAACAACACTAAACCCCTAACCACAGTAAACACTAACACCCTAACAACAAAAACCACTAAACTCCAACAAGAAACAACCCTAAACCCCTAACAACAAACAACACTAACGCCCTAACAACAAACAACCCTAAGCAAACAACAAACAAACCTAACCCACTAACAACAAACAACACTAACACCCTAACAACAAACACCCCTAACCCCCTAACAACAAACAACACTAACCCCCTAACAACAAACAACCCTAAACTCCTAACATCAAAGAACACTAACACCCTAACAACAAACAACACTAACCCCCTAAAAACAAACACTAACCCCCAAACAACAAACAACCCTAACCCCTAAAAACCAAAAACACTAACCCACTAACAACAAACAACCCTAAACCACTAACAACAAACAACCCTAACAGCCTAACAACAAACAACACTAACCCCCTAACAACAAACAACCCTAAACCCCTAACATCAAACAACACTATCCCCCTAACAACAAACAACCCTAAACCCCTAACATCAAAGAACACTAACACCCTAACAACAAACAACCCTAACCCCCTAACAACAAACGCTAACCCCCAAACAACAAACAACCGTAACCCCTAAAAACCAAAAACACTAACCCACTAACAACAAACAACCCTAACCCACTAACAACAAACAACCCTAACACCCTAACCACAAACAACACTAACCCCCTAACAACAAACAACCCTAACACCCAACAACAAACAATCCTAACCCCCGAACAACCAACAACACTAACCCCCTAACCACAGTAAACACTAACACCCTAACAACAAAAACCACTAAACCCCAACAAGAAACAACCCTAAACCCCTAACAACAAACAACACTAACCCCCTAACAACAAACAACCCTAACCAAACAACAAAAAACCCTAACCCACTAACAACAAACAACACTAACACCCTAACAACAAACAACCCTAACACCCTAACAACAAACAACACTAACACCCTAACAACAAACAACCCTAACCCCCTAACAACAAACAACCCTAAACCCCTGACATCAAAGAACACTAACACCCTAACAACAAACAACCCTAACCCCCTAAAAACAAACACTAACCCCCAAACAACAAACAACCCTAACCCCTGAAAACCAAAAACACTAACCCACTAACAACAAACAACCCTAACCCACTAACAACAAACAACCCTAACACCCTAACAACAAACAACACTAACCCCCTAACAACAAACAACCCTAAACCCCTAACATCAAACAACACTACCCCCTAACAACACAAAACACTAACACCCTAACAACAACCAACCCTAACCCCTAAGAACAAACAACACTAACGCCCTAAGAACAAACAACACTAACCCCCAGCAACGAACAATACTAAACCCCTAACAACACAAAACCTAACCCCTTTTCAACAAACAACCCTAACCCACTAACAACAAACAACCCTAACACCCTAACAACAAGCAACACTAACCCCCTAACAACAAACAACCCTAAACCACTAACATCAAACATCACTAACCCCCTAACAACACAAAACACTAACACCTTAACAACAAACAACACTCACACCCTAACAACAAAAACCACTAAACCCCAACAAGAAACAACCCTAAACCCCTAACAACAAACACAAAGCCCCTAACAACAAACAACACTAAACCTCTAACAAGAAACTACCCTAACCCCGTAACAACAAACAACACTAACCCCGTAACAACAAACAACCCTAACCCCCAAACAACAAACACCCCTAACCCCCTAACAACAAACAATCCTAACCCCCGAACAACCAACAACACTAACGCCCTAACCACAATAAACACTAACACCCGAACAACAAAAACCACTAAACCCCAACAAGAAACAACCCTAAACCCCTAACAACAAAAAACACTAACCCCCTAACAACAAACAACCCTAACCAAACAACAAACAAACCTAATCCACTAACAACAAACAACACTAACACCCTAACGACAAACAACCCTAACTCCCTAAGAACAAACAACACTAACACCCTAACAACAAACAACCCTAACCCCCTAACAACAAACAACACTAACCCCCTAACAACAAACAACCCTAAACCCCTAACATCAAAGAACACTAACACCCTAACAACAAACAACCCTAGCCCCTTAACAACAAACAACACTAACCCCCTAACAACACAAAACACTAACACCCTAACAACAGACAACACTAACACCCTAACAACAAAAACCACTAAACCCCAACAAGAAACAACCCTAAACCCCTAACAACAAACAACACTAACCCCCTAACAAGAAACAACACTAACCCCCTAACAACAAACAACACTAACCCCCTAACAACAAACAACACTAACACCCTAACAACAACCAACCCTAAACCCCTAACATCAAAGAACACTAACACCCTAACAACAAACAACCCTAACCCCCTAACAACAAACACTAACCCCCAAACAACAAACAACCCTAACCCCTGAAAACCAAAAACACTAAACCACTAACAACAAACAACCCTAACCCACTAACAACAAACAACCCTAACACCCTAAAAACAAACAACACTAAACCCCTAACAACACAAAACACTAACACCCTAACAACAAACAACACTAACACCCTAACAACAAAAACCACTAAACCCCAACAAGAAACAACCCTAAACCCCTAACAACAAACAACACTAACCCCCTAACAACAAACAACCCTAACCCCTAAAAACCAAAAACACTAACCCACTAACAACAAACAACCCTAACCCACTAACAACAAACCACCCTAACACCCTAACCACAAACAACACTAACCCCCTAACAACAAACAACCCTAACCCCCTAACAACAAACAATCCTAACCCCTGAACAACCAACAACACTAACCCCCTAACCACAGTAAACACTAACACCCTAACAACAAAAACCACTAAACCCCAACAAGAAACAACCCTAAACCCCTAACAAAAAACAACACTAACCCCCTAACAACAAGCAACCCTAACCAAACAACAAAAAACCCTAACCCACTAACAACAAACAACACTAACACCCTAACAACAAACAACCCTAACCCCCTAACAACAAACAACACTAACCCCCTAACAACAAACAACCCTAACCCCCTAACAAGAAAGAACACTAACCCCCTAACAACAAACAGCCCTAAACCCCTAACATCAAAGAACACTAACACCCTAACAACAAACAACCCTAACCCCCTACCAACAAACACTAACCCCCAAACAACAAACAACCCTAACCCCTGAAAACCAAAAACACTAACCCACTAACAACAAACAACCCTAACCCACTAACAACAAACAACCCTAACACCCTAACCACAAACAACACTAACCCCCTAACAACAAACAACCCTAACCCCCTAACAACAAACAATCCTAACCCCCGAACAACCAACAACACTAACCCCCTAACCACAGTAAACACTAACACCCTAACAACAAAAACCACCAAACCCCAACTAGAAACAACCCTAAACCCCTAACAACAAACAACACTAACGCCCTAACAACAAACAACCCTAAGCAAACAACAAACAAACCTAACCCACTAACAACAAACAACACTAACACCCTAACAACAAACACCCCTAACCCCCTAACAACAAACAACACTAACCCCCTAACAACAAACAACCCTAAACTCCTAACATCAAAGAACACTAACACCCTAACAACAAACAACACTAACCCCCTAAAAACAAACACTAACCCCCAAACAACAAACAACACTAACCCCTAAAAACCAAAAACACTAACCCACTAACAACAAACAACCCTAAACCACTAACAACAAACAACCCTAACAGCCTAACAACAAACAACACTAACCCCCTAACAACAAACAACCCTAAACCCCTAACATCAAACAACACTATCCCCCTAACAACAAACAACCCTAAACCCCTAACATCAAAGAACACTAACACCCTAACAACAAACAACCCTAACCCCCTAACAACAAACGCTAACCCCCAAACAACAAACAACCGTAACCCCTAAAAACCAAAAACACTAACCCACTAACAACAAACAACCCTAACCCACTAACAACAAACAACCCTAACACCCTAACCACAAACAACACTAACCCCCTAACAACAAACAACCCTAACACCCAACAACAAACAATCCTAACCCCCGAACAACCAACAACACTAACCCCCTAACCACAGTAAACACTAACACCCTAACAACAAAAACCACTAAACCCCAACAAGAAACAACCCTAAACCCCTAACAACAAACAACACTAACCCCCTAACAACAAACAACCCTAACCAAACAACAAAAAACCCTAACCCACTAACAACAAACAACACTAACACCCTAACAACAAACAACCCTAACACCCTAACAACAAACAACACTAACACCCTAACAACAAACAACCCTAACCCCCTAACAACAAACAACCCTAAACCCCTGACATCAAAGAACACTAACACCCTAACAACAAACAACCCTAACCCCCTAAAAACAAACACTAACCCCCAAACAACAAACAACCCTAACCCCTGAAAACCAAAAACACTAACCCACTAACAACAAACAACCCTAACCCACTAACAACAAACAACCCTAACACCCTAACAACAAACAACACTAACCCCCTAACAACAAACAACCCTAAACCCCTAACATCAAACAACACTACCCCCTAACAACACAAAACACTAACACCCTAACAACAACCAACCCTAACCCCTAAGAACAAACAACACTAACGCCCTAAGAACAAACAACACTAACCCCCAGCAACGAACAATACTAAACCCCTAACAACACAAAACCTAACCCCTTTTCAACAAACAACCCTAACCCACTAACAACAAACAACCCTAACACCCTAACAACAAGCAACACTAACCCCCTAACAACAAACAACCCTAAACCACTAACATCAAACATCACTAACCCCCTAACAACACAAAACACTAACACCTTAACAACAAACAACACTAACACCCTAACAACAAAAACGACTAAACCCCAACAAGAAACAACCCTAAACCCCTAACAACAAACACAAAGCCCCTAACAACAAACAACACTAAACCTCTAACAAGAAACTACCCTAACCCCGTAACAACAAACAACACTAACCCCGTAACAACAAACAACCCTAACCCCCAAACAACAAACAACCCTAACCCCCTAACAACAAACAATCCTAACCCCCGAACAACCAACAACACTAACGCCCTAACCACAATAAACACTAACACCCGAACAACAAAAACCACTAAACCCCAACAAGAAACAACCCTAAACCCCTAACAACAAAAAACACTAACCCCCTAACAACAAACAACCCTAACCAAACAACAAACAAACCTAATCCACTAACAACAAACAACACTAACACCCTAACGACAAACAACCCTAACTCCCTAAGAACAAACAACACTAACACCCTAACAACAAACAACCCTAACCCCCTAACAACAAACAACACTAACCCCCTAACAACAAACAACCCTAAACCCCTAACATCAAAGAACACTAACACCCTAACAACAAACAACCCTAGCCCCTTAACAACAAACAACACTAACCCCCTAACAACACAAAACACTAACACCCTAACAACAGACAACACTAACACCCTAACAACAAAAACCACTAAACCCCAACAAGAAACAACCCTAAACCCCTAACAACAAACAACACTAACCCCCTAACAAGAAACAACACTAACCCCCTAACAACAAACAACACTAACCCCCTAACAACAAACAACACTAACACCCTAACAACAACCAACACTAAACCCCTAACATCAAAGAACACTAACACCCTAACAACAAACAACCCTAACCCCCTAACAACAAACACTAACCCCCAAACAACAAACAACCCTAACCCCTGAAAACCAAAAACACTAAACCACTAACAACAAACAACCCTAACCCACTAACAACAAACAACCCTAACACCCTAAAAACAAACAACACTAAACCCTTAACAACACAAAACACTAACACCCTAACAACAAACAACACTAACACCCTAACAACAAAAACCACTAAACCCCAACAAGAAACAACCCTAAACCCCTAACAACAAACAACACTAACCCCCTAACAACAAACAACCCTAACCCCTAAAAACCAAAAACACTAACCCACTAACAACAAACAACCCTAACCCACTAACAACAAACCACCCTAACACCCTAACCACAAACAACACTAACCCCCTAACAACAAACAACCCTAACCCCCTAACAACAAACAATCCTAACCCCCGAACAACCAACAACACTAACCCCTTAACCACAGTAAACACTAACACCCTAACAACAAAAACCACTAAACCCCAACAAGAAACAACCCTAAACCCCTAACAACAAACAACACTAACCCCCTAACAACAAACAACCCTAACCCCTAAAAACCAAAAACACTAACCCCCTAACAACACAAAACACTAGCACCCTAACAACAACCAACCCTAACCCCTAAGAACAAACAACACTAACGCCCTAAGAACAAACAACTCTAACCCCCAGCAACGAACAATACTAAACCCCTAACAACACAAAACCTAACCCCTTATCAACAAACAACCCTAACCCACTAACAACACACAACCCTAACACCCTAACAACAAGCAACACTAACCCCCTAACAACAAACAACCCTAAACCACTAACATCAAACATCACTAACCCCCTAACAACACAAAACACTAACACCCTAACAACAAACAACACTAACACCCTAACAACAAAAACCACTAAACCCCAACAAGAAACAACCCTAAACCCCTAACAACAAACACTAACCCCCTAAAAACAAACAACACTAAACCCCTAACAAAAAACTACCCTAACCGCGTAACAACAAACAACCCTAACCCCCAAACAACAAACAACCCTAACCCCCTAACAACAAACAATCCTCACCCCCGAACAACCAACAACACTAACCCCCTAACCAAAATAAACACTAACACCCGAACAACAAAAACCACTAAACCCCAACAAGAAACAACCCTAAACCCCTAACAACAAAAAACACTAACCCCCTAACAACAAACAACCCTAACCAAACAACAAACAAACCTAACCCACTAACATGAAACAACACTAAGACCCTAACGACAAACAACCCTAACCCCCAAACAACAAACAACACTAACACCCTAACAACAAACAACCCTAACCCCCTAACAAACAACACTAACCCCCTAACAACAAACAACCCTAAACCCCTAACATCAAAGAACACTAACACCCTAACAACAAACAACACTAACACCCTAACAACAAACACTAACCCCCAAAAAACAAACAACCCTAACCCCTGAAAACCAAAAACACTAAACCACTAACAACACACAACCCTAACCCACTAACAACAAACAACCCTAACACCCTAAAAACAAACAACACTAAACCCCTAACAACACAAAAAACTAACACCCTAACAACAAACAACACTAACACCCTAACAACAAAAACCACTAAACCCCAACAAGAAACAACCCTAACCCCCTAACAAGAAACAACACTAACCCCCTAACAACAAACAGCCCTAAACCCCTAACATCAAAGAACACTAACACCCTAACAACAAACAACCCTAACCCCCTACCAACAAACACTAACCCCCAAACAACAAACAACCCTAACCCCTGAAAACCAAAAACACTAACCCACTAACAACAAACAACCGTAACCCACTAACAACAAACAACCCTATCACCCTAACCACAAACAACACTAACCCCCTAACAACAAACAACCCTAACCCCCTAACAACAAACAATCCTAACCCCCGAACAACCAACAACACTAACCCCCTAACCACAGTAAACACTAACACCCTAACAACAAAAACCACCAAACCCCAACTAGAAACAACCCTAAACCCCTAACAACAAACAACACTAACCCCCTAACAACAAACAACCCTAACCAAACAACAAAAAACCCTAACCCACTAACAACAAACAACACTAACACCCTAAAAACAAACAACCCTAACCCCCTAACAACAAACAACACTAACACCCTAACAACAAACAACCCTAACCCCCTAACAATAAACAACCCTAAACCTCTAACATCAAAGAACACTAACACCCTAACAACAAACAACCCTAACCCCCTAACAACAAACACTAACCCCCAAACAACAAACAACCCTAACCCCTGAAAACCAAAAACACTAACCCACTAACAACAAACAACCCTAACCCACTAACAACAAACAACCCTAACACCCTAATAACAAACAACACTAACCCCCTAACAACAAACAACCCTAAACCCCTAACATCAAACAACACTAACCCCCTAACAACACAAAACACTAGCACCCTAACAACAACCAACCCTAACCCCTAAGAACAAACAACACTAACGCCCTAAGAACAAACAACTCTAACCCCCAGCAACGAACAATACTAAACCCCTAACAACACAAAACCTAACCCCTTATCAACAAACAACCCTAACCCACTAACAACACACAACCCTAACACCCTAACAACAAGCAACACTAACCCCCTAACAACAAACAACCCTAAACCACTAACATCAAACATCACTAACCCCCTAACAACACAAAACACTAACACCCTAACAACAAACAACACTAACACCCTAACAACAAAAACCACTAAACCCCAACAAGAAACAACCCTAAACCCCTAACAACAAACACTAACCCCCTAAAAACAAACAACACTAAACCCCTAACAAGAAACTACCCTAACCGCGTAACAACAAACAACCCTAACCCCCAAACAACAAACAACCCTAACCCCCTAACAACAAACAATCCTCACCCCCGAACAACCAACAACACTAACCCCCTAACCAAAATAAACACTAACACCCGAACAACAAAAACCACTAAACCCCAACAAGAAACAACCCTAAACCCCTAACAACAAAAAACACTAACCCCCTAACAACAAACAACCCTAACCAAACAACAAACAAACCTAACCCACTAACATGAAACAACACTAAGACCCTAACGACAAACAACCCTAACCCCCAAACAACAAACAACACTAACACCCTAACAACAAACAACCCTAACCCCCTAACAAACAACACTAACCCCCTAACAACAAACAACCCTAAACCCCTAACATCAAAGAACACTAACACCCTAACAACAAACAACACTAACACCCTAACAACAAACACTAACCCCCAAAAAACAAACAACCCTAACCCCTGAAAACCAAAAACACTAAACCACTAACAACACACAACCCTAACCCACTAACAACAAACAACCCTAACACCCTAAAAACAAACAACACTAAACCCCTAACAACACAAAACACTAACACCCTAACAACAAACAACACTAACACCCTAACAACAAAAACCACTAAACCCCAACAAGAAACAACCCTAAACCCCTAACAACAAACAACACTAACCCCCTAACAACAAACAACCCTAACCCCTAAAAACCAAAAACACTAACCCACTAACAACAAACAACCCTAACACCCTAACCACAAACAACACTAACCCCCGAACAACAAACAACCCTAACCCCCTAACAACAAACAATCCTAACCCCCGAACAACCAACAACACTAAACCCCTAACCACAGTAAACACTAACACCCTAACAACAAAAACCACTAAACTCCAACAAGAAACAACCCTAAACCCCTAACAACAAACAACACTAACGCCCTAACAACAAACAACCCTAAGCAAACAACAAACAAACCTAACCCACTAACAACAAACAACACTAACACCCTAACAACAAACACCCCTAACCCCCTAACAACAAACAACACTAACCCCCTAACAACAAACAACCCTAAACTCCTAACATCAAAGAACACTAACACCCTAACAACAAACAACACTAACCCCCTAAAAACAAACACTAACCCCCAAACAACAAACAACCCTAACCCCTAAAAACCAAAAACACTAACCCACTAACAACAAACAACCCTAAACCACTAACAACAAACAACCCTAACAGCCTAACAACAAACAACACTAACCCCCTAACAACAAACAACCCTAAACCCCTAACATCAAACAACACTATCCCCCTAACAACAAACAACCCTAAACCCCTAACATCAAAGAACACTAACACCCTAACAACAAACAACCCTAACCCCCTAACAACAAACGCTAACCCCCAAACAACAAACAACCGTAACCCCTAAAAACCAAAAACACTAACCCACTAACAACAAACAACCCTAACCCACTAACAACAAACAACCCTAACACCCTAAGCACAAACAACACTAACCCCCTAACAACAAACAACCCTAACCCCCAAAACAACAAACAATCCTAACCCCCGAACAACCAACAACACTAACCCCCTAACCACAGTAAACACTAACACCCTAACAACAAAAACCACTAAACCCCAACAAGAAACAACCCTAAACCCCTAACAAAAAACAACACTAACCCCCTAACAACAAGCAACCCTAACCAAACAACAAAAAACCCTAACACACTAACAACAAACAACACTAACACCCTAACAACAAACAACCCTAACCCCCTAACAACAAACAACACTAACACCCTAACAACAAACAACCCTAACCCCCTAACAAGAAACAACACTAACCCCCTAACAACAAACAGCCCTAAACCCCTAACATCAAAGAACACTAACACCCTAACAACAAACAACTCTAACCCCCTAAGAACAAACACTAACACCCAAACAACAAACAACCCTAACCCCTAAAAACCAAAAACACTAACCCACTAACAACAAACAAACCTAAACCACTAACAATAAACAACCCTAACACCCTAACAACAACCAACCCTAACCCCTAAGAACAAACAACACTAACGCCCTAAGAACAAACAACACTAACCCCCAGCAACGAACAATACTAAACCCCTAACAACACAAAACCTAACCCCCTGTCAACAAACAACCCTAACCCACTAACAACAAACACCCCTAACACCCTAACAACAAACAACAATAACCCCCTAACAACAAACAACCCTAAACCCCTATACATCAAAGAACACTAACACCCTAACAACAAACAACCCTAGCCCCCTCACAACAAACACTAACCCCCAAACAACAAACCACCCTAACCCGTAAAAACCAAAAACACTCACCCACTAACAACAAACAACCCTAACCCACTAACAACAAACAACCCTAACCCCCTAACAACAAACAACCCTAAACCCCTAACATCAAACAACACTAACGCCCTAACAACACAAAACACTAACACCCTAACAACAAACAACACTAACACCCTAACAACAAAAACCACTAAACCCCAACAAGAAACAACCCTAAACCCCAACAACAAACACTAACCCCCTAACAAAAAACAACTCTAAACCCCTAACAAGAAACTACCCTAACCCCGTAACAACAAACAACACTAACCCCGTAACAACAAACAACAGTAACCTCCAAACAACAAACAACCCTAACCCCCTAACAACAAACAATCCTAATCCCCGAACAACTAACAACACTAACCCCATAACCACAGTAAACACTAACACCCTAACAACAAAAACCACTAAACTCCAACAAGAAACAACCCTAAACCCCTAACAACAAACAACACTAACGCCCTAACAACAAACAACCCTAAGCAAACAACAAACAAACCTAACCCACTAACAACAAACAACACTAACACCCTAACAACAAACACCCCAACCCCCTAACAACAAACAACACTAACACCCTAACAACAAACAACCCTAACCCCTAACAACAAACAACAGTAACCCCCTAACAACAAACAACCCTAAACCCCTAACATCAAAGAACACTAACACCCTAACAACAAACAACCCTAACCCCCTAACAACAAACACTAACCCCCAAACAACAAACAAACCTAACCCCTAAAAACCAAAAACACTAACCCACTAACAACAAACAACCCTAACCCACTAACAACAAACAACCCTAACACCCTAACCACAAACAACACTAACCCCCTAACAACAAACAACCCTAACCCCCAAAACAACAAACAATCCTAACCCCCGAACAACCAACAACACTAACCCCCTAACCACAGTAAACACTAACACCCTAACAACAAAAACCACTAAACCCCAACAAGAAACAACCCTAAACCCCTAACAACAAACACTAACCCCCTAACAACAAACAACACTAAACCCCTAACAAGAAACTACCCTAACCCCGTAACAACAAACAACACTAACCCCGTAACAACAAACAACCCTAACCCCCAAACAACAAACAACACTAACCCCCTAACAACAAACAACCCTAAACCCCTAACATCAAACAACCCTAACCCCCTAACAACAAGCAACCCTAACGCCCTAACAACAAACACTAACCCCCAAACAACAAACAACCCTAAACCCCTAACATCAAACAACACTTACCCCCTAACAAAACAAAACACTAACACCCTAACAACAAACAATCCTAACCCCCGAACAACCAACAACACTAACCCCCTAACCACAATAAACACTAACACCCTAACAACAAAAACCACTAAACCCCAACAAGAAACAACCCTAAACCCCTAACAACAAACAACACTAACCCCCTAACAACAAACAACCTTAACCCCCTAACAGCAAACACCCCTAAACCCCTAACAACAAACAATCCTAACCCTCTAACAACCTACAACAATAACCCCCAACCACAAACAACACTAATCCCGTAAGAACAAACAACACTAACACCCTAACAACAAACAACCTTAGCCCCCTAACAACAAACACTAACCCCCAAACAACAAACAACCCTAACCCCTAAAAACCAAAAACACTAACCTACTAACAACAAACAACCCTAACCCACTAACAACAAACAACCGTAACCCCCAAACAACAAACAACCCTAAACCCCTAACATCAAACAACACTAACCCCCTAACAACACAAAACACTAACCCCCTAACAACAAACAACACTAACTCCCTAACAACAAACAACCCTAAACCCCTAACATCAAAGAACACTAACACCCTAACAACAAACAACCCTAACCCCCTAACAACAAACACTATCCCCCAAACAACAAACAACCCTAACCCCCTAACAACAAACAATCCTAACCCCCGAACAACCAACAACACTAACACCCTAACCACAGTAAACACTAACACCCTAACAACAAAAACCACTAAACCCCAACAAGAAACAACCCTAAACCCCTAACAACAAACAACACTAACCCCCTAACAACAAACAACCCTAACCAAACAACAAAAAACCCTAACCCACTAACAACAAACAACACTAACACGCTAACAACAAACAACCCTAACCCCCTAACAACAAACAACACTAACACCCTAACAACAAACAACCCTAACCCCCTAACAACAAACAACACTAACCCCCTAACAACAAACACTAACCCCCAAACAACAAACAACCCTAACCCCTGAAAACCAAAAACACTAACCCACTAACAACAAACAAACCTAACCCACTAACAACAAACAACCCTAACACCCTAACAACAAACAACACTAACCCCCTAATAACAAACAACCCTAAACCCCTAACATCAAACAACACTACACCCTAACAACACAAAACACTAACACCCTAACAACAACCAACCCTAACCCCTAAGAACAAACAACACTAACGCCCTAAGAACAAACAACACTAACCCCCAGCAACGAACAATACTAAACCCCTAACAACACAAAACCTAAACCCTTATCAACAAACAACCCTAACCCACTAACAAAAAACAACCCTAACACCCTAACAACAAGCAACACTAACCCCCTAACAACAAACAACCCTAAACCACTAACATCAAACATCACTAACCCCCTAACAACACAAAACACTAACACCCTAACAACAAACAACACTAACACCCTAACAACAAAAACCACTAAACCCCAACAAGAAACAACCCTAAACCCCTAACAACAAACACAAAGCCCCTAACAACAAACAACACTAAACCTCTAACAAGAAACTACCCTAACCCCGTAACAACAAACAACACTAACCCCGTAACAACAAACAACCCTAACCCCCAAACAACAAACAACCCTAACCCCCTAACAACAAACAATCCTAACCCCCGAACAACCAACAACACTAACCCCCTAACCACAATAAACACTAACATCCGAACAACAAAAACCACTAAACCCCAACAAGAAACAACCCTAAACCCCTAACAACAAAAAACACTAACCCCCTAACAACAAACAAGCCTAACCAAACAACAAACAAACCTAACCCACTAACAACAAACAACACTAACACCCTAACGACAAACAACCCTAACCCCCTAACAACAAACAACCGTAACCCCCTAACAACAAACAACCCTAACCCCCTAACAACAAACAACACTAACCCCCTAACAACAAACAACCCTAAAGCCCTAACATCAAAGAACACTAACACCCTAACAACAAACAACCATAACCCCCTAACAACAAACACTAACCCCCAAACAACAAACAACCCTAACCCCTGAAAACCAAAAACACTACACCACTAACAACAAACAACCCTAACCCACTAACAACAAACAACCCTAACACCCTAACAACAAACAACACTAACCCCCTAACAACAAACAACCCTAAACCCCTAACATCAAAGAACACTAAACCCCTAACAACACAAAACACTAACACCCTAACAACAAACAACACTAACACCCTAACAACAAAAACCACTATACCCCAACAAGAAACAACCCTAAACCCCTAACAACAAACAACACTAACCCCCTAACAACAAACAACCCTAACCCCTAAAAACCAAAAACACTAAACCACTAACAACAAACAACCCTAACCCACTAACAACAAACCACCCTAACACCCTAACCACAAACAACACTAACCCCCTAACAACAAACAACCCTAACCCCCTAACAACAAACAATCCTAACCCCCGAACAACCAACAACACTAACCCCCTAACCACAGTAAACACTAACACCCTAACAACAAAAACCACTAAACCCCAACAAGAAACAACCCTAAACCCCTAACAAAAAACAACACTAACTCCCTAACAACAAGCAACCCTAACCAAACAACAAAAAACACTAACCCACTAACAACAAACAACACTAACACCCTAACAACAAACAACCCTAACCCCCTAACAACAAACAACACTAACACCCTAAAAACAAACAACCCTAACCCCCTAACAAGAAACAACACTAACCCCCTAACAACAAACAGCCCTAAACCCCTAACATCAAAGAACACTAACACCCTAACAACAAACAACTCTAACCCCCTAAGAACAAACACTAACACCCAAACAACAAACAACCCTAACCCCTAAAAACCAAAAACACTAACCCACTAACAACAAACAAACCTAAACCACTAGCAATAAACAACCCTAACAACCTAACAACAACCAACCCTAACCCCTAAGAACAAACAACACTAACGCCCTAAGAACAAACAACACTAACCCCCAGCAACGAAAAATACTAAACCCCTAACAACACAAAACCTAACCCCTTATCAACAAACAACCCTAACCCACTAACAACAAACACCCCTAACACCCTAACAACAAACAACAATAAACCCCTAACAACAAACAACCCTAAACCCCTATACATCAAAGAACAATAACACCCTAACAACAAACAACCCTAGCCCCCTAACAACAAACACTAACCCCCAAACAACAAACAACCCTAACCCGTAAAAACCAAAAACACTAACTCACTAGCAACAAACAACCCTAACCCACTAACAACAAACAACCCAAACCCCCTAACAACAAACAACCCTAAACCCCTAACATCAAACAACACTAACCCCCTAACAACACAAAACACTAACACCCTAACAACAAACAACACTAACACCCTAACAACAAAAACCACTAAACCCCAACAAGAAACAACCCTAAACCCCTAACAACAAACACTAACCCCCTAACAACAAACAACACTAAACCCCTAACAAGAAACTACCCTAACCCCGTAACAACAAACAACACTAACCCCGAAACAACAAACAACACTAACCTCCAAACAACAAACAACCCTAACCCCCTAACAACAAACAATCCTAACCCCCGAACAACCAACAACACTAACCCCCTAACCACAGTAAACACTAACACCCTAACAACAAAAACCACTAAACTCCCACAAGAAACAACCATAAACCCCTAACAACAAACAACACTAACGCCCTAACAACAAACAACCCTAAGCAAACAACAAACAAACCTAACCCACTAACAACAAACAACACTAACACCCTAACAACAAACACCTCAACCCCCTAACAACAAACAACACTAACACCCTAACAACAAACAACCCTAACCCCTAACAACAAACAACACTAACCCCCTAACAACAAACAACCCTAAACCCCTAACATCAAAGAACACTAACACCCTAACAACAAACAACCCTAACCCCCTAACAACAAACACTAACCCCCAAACAACAAACAACCCTAACCAATAAAAACCAAAAACACTAACCCACTAACAACAAACAACCCTAACCCACTAACAACAAACAACCCTAACACCCTAACCACAAACAACACTAACCCCCTAACAACAAAGAACCCTAACCCCCAAAACAACAAACAATCCTAACCCCCGAACAACCAACAACACTAACCCCCTACCCACAGTAAACACTAACACCCTAACAACAAAAACGACTAAACCCCAACAAGAAAAAACCCTAAACCCCTAACAACAAACACTAACCCCCTAACAACAAACAACACTAAACCCCTAACAAGAAACTACCCTAACCCCGTAACAACAAACAACACTAACCCCGTAACAACAAACAACCCTAACCCCCTAACAACGAACAACACTAACCGCCTAACAACAAACAACCCAAACCCCCTAACAACAAACACTAACCCCCAAACAACAAACAACCCTAAACCCCTAACATCAAACAACACTTACCCCCTAACAAAACAAAACACTAACACCCTAACAACAAACAATCCTAACCCCCGAACAACCAACAACACTAACCCCTTAACCACAATAAACGGTAACACCCGAACAACAAAAACCACTAAACCCCAACAACAAACAACCCTAAACCCCTAACATCAAACAACACTAACCCCCTAACAACACAAAACACTAACACCCTAACAACAACACTAACACCCTAACAACAAAAACCACTAAACCCCAACAAGAAACAAACCCTAAACCCCTAACAACAAACACTATCCCCCTAACAACAAACAACACTAAACCCCTAACAAGAAACTAACCTATCCCCATAACAACAAACACCACTAACCACCTAACAACAAACAACCTTAACCCCCTAACAACAAACACCCCTAAACCCCTAACAACAAACAATCCTAACCCTCTAACAACCTACAACAATAACCCCCAACCACAAACAACACTAATCCCGTAAGAACAAACAACACTAACCCCCTAACAACAAACAACCCTAAACCCCTAACATCAAAGAACACTAACACCCTAACAACAAACAACCTTAGCCCCCTAACAACAAACACTAACCCCCAAACAACAAACAACCCTAACCCCTAAAAACCAAAAACACTAACCCACTAACAACAAACAACCCTAACACCCTAACCACAAACAACACTAACCCCCTAACAACAAACAACCCTAACCCACTAACAACAAACACTAACCCCCAAACAACAAACAACACTAACCCCTAAAAACCAAAAACACTAACCCACTAACAACAAACAACCCTAACCCACTAACAACAAACAACCGTAACCCCCTAACAACAAACAACCCTAAACCCCTAACATCAAACAACACTAACCCCCTAACAACACAAAACACTAACCCCCTAACAACAAACAACACTAACTCCCTAACAACAAACAATCCTAAACCCCTAACATCAAAGAACACTAACCCCCTAACAACAAACAACCCTAACCCACTAACAACAAACACTAACCCCCAAACAACAAACAACCCTAACCCCCTAACAACAAACAATCCTAACCCCCGAACAACCAACAACACTAACCCCCTAACCACAGTAAACACTAACACCCTAACAACAAAAACCACTAAACCCCAACAAGAAACAACCCTAAACCCCTAACAACAAACAACACTATACCCTAACAACAAACAACCCTAACCAAACAACAAAAAACCCTAACCCACTAACAACAAACAACACTAACACCCTAACAACAAACAACCCTAACCCCCTAACAACAAACAACACTAACACCCTAACAACAAACAACCCTAACCCCCTAACAACAAACAAGCCTAAACCCCTGCCATCAAAGAAAACTAACACCCTAACAACAAACAACCCTAACCCCCTAACAACAAACGCTAACCCCAAAAAACAAACAACCCTAACCCCTAAAAACCAAAAACACTAACCCACTAACAACAAACAACCCTAACACCCTAACCACAAACAACACTAACCCCCTAACAACAAACAACCCTAACCCCCTAACAACAAACAATCCTAACCCCCGAACAACCAACAACACTAACCCCCTAACCACAGTAAACACTAACACCCTAACAACAAAAACCACTAAACCCCAACAAGAAACAACCCTAAACCCCTAACAACAAACAACACTAACCCCCTAACAACAAACAACCCTAACCAAACAACAAAAAACCCTAACCCACTAACAACAAACAACACTAACACCCTAACAACAAACAACCCTAACCCCCTAACAACAAACAACACTAACACCCTAACAACAAACAACCCTAACCCCCTAACAACAAACAACCCTAAACCCCTGACATCAAAGAACACTAACACCCTAACAACAAACAACCCTAACCCCCTAACAACAAACACTAACCCCCAAACAACAAACAACCCTAACCCCTGAAAACCAAAAACACTAACCCACTAACAACAAACAACCCTAAACCACTAACAACAAACAACCCTAACACCCTAACCACAAACAACACTAACCCCCTAACAACAAACAACCCTAACCCCCTAACAACAAACGCTAACCCCAAAAAACAAACAACCCTAACCCCTAAAAACCAAAAACACTAACCCACTAACAACAAACAACCCTAACACCCTAACCACAAACAACACTAACCCCCTAACAACAAACAACCCTAACCCCCTAACAACAAACAATCCTAGCCCCCGAACAACCAACAACACTAACCCCCTAACCACAGTAAACACTAACACCCTAACAACAAAAACCACTAAACCCCAACAAGAAACAACCCTAAACCCCTAACAACAAACAACACTAACCCCCTACCAACAAACAACCCTAACCAAACAACAAAAAACCCTAACCCACTAACAACAAACAACACTAACACCCTAACAACAAACAGCCCTAACCCCCTAACAACAAACAACACTTACACCCTAACAACAAACAACCCTAACCCCCTAACAACAAACAACCCTAAACCTCTAACATCAAAGAACACTAACACCCTAACAACAAACAACCCTAACCCCCTAACAACAAACACTAACCCCCAAACAACAAACAACCCTAACCCCTGAAAACCAAAAACACTAACCCACTAACAACAAACAACCCTAACCCACTAACAACAAACAACCCTAACACCCTAACAACAAACAACACTAACCCCCTAACAACAAACAACCCTAAACCCCTAACATCAAACAACACTAACCCCCTAACAACACAAAACACTAGCACCCTAACAACAACCAACCCTAACCCCTAAGAACAAACAACACTAACGCCCTAAGAACAAACAACACTAACCCCCAGCAACGAACAATACTAAACCCCTAACAACACAAAACCTAACCCCTTAGCAACAAACAACCGTAACCCACTAACAACAAACAACCCTAACACGCTAACAACAAGCAACACTAACCCCCTAACAACAAACAACCCTAAACCACTAACATCAAACATCACTAACCCCCTAACAACACAAAACACTAACACCCTAACAACAAACAACACTAACACCCTAACAACAAAAACCACTAAACCCCAACAAGAAACAACCCTAAACCCCTAACAACAAACACTAACCCCCTAACAACAAACAACACTAAACCCCTAACAAGAAACTACCCTAACCCCGTAACAACAAACAACCCTAACCCCCAAACAACAAACAACCCTAACCCCCTAACAACAAACAATCCTAACCCCCGAACAACCAACAACACTAACCCCCTAACCAAAATAAACACTAACACCCGAACAACAAAAACCACTAAACCCCAACAAGAAACAACCCTAAACCCCTAACAACAAAAAACACTAACCCCCAACAACAAACAACCCTAACCAAACAACAAACAAACCTAACCCACTAACTACAAACAACACTAAGACCCTAACGACAAACAACACTAACCCCCTAACAACAAACAACACTAACACCCTAACAACAAACAACCCTAACCCCCTAACAAACAACACTAACCCCCTAACAAACAACACTAACCCCCTAACAACAAACAACCCTAAACCCCTAACATCAAAGAACACTAACACCCTAACAACAAACAACCCTAACCCCCTAACAACAAACAACACTAACACCCTAACAACAAACAACCCTAACCCCCTAACAACAAACAACACTAACACCCTAACAACAAACAACCCTAACCCCCTAACAACAAACAACCCTAAACCCCTGACATCAAAGAACACTAACACCCTAACAACAAACAACCCTAACCCCCTAACAACAAACACTAACCCCCAAACAACAAACAACCCTAACCCCTGAAAACCAAAAACACTAACCCACTAACAACAAACAACCCTAAACCACTAACAACAAACAACCCTAACACCCTAACCACAAACAACACTAACCCCCTAACAACAAACAACCCTAACCCCCTAACAACAAACGCTAACCCCAAAAAACAAACAACCCTAACCCCTAAAAACCAAAAACACTAACCCACTAACAACAAACAACCCTAACACCCTAACCACAAACAACACTAACCCCCTAACAACAAACAACCCTAACCCCCTAACAACAAACAATCCTAGCCCCCGAACAACCAACAACACTAACCCCCTAACCACAGTAAACACTAACACCCTAACAACAAAAACCACTAAACCCCAACAAGAAACAACCCTAAACCCCTAACAACAAACAACACTAACCCCCTACCAACAAACAACCCTAACCAAACAACAAAAAACCCTAACCCACTAACAACAAACAACACTAACACCCTAACAACAAACAGCCCTAACCCCCTAACAACAAACAACACTAACACCCTAACAACAAACAACCCTAACCCCCTAACAACAAACAACCCTAAACCTCTAACATCAAAGAACACTAACACCCTAACAACAAACAACCCTAACCCCCTAACAACAAACACTAACCCCCAAACAACAAACAACCCTAACCCCTGAAAACCAAAAACACTAACCCACTAACAACAAACAACCCTAACCCACTAACAACAAACAACCCTAACACCCTAACAACAAACAACACTAACCCCCTAACAACAAACAACCCTAAACCCCTAACATCAAACAACACTAACCCCCTAACAACACAAAACAGTAGCACCCTAACAACAACCAACCCTAACCCCTAAGAACAAACAACACTAACGCCCTAAGAACAAACAACACTAACCCCCAGCAACGAACAATACTAAACCCCTAACAACACAAAACCTAACCCCTTAGCAACAAACAACCGTAACCCACTAACAACAAACAACCCTAACACGCTAACAACAAGCAACACTAACCCCCTAACAACAAACAACCCTAAACCACTAACATCAAACATCACTAACCCCCTAACAACACAAAACACTAACACCCTAACAACAAACAACACTAACACCCTAACAACAAAAACCACTAAACCCCAACAAGAAACAACCCTAAACCCCTAACAACAAACACTAACCCCCTAACAACAAACAACACTAAACCCCTAACAAGAAACTACCCTAACCCCGTAACAACAAACAACCCTAACCCCCAAACAACAAACAACCCTAACCCCCTAACAACAAACAATCCTAACCCCCGAACAACCAACAACACTAACCCCCTAACCAAAATAAACACTAACACCCGAACAACAAAAACCACTAAATCCCAACAAGAAACAACCCTAAACCCCTAACAACAAAAAACACTAACCCCCTAACAACAAACAACCCTAACCAAACAACAAACAAACCTAACCCACTAACTACAAACAACACTAAGACCCTAACGACAAACAACACTAACCCCCTAACAACAAACAACACTAACACCCTAACAACAAACAACCCTAACCCCCTAACAAACAACACTAACCCCCTAACAAACAACACTAACCCCCTAACAACAAACAACCCTAAACCCCTAACATCAAAGAACACTAACACCCTAACAACAAACAACCCTAACCCTCTAACAACAAACACTAACCCTCAAACAACAAACAACCCTAACCCCTGAAAACCAAAAACACTAAACCACTAACAACAAACAACCCTAACCCACTAACAACAAACAACCCTAACACCCTAAAAACAAACAACACTAAACCCCTAACAACACAAAACACTAACACCCTAACAACAAACAACACTAACACCCTAACAACAAAAACCACTAAACCCCAACAAGAAACAACCCTAAACCCCTAACAACAAACAACACTAACCCCCTAACAACAAACAACCCTAACCCCTAAAAACCAAAAACACTAACCCACTAACAACAAACAACCCTAACCCACTAACAACAAACAACCCTAACACCCTAACCACAAACAACACTAACCCCCTAACAACAAACAACCCTAACCCCCTAACAACAAACAATCCTAACCCCCGAACAACCAACAACACTAACCCCCTAACCACAGTAAACACTAACACCCTAACAACAAAAACCACTAAACCCCAACAAGAAACAATCCTAAACCCCTAACAAAAAACAACACTAACCCCCTAACAACAAACAACCCTAACCAAACAACAAAAAACCCTAACCCACTAACATCAAACAACACTAACACCCTAACAACAAACAACCCAAACCCCCTAACAACAAACAACACTAACACCCTAACAACAACCAACCCTAACCCCTAAGAACAAACAACACTAACGCCCTAAGAACAAACAACACTAACCCCCAGCAACGAACAATACTAAACCCCTAACAACACAAAACCTAACCCCTTATCAACAAACAACCCTAACCCACTAACAACAAACCACCCTAACACCCTAACAACAAACAACACTAACCCCCTAACAACAAACAGCCATAAACCCCTATACATCAAAGAACACTAACACCCTAACAACAAACAACCCTAGCCCCCTAACAACAAACACTAACCCCCAAACAACAAACAACCCTAACCCCTAAAAACCAAAAACACTAAGCCACTAACAACAAACAACCCTAACCCCCTAACAACAAACAACCCTAACCCCCTAACAACAAACAACCCTAAACCCCTAACACCAAACAACACTAACCCCCTAACAACACAAAACACTAACACCCTAACAACAAACAACACTAACACCCTAACAACAAAAACCACTAAACCCCAACAAGAAACAACCCTAAACCCCTAACAACAAACACTAACCCCCAACAACAAACAACACTAAACCCCTAACAAGAAACTACCCTAACCCCGTAACAACAAACAACACTAACCCTGTAACAACAAACAACACTGACCCCCAAACAACAAACAACCCTAACCCCCTAACAACAAACAATCCTAACCCCCGAACAACCAACAACACTAACCCCCTAACCACAGTAAACACTAACACCCTAACAACAAAAACCACTAAACTCCAACAAGAAACAACCCTAAACCCCTAACAACAAACAACACTAACGCCCTAACAACAAACAACCCTAAGCAAACAACAAACAAACCTAACCCACTAACAACAAACAACACTAACACCCTAACAACAAACACCCCTAACCCCCTAACAACAAACAACACTAACCCCCTAACAACAAACAACCCTAAACTCCTAACATCAAAGAACACTAACACCCTAACAACAAACAACACTAACCCCCTAAAAACAAACACTAACCCCCAAACAACAAACAACCCTAACCCCTAAAAACCAAAAACACTAACTCACTAACAACAAACAACCCTAAACCACTAACAACAAACAACCCTAACACCCTAACAACAAACAACACTAACCCCCTAACAACAAAGAACCCTAAACCCCTAACATCAAACAACACTAACCCCCCAAACAACAAACAAACCTAAACCCCTAACATCAAAGAACACTAACACCCTAACAACAAACAACCCTAACCCCCTAACAACAAACGCTAACCCCCAAACAACAAACAACCCTAACCCCTAAAAACCAAAAACACTAACCCACTAACAACAAACAACCCTAACACCCTAACCACAAACAAAACTAACCCCCTAACAACAAACAACCCTAACCCCCTAACAACAAACAATCCTAACCCCCGAACAACCAAGAACACTAACCCCCTAACCACAGTAAACACTAACACCATAACAACAAAAACCACTAAACCCCAACAAGAAACAACCCTAAACCCCTAACAACAAACAACACTAACCCCCTAACAACAAACAACCCTAACCAAACAACAAAAAACCCTAACCCACTAACAACAAACAACACTAACACCCTAACAACAAACAACCCTAACACCCTAACAACAAACAACACTAACACCCTAACAACAAACAACCCTAACCCCCTAACAACAAACAACACTAAACCCCTGACATCAAAGAACACTAACACCCTAACAACAAACAACCCTAACCCCCTAACAACAAACACTAACCCCCAAACAACAAACAAACCTAACCCCTGAAAACCAAAAACACTAACCCACTAACAACAAACAACCCTAACCCACTAACAACAAACAACCCTAACACCCTAACAACAAAAAACACTAACCCAATAACAACAAACAACCCTAAACCCCTAACATCAAACAACACTACCCCCTAACAACACAAAACACTAACACCCTAACAACAACCAACCCTAACCCCTAAGAACAAACAACACTAACGCCCTAAGAACAAACAACACTAACCCCCGGCAACGAACAATACTAAACCCCTAACAACACAAAACCTAACCCCTTTTCAACAAACAACCCTAACCCACTAACAACAAACAACCCTAACACCCTAACAACAAGCAACACTAACCCCCTAACAACAAACAACCCTAAACCACTAACATCAAACATCACTAACCCCCTAACAACACAAAACACTAACACCCTAACAACAAACAACACTAACACCCTAACAACAAAAACCACTAAACCCCAACAAGAAACAACCCTAAACCCCTAACAACAAACACAAACCCCCTAACAACAAACAACACTAAACCTCTAACAAGAAACTACCCTAACCCCGTAACAACAAACAACACTAACCCCGTAACAACAAACAACCCTAACCCCCAAACAACAAACAACCCTAACCCCCTAACAACAAACAATCCTAACCCCCGAACAACCAACAACACTAACGCCCTAACCACAATAAACACTAACACCCGAACAATAAAAACCAGTAAACCCCAACAAGAAACAACCCTAAACCCCTAACAACAAAAAACACTAACCCCCTAACAACAAACAACCCTAACCAAACAACAAACAAACCTAATCCACTAACAACAAACAACACTAACACCTTAACGACAAACAACCCTAACCCCCTAAGAACAAACAACACTAACACCCTAACAACAAACAACCCTAACCCCCTAACAACAAACAACACTAACCCCCAACAACAAACAACCCTAAACCCCTAACATCAAAGAACACTAACACCCTAACAACAAACAACCCTAACCCCCTAACAACAAACACTAACCCCCAAACAACAAACAACCCTAACCCCTGAAAACCAAAAACACTACACCACTAAAAACAAACAACCCTAACCCACTAACAACAAACAACCCTAACACCCTAACAACAAACAACACTAACCCCCTAACAACAAACAACCCTAAACCCCTAACATCAAACAACACTAAACCCCTAACAACACAAAACACTAACACCCTAACAACAAACAACACTAACACCCTAACAACAAAAACCACTAAACCCCAACAAGAAACAACCCTAAACCCCTAACAACAAACAACACTAACCCCCTAACAACAAACAACCCTAACCCCTAAAAACCAAAAACACTAACCCACTAACAACAAACAACCCTAACCCACTAACAACAAACCACCCTAACACCCTAACCACAAACAACACTAACCCCCTAACAACAAACAACCCTAACCCCCTAACAACAAACAATCCTAACCCCCGAACAACCAACAACACTAACCCCCTAACCACAGTAAACACTAACACCCTAACAACAAAAACCACTAAACCCCAACAAGAAACAACCCTAAACCCCTAACAAAAAACAACACTAACCCCCTAACAACAAGCAACCCTAACCAAACAACAAAAAACCCTAACCCACTAACAACAAACAACACTAACACCCTAACAACAAACAACCCTAACCCCCTAACAACAAACAACACTAACACCCTAACAACAAACAACCCTAACCCCCTAACAAGAAACAACACTAACCCCCTAACAACAAACAGCCCTAAACCCCTAACATCAAAGAACACTAACACCCTAACAACAAACACCCCTAACCCCCTAACAACAAACAACACTAACCCCCTAACAACAAACAACCCTAAACTCCTAACATCAAAGAACACTAACACCCTAACAACAAACATCACTAACCCCCTAAAAACAAACACTAACCCCCAAACAACAAACAACCCTAACCCCTAAGAACCAAAAACACTCCCCCACTAACAACAAACAACCCTAAACCACTAACAACAAACAACCCTAACACCATAACAACAAACAACACTAACCCCCTAACAACAAAGAACCCTAAACCCCTAACATCAAACAACACTAACCCCCTAACAACAAACAAACCTAAACCCCTAACATCAAAGAACACTAACACCCTAACAACAAACAACCCTAACCCCCTAACAACAAACGCTAACCCCCAAACAACAAACAACCCTAACCCCTAAAAACCAAAAACACTAACCCACTAACAACAAACAACCCTAACCCACTAACAACAAACAACCCTAACACCCTAACCACAAACAAAACTAACCCCCTAACAACAAACAACCCTAACCCCCTAACAACAAACAATCCTAACCCCCGAACAACCAACAACACTAACCCCCTAACCACAGTAAACACTAACACCATAACAACAAAAACCACTAAACCCCAACAAGAAACAACCCTAAACCCCTAACAACAAACAACACTAACCCCCTAACAACAAACAACCCTAACCCCCTAACAACAAACAACCCTAACCAAACAACAAAAATCCCTAACCCACTAACAACAAACAACACTAACACCCTAACAACAAACAACCCTAACACCCTAACAACAAACAACACTAACACCCTAACAACAAACAACCCTAACCCCCTAACAACAAACAACCCTAAACCCCTGACATCAAAGAACACTAACACCCTAACAACAAAAAACCCTAACCCCCTAACAACAAACACTAACCCCCAAACAACAAACAAACCTAACCCCTGAAAACCAAAAACACTAACCCACTAACAACAAACAACCCTAACCCACTAACAACAAACAACCCTAACACCCTAACAACAAAAAACACTAACCCAATAACAACAAACAACCCTAAACCCCTAACATCAAACAACACTACCCCCTAACAACACAAAACACTAACACCCTAACAACAACCAACCCTAACCCCTAAGAACAAACAACACTAACGCCTTAAGAACAAACAACACTAACCCCCAGCAACGAACAATACTAAACCCCTAAAAACACAAAACCTAACCCCTTTTCAACAAACAACCCTAACCCACTAACAACAAACAACCCTAACACCCTAACAACAAGCAACACTAACCCCCTAACAACAAACAACCCTAAACCACTAACATCAAACATCACTAACCCCCTAACAACACAAAACACTAACACCCTAACAACAAACAACACTAACACCCTAACAACAAAAACCACTAAACCCCAACAAGAAACAACCCTAAACCCCTAACAACAAACACAAACCCCCTAACAACAAACAACACTAAACCTCTAACAAGAAACTACCCTAACCCCGTAACAACAAACAACACTAACCCCGTAACAACAAACAACCCTAACCCCCAAACAACAAACAACCCTAACCCCCTAAGAACAAACAACACTAACACCCTAACAACAAACAACCCTAACCCCCTAACAACAAACAACACTAACCCCCTAACAACAAACAACCCTAAACCCCTAACATCAAAGAACACTAACACCCTAACAACAAACAACCCTAACCCCCTAACAACAAACACTAACCCCCAAACAACAAACAACCCTAACCCCTGAAAACCAAAAACACTACACCACTAAAAACAAACAACCCTAACCCACTAACAACAAACAACCCTAACACCCTAACAACAAACAACACTAACCCCCTAACAACAAACAACCCTAAACCCCTAACATCAAACAACACTAAACCCCTAACAACACAAAACACTAACACCCTAACAACAAACAACACTAACACCCTAACAACAAAAACCACTAAAACCCAACAAGAAACAACCCTGAACCCCTAACAACAAACACTAACCCCCTAACAACAAACAACACTAAACCCCTAACAAGAAACTACCCTAACCGCGTAACAACAAACAACCCTAACCCCCAAACAACAAACAACCCTAACCCCCTAACAACAAACAATCCTCACCCCCGAACAACCAACAACACTAACCCCCTAACCAAAATAAACACTAACACCCGAACAACAAAAACCACTAAACCCCAACAAGAAACAACCCTAAACCCCTAACAACAAAAAACACTAACCCCCTAACAACAAACAACCCTAACCAAACAACAAACAAACCTAACCCACTAACATGAAACAACACTAAGACCCTAACGACAAACAACCCTAACCCCCAAACAACAAACAACACTAAAACCCTAACAACAAACAACCCTAACCCCCTAACAAACAACACTAACCCCCTAACAACAAACAACCCTAAACCCCTAACATCAAAGAACACTAACACCCTAACAACAAACAACACTAACACCCTAACAACAAACACTAACCCCCAAAAAACAAACAACCCTAACCCCTGAAAACCAAAAACACTAAACCACTAACAACAAACAACCCTAACCCACTAACAACAAACAACCCTAACACCCTAAAAACAAACAACACTAAACCCCTAACAACAAAGAACCCTAAACCCCTAACATCAAACAACACTAACCCCCTAACAACAAACAAACCTAAACCCCTAACATCAAAGAACACTAACACCCTAACAACAAACAACCCTAACCCCCTAACAACAAACGCTAACCCCCAAACAACAAACAACCCTAACCCCTAAAAACCAAAAACACTAACCCACTAACAACAAACAACCCTAACCCACTAACAACAAACAACCCTAACACCCTAACCACAAACAAAACTAACCCCCTAACAACAAACAACCCTAACCCCCTAACAACAAACAATCCTAACCCCCGAACAACCAACAACACTAACCCCCTAACCACAGTAAACACTAACACCATAACAACAAAAACCACTAAACCCCAACAAGAAACAACCCTAAACCCCTAACAACAAACAACACTAACCCCCTAACAAGAAACAACCCTAACCCACTAACAACAAACAACCCTAACCAAACAACAAAAAACCCTAACCCACTAACAACAAACAACACTAACACCCTAACAACAAACAACCCTAACACCCTAACAACAAACAACACTAACACCCTAACAACAAACAACCCTAACCCCCTAACAACAAACAACCCTAAACCCCTGACATCAAAGAACACTAACACCCTAACAACAAACAACCCTAACCCCCTAACAACAAACACTAACCCCCAAACAACAAACAAACCTAACCCCTGAAAACCAAAAACACTAACCCACTAACAACAAACAACCCTAACCCACTAACAACAAACAACCCTAACACCCTAACAACAAAAAACACTAACCCAATAACAACAAACAACCCTAAACCCCTAACATCAAACAACACTACCCCCTAACAACACAAAACACTAACACCCTAACAACAACCAACCCTAACCCCTAAGAACAAACAACACTAACGCCTTAAGAACAAACAACACTAACCCCCAGCAACGAACAATACTAAACCCCTAACAACACAAAACCTAACCCCTTTTCAACAAACAACCCTAACCCACTAACAACAAACAACCCTAACACCCTAACAACAAGCAACACTAACCCCCTAACAACAAACAACCCTAAACCACTAACATCAAACATCACTAACCCCCTAACAACACAAAACACTAACACCCTAACAACAAACAACACTAACACCCTAACAACAAAAACCACTAAACCCCAACAAGAAACAACCCTAAACCCCTAACAACAAACACAAACCCCCTAACAACAAACAACACTAAACCTCTAACAAGAAACTACCCTAACCCCGTAACAACAAACAACACTAACCCCGTAACAACAAACAACCCTAACCCCCAAACAACAAACAACCCTAACCCCCTAAGAACAAACAACACTAACACCCTAACAACAAACAAACCTAACCCCCTAACAACAAACAACACTAACCCCCTAACAACAAACAACCCTAAACCCCTAACATCAAAGAACACTAACACCCTAACAACAAACAACCCTAACCCCCTAACAACAAACACTAACCCCCAAACAACAAACAACCCTAACCCCTGAAAACCAAAAACACTACACCACTAAAAACAAACAACCCTAACCCACTAACAACAAACAACCCTAACACCCTAACAACAAACAACACTAACCCCCTAACAACAAACAACCCTAAACCCCTAACATCAAACAACACTAAACCCCTAACAACACAAAACACTAACACCCTAACAACAAACAACACTAACACCCTAACAACAAAAACCACTAAAACCCAACAAGAAACAACCCTGAACCCCTAACAACAAACACTAACCCCCTAACAACAAACAACACTAAACCCCTAACAAGAAACTACCCTAACCGCGTAACAACAAACAACCCTAACCCCCAAACAACAAACAACCCTAACCCCCTAACAACAAACAATCCTCACCCCCGAACAACCAACAACACTAACCCCCTAACCAAAATAAACACTAACACCCGAACAACAAAAACCACTAAACCCCAACAAGAAACAACCCTAAACCCCTAACAACAAAAAACACTAACCCCCTAACAACAAACAACCCTAACCAAACAACAAACAAACCTAACCCACTAACATGAAACAACACTAAGACCCTAACGACAAACAACCCTAACCCCCAAACAACAAACAACACTAACACCCTAACAACAAACAACCCTAACCCCCTAACAAACAACACTAACCCCCTAACAACAAACAACCCTAAACCCCTAACATCAAAGAACACTAACACCCTAACAACAAACAACACTAACACCCTAACAACAAACACTAACCCCCAAAAAACAAACAACCCTAACCCCTGAAAACCAAAAACACTAAACCACTAACAACAAACAACCCTAACCCACTAACAACAAACAACCCTAACACCCTAAAAACAAACAACACTAAACCCCTAACAACACAAAACACTAACACCCTAACAACAAACAACACTAACACCCTAACAACAAAAACCACTAAACCCCAACAAGAAACAACCCTAAACCCCTAACAACAAACAACACTAACCCCCTAACAACAAACAACCCTAACCCCTAAAAACCAAAAACACTAACCCACTAACAACAAACAACCCTAACCCACTAACAACAAACAACCCTAACACCCTAACCACAAACAACACTAACCCCCGAACAACAAACAACCCTAACCCCCTAACAACAAACAATCCTAACCCCCGAACAACCAACAACACTAAACCCCTAACCACAGTAAACACTAACACCCTAACAACAAAAACCTCTAAACTCCAACAAGAAACAACCCTAAACCCCTAACAACAAACAACACTAACGCCCTAACAACAAACAACCCTAAGCAAACAACAAACAAACCTAACCCACTAACAACAAACAACACTAACACCCTAACAACAAACACCCCTAACCCCCTAACAACAAACAACACTAACCCCCTAACAACAAACAACCCTAAACTCCTAACATCAAAGAACACTAACACCCTAACAACAAACAACACTAACCCCCTAAAAACAAACACTAACCCCCAAACAACAAACAACCCTAACCCCTGAAAACCAAAAACACTAAACCACTAACAACAAACAACCCTAACCCACTAACAACAAACAACCCTAACACCCTAAAAACAAACAACACTAAACCCCTAACAACACAAAACACTAACACCCTAACAACAAACAACACTAACCCCCTAACAACACAAAACACTAACACCCTAACAACAGACAACACTAACACCCTAACAACAAAAACCACTAAACCCCAACAAGAAACAACCCTAAACCCCTAACAACAAACAACACTAACCCCCTAACAAGAAACAACACTAACCCCCTAACAACAAACAACACTAACCCCCTAACAACAAACAACACTAACACCCTAACAACAACCAACCGTAAACCCCTAACATCAAAGAACACTAACACCCTAACAACAAACAACCCTAACCCCCTAACAACAAACACTAACCCCCAAACAACAAACAACCCTAACCCCTGAAAACCAAAAACACTAAACCACTAACAACAAACAACCCTAACCCACTAACAACAAACAACCCTAACACCCTAAAAACAAACAACACTAAACCCCTAACAACACAAAACACTAACACCCTAACAACAAACAACACTAACACCCTAACAACAAAAACCACTAAACCCCAACAAGAAACAACCCTAAACCCCTAACAACAAACAACACTAACCCCCTAACAACAAACAACCCTAACCCCTAAAAACCAAAAACACTAACCCACTAACAACAAACAACCCTAACCCACTAACAACAAACCACCCTAACACCCTAACCACAAACAACACTAACCCCCTAACAACAAACAACCCTAACCCCCTAACAACAAACAATCCTAACCCCCGAACAACCAACAACACTAACCCCCTAACCACAGTAAACACTAACACCCTAACAACAAAAACCACTAAACCCCAACAAGAAACAACCCTAAACCCCTAACAAAAAACAACACTAACCCCCTAACAACAAGCAACCCTAACCAAACAACAAAAAACCCTAACCCACTAACAACAAACAACACTAACACCCTAACAACAAACAACCCTAACCCCCTAACAACAAACAACACTAACCCCCTAACAACAAACAACCCTAACCCCCTAACAAGAAACAACACTAACCCCCTAACAACAAACAGCCCTAAACCCCTAACATCAAAGAACACTAACACCCTAACAACAAACAACCCTAACCCCCTAACAACAAACACTAACCCCCAAACAACAAACAACCCTAACCCCTGAAAACCAAAAACACTAACCCACTAACAACAAACAACCGTAACCCACTAACAACAAACAACCCTAACACCCTAACCACAAACAACACTAACCCCCTAACAACAAACAACCCTAACCCCCTAACAACAAACAATCCTAACCCCCGAACAACCAACAACACTAACCCCCTAACCACAGTAAACACTAACACCCTAACAACAAAAACCACCAAACCCCAACAAGAAACAACCCTAAACCCCTAACAACAAACAACACTAACCCCCTAACAACAAACAACCCTAACCAAACAACAAAAAACCCTAACCCACTAACAACAAACAACACTAACACCCTAAAAAGAAACAACCCTAACCCCCTAACAACAAACAACACTAACACCCTAACAACAAACAACCCTAACCCCCTAACAACAAACAACCCTAAACCTCTAACATCAAAGAACACTAACACCCTAACAACAAACAACCCTAACCCCCTAACAACAAACACTAACCCCCAAACAACAAACAACCCTAACCCCTGAAAACCAAAAACACTAACCCACTAACAACAAACAACCCTAACCCACTAACAACAAACAACCCTAACACCCTAACAACAAACAACACTAACCCCCTAACAACAAACAACCCTAAACCCCTAACATCAAACAACACTAACCCCCTAACAACACAAAACACTAGCACCCTAACAACAACCAACCCTAACCCCTAAGAACAAACAACACTAACGCCCTAAGAACAAACAACTCTAACCCCCAGCAACGAACAATACTAACCCCTAACAACACAAAACCTAACCCCTTATCAACAAACAACCCTAACCCACTAACAACACACAACCCTAACACCCTAACAACAAGCAACACTAACCCCCTAACAACAAACAACCCTAAACCACTAACATCAAACATCACTAACCCCCTAACAACACAAAACACTAACACCCTAACAACAAACAACACTAACACCCTAACAACAAAAACCACTAAACCCCAACAAGAAACAACCCTAAACCCCTAACAACAAACACTAACCCCCTAACAACAAACAACACTAAACCCCTAACAAGAAACTACCCTAACCGCGTAACAACAAACAACCCTAACCCCCAAACAACAAACAACCCTAACCCCCTAACAACAAACAATCCTCACCCCCGAACAACCAACAACACTAACCCCCTAACCAAAATAAACACTAACACCCGAACAACAAAAACCACTAAACCCCAACAAGAAACAACCCTAAACCCCTAACAACAAAAAACACTAACCCCCTAACAACAAACAACCCTAACCAAACAACAAACAAACCTAACCCACTAACATGAAACAACACTAAGACCCTAACGACAAACAACCCTAACCCCCAAACAACAAACAACACTAACACCCTAACAACAAACAACCCTAACCCCCTAACAAACAACACTAACCCCCTAACAACAAACAAACCTAAACCCCTAACATCAAAGAACACTAACACCCTAACAACAAACAACACTAACACCCTAACAACAAACACTAACCCCCAAAAAACAAACAACCCTAACCCCTGAAAACCAAAAACACTAAACCACTAACAACAAACAACCCTAACCCACTAACAACAAACAACCCTAACACCCTAAAAACAAACAACACTAAACCCCTAACAACACAAAACACTAACACCCTAACAACAAACAACACTAACACCCTAACAACAAAAACCACTAAACCCCAACAAGAAACAACCCTAAACCCCTAACAACAAACAACACTAACCCCCTAACAACAAACAACCCTAACCCCTAAAAACCAAAAACACTAACCCACTAACAACAAACAACCCTAACCCACTAACAACAAACAACCCTAACACCCTAACCACAAACAACACTAACCCCCGAACAACAAACAACCCTAACCCCCTAACAACAAACAATCCTAACCCCCGAACAACCAACAACACTAAACCCCTAACCACAGTAAACACTAACACCCTAACAACAAAAACCTCTAAACTCCAACAAGAAACAACCCTAAACCCCTAACAACAAACAACACTAACGCCCTAACAACAAACAACCCTAAGCAAACAACAAACAAACCTAACCCACTAACAACAAACAACACTAACACCCTAACAACAAACACCCCTAACCCCCTAACAACAAACAACACTAACCCCCTAACAACAAACAACCCTAAACTCCTAACATCAAAGAACACTAACACCCTAACAACAAACAACACTAACCCCCTAAAAACAAACACTAACCCCCAAACAACAAACAACCCTAACCCCTAAAAACCAAAAACACTAACCCACTAACAACAAACAACCCTAAACCACTAACAACAAACAACCCTAACACCCTAACAACAAACAACACTAACCCCCTAACAACAAACAACCCTAAACCCCTAACATCAAACAACACTATCCCCCTAACAACAAACAACCCTAAACCCCTGACATCAAAGAACACTAACACCCTAACAACAAACAACCCTAACCCCCTAACAACAAACGCTAACCCCCAAACAACAAACAACCGTAACCCCTAAAAACCAAAAACACTAACCCACTAACAACAAACAACCCTAACCCGCTAACAACAAACAACCCTAACACCCTAACCACAAACAACACTAACCCCTTAACAACAAACAACCCTAACACCCAACAACAAACAATCCTAACCCCCGAACAACCAACAACACTAACCCCCTAACCACAGTAAACACTAACACCCTAACAATAAAAACCACTAAACCCCAACAAGAAACAACCCTAAACCCCTAACAACAAACAACACTAACCCCCTAACAACAAACAACCCTAACCAAACAACAAAAAACCCTAACCCACTAACAACAAACAACACTAACACCCTAACAACAAACAACCCTAACACCCTAACAACAAACAACACTAACACCCTAACAACAAAGAACACTAACCCCCTAACAACAAACAACCCTAAACCCCTGACATCAAAGAACACTTACACCCTAACAACAAACAACCCTAACCCCCTAAAAACAAACACTAACCCCCAAACAACAAACAACCCTAACCCCTGAAAACCAAAAACACTAACCCACTAACAACAAACAACCCTAACCCACTAACAACAAACAACCCTAACACCCTAACAACAAACAACACTAACCCCCTAACAACAAACAACCCTAAACCCCTAACATCAAACAACACTACCCCCTAACAACACAAAACACTAACACCCTAACAACAACCAACCCTAACCCCTAAGAACAAACAACACTAACGCCCTAAGAACAAACAACACTAACCCCCAGCAACGAACAATACTAAACCCCTAACAACACAAAACCTAACCCCTTTTCAACAAACAACCCTAACCCACTAACAACAAACAACCCTAACACCCTAACAACAAGCAACACTAACCCCCTAACAACAAACAACCCTAAACCACTAACATCAAACATCACTAACCCCCTAACAACACAAAACACTAACACCTTAACAACAAACAACACTAACACCCTAACAACAAAAACCACTAAACCCCAACAAGAAACAACCCTAAACCCCTAACAACAAACACAAAGCCCCTAACAACAAACAACACTAAACCTCTAACAAGAAACTACCCTAACCCCGTAACAACAAACAACACTAACCCCGTAACAACAAACAACCCTAACCCCCAAACAACAAACAACCCTAACCCCCTAACAACAAACAATCCTAACCCCCGAACAACCAACAACACTAACGCCCTAACCACAATAAACACTAACACCCGAACAACAAAAACCACTAAACCCCAACAAGAAACAACCCTAAACCCCTAACAACAAAAAACACTAACCCCCTAACAACAAACAACCCTAACCAAACAACAAAAAAACCTAATCCACTAACAACAAACAACACTAACACCCTAACGACAAACAACCCTAACTCCCTAAGAACAAACAACACTAACACCCTAACAACAAACAACCCTAACCCCCTAACAACAAACAACACTAACCCCCTAACAACAAACAACCCTAAACCCCTAACATCAAAGAACACTAACACCCTAACAACAAACAACCCTAACCCCCTAACAACAAACACTAACCCCCAAACAACAAACAACCCTAACCCCTGAAAACCAAAAACACTAAACCACTAACAACAAACAACCCTAACCCACTAACAACAAACAACCCTAACACCCTAAAAACAAACAACACTAAACCCCTAACAATACAAAACACTAACACCCTAACAACAAACAACACTAACCCCCTAACAACACAAAACACTAACACCCTAACAACAGACAACACTAACACCCTAACAACAAAAACCACTAAACCCCAACAAGAAACAACCCTAAACCCCTAACAACAAACAACACTAACCCCCTAACAAGAAACAACACTAACCCCCTAACAACAAACAACACTAACCCCCTAACAACAAACAACACTAACACCCTAACAACAACCAACCGTAAACCCCTAACATCAAAGAACACTAACACCCTAACAACAAACAACCCTAACCCCCTAACAACAAACACTAACCCCCAAACAACAAACAACCCTAACCCCTGAAAACCAAAAACACTAAACCACTAACAACAAACAACCCTAACCCACTAACAACAAACAACCCTAACACCCTAAAAACAAACAACACTAAACCCCTAACAACACAAAACACTAACACCCTAACAACAAACAACACTAACACCCTAACAACAAAAACCACTAAACCCCAACAAGAAACAACCCTAAACCCCTAACAACAAACAACACTAACCCCCTAACAACAAACAACCCTAACCCCTAAAAACCAAAAACACTAACCCACTAACAACAAACAACCCTAACCCACTAACAACAAACCACCCTAACACCCTAACCACAAACAACACTAACCCCCTAACAACAAACAACCCTAACCCCCTAACAACAAACAATCCTAACCCCCGAACAACCAACAACACTAACCCCCTAACCACAGTAAACACTAACACCCTAACAACAAAAACCACTAAACCCCAACAAGAAACAACCCTAAACCCCTAACAAAAAACAACACTAACCCCCTAACAACAAGCAACCCTAACCAAACAACAAAAAACCCTAACCCGCTAACAACAAACAACACTAACACCCTAACAACAAACAACCCTAACCCCCTAACAACAAACAACACTAACCCCCTAACAACAAACAACCCTAACCCCCTAACAAGAAACAACACTAACCCCCTAACAACAAACAGCCCTAAACCCCTAACATCAAAGAACACTAACACCCTAACAACAAACAACCCTAACCCCCTAACAACAAACACTAACCCCCAAACAACAAACAACCCTAACCCCTGAAAACCAAAAACACTAACCCACTAACAACAAACAACCGTAACCCACTAACAACAAACAACCCTAACACCCTAACCACAAACAACACTAACCCCCTAACAACAAACAACCCTAACCCCCTAACAACAAACAATCCTAACCCCCGAACAACCAACAACACTAACCCCCTAACCACAGTAAACACTAACACCCTAACAACAAAAACCACCAAACCCCAACAAGAAACAACCCTAAACCCCTAACAACAAACAACACTAACCCCCTAACAACAAACAACCCTAACCAAACAACAAAAAACCCTAACCCACTAACAACAAACAACACTAACACCCTAAAAAGAAACAACCCTAACCCCCTAACAACAAACAACACTAACACCCTAACAACAAACAACCCTAACCCCCTAACAACAAACAACCCTAAACCTCTAACATCAAAGAACACTAACACCCTAACAACAAACAACCCTAACCCCCTAACAACAAACACTAACCCCCAAACAACAAACAACCCTAACCCCTGAAAACCAAAAACACTAACCCACTAACAACAAACAACCCTAACCCACTAACAACAAACAACCCTAACACCCTAACAACAAACAACACTAACCCCCTAACAACAAACAACCCTAAACCCCTAACATCAAACAACACTAACCCCCTAACAACACAAAACACTAGCACCCTAACAACAACCAACCCTAACCCCTAAGAACAAACAACACTAACGCCCTAAGAACAAACAACTCTAACCCCCAGCAACGAACAATACTAAACCCCTAACAACACAAAACCTAACCCCTTATCAACAAACAACCCTAACCCACTAACAACACACAACCCTAACACCCTAACAACAAGCAACACTAACCCCCTAACAACAAACAACCCTAAACCACTAACATCAAACATCACTAACCCCCTAACAACACAAAACACTAACACCCTAACAACAAACAACACTAACACCCTAACAACAAAAACCACTAAACCCCAACAAGAAACAACCCTAAACCCCTAACAACAAACACTAACCCCCTAACAACAAACAACACTAAACCCCTAACAAGAAACTACCCTAACCGCGTAACAACAAACAACCCTAACCCCCAAACAACAAACAACCCTAACCCCCTAACAACAAACAATCCTCACCCCCGAACAACCAACAACACTAACCCCCTAACCAAAATAAACACTAACACCCGAACAACAAAAACCACTAAACCCCAACAAGAAACAACCCTAAACCCCTAACAACAAAAAACACTAACCCCCTAACAACAAACAACCCTAACCAAACAACAAACAAACCTAACCCACTAACATGAAACAACACTAAGACCCTAACGACAAACAACCCTAACCCCCAAACAACAAACAACACTAACACCCTAACAACAAACAACCCTAACCCCCTAACAACAAACAACCCTAAACCCCTAACATCAAAGAACACTAACACCCTAACAACAAACAACACTAACACCCTAACAACAAACACTAACCCCCAAAAAACAAACAACCCTAACCCCTGAAAACCAAAAACACTAAACCACTAACAACACACAACCCTAACCCACTAACAACAAACAACCCTAACACCCTGAAAACAAACAACACTAAACCCCTAACAACACAAAACACTAACACCCTAACAACAAACAACACTAACACCCTAACAACAAAAACCACTAAACCCCAACAAGAAACAACCCTAAACCCCTAACAACAAACAACACTAACCCCCTAACAACAAACAACCCTAACCCCTAAAAACCAAAAACACTAACCCACTAACAACAAACAACCCTAACCCACTAACAACAAACAACCCTAACACCCTAACCACAAACAACACTAACCCCCGAACAACAAACAACCCTAACCCCCTAACAACAAACAATCCTAACCCCCGAACAACCAACAACACTAAACCCCTAACCACAGTAAACACTAACACCCTAACAACAAAAACCACTAAACTCCAACAAGAAACAACCCTACACCCCTAACAACAAACAACACTAACGCCCTAACAACAAACAACCCTAAGCAAACAACAAACAAACCTAACCCACTAACAACAAACAACACTAACACCCTAACAACAAACACCCCTAACCCCCTAACAACAAACAACACTAACCCCCTAACAACAAACAACCCTAAACTCCTAACATCAAAGAACACTAACACCCTAACAACAAACAACACTAACCCCCTAAAAACAAACACTAACCCCCAAACAACAAACAACCCTAACCCCTAAAAACCAAAAACACTAACCCACTAACAACAAACAACCCTAAACCACTAACAACAAACAACCCTAACAGCCTAACAACAAACAACACTAACCCCCTAACAACAAACAACCCTAAACCCCTAACATCAAACAACACTATCCCCCTAACAACAAACAACCCTAAACCCCTAACATCAAAGAACACTAACACCCTAACAACAAACAACCCTAAACCCCTAACAACAAACGCTAACCCCCAAACAACAAACAACCGTAACCCCTAAAAACCAAAAACACTAACCCACTAACAACAAACAACCCTAACCCACTAACAACAAACAACCCTAACACCCTAACCACAAACAACACTAACCCCCTAACAACAAACAACCCTAACACCCAACAACAAACAATCCTAACCCCCGAACAACCAACAACACTAACCCCCTAACCACAGTAAACACTAACACCCTAACAACAAAAACCACTAAACCCCAACAAGAAACAACCCTAAACCCCTAACAACAAACAACACTAACCCCCTAACAACAAACAACCCTAACCAAACAACAAAAAACCCTAACCCACTAACAACAAACAACACTAACACCCTAACAACAAACAACCCTAACACCCTAACAACAAACAACACTAACACCCTAACAACAAACAACCCTAACCCCCTAACAACAAACAACCCTAAACCCCTGACATCAAAGAACACTAACACCCTAACAACAAACAACACTAACCCCCTAAAAACAAACACTAACCCCCAAACAACAAACAACCCTAACCCCTGAAAACCAAAAACACTAACCCACTAACAACAAACAACCCTAACCCACTAACAACAAACAACCCTAACACCCTAACAACAAACAACACTAACCCCCTAACAACAAACAACCCTAAACCCCTAACATCAAACAACACTACCCCCTAACAACACAAAACACTAACACCCTAACAACAACCAACCCTAACCCCTAAGAACAAACAACACTAACGCCCTAAGAACAAACAACACTAACCCCCAGCAACGAACAATACTAAACCCCTAACAACACAAAACCTAACCCCTTTTCAACAAACAACCCTAACCCACTAACAACAAACAACCCTAACACCCTAACAACAAGCAACACTAACCCCCTAACAACAAACAACCCTAAACCACTAACATCAAACATCACTAACCCCCTAACAACACAAAACACTAACACCCTAACAACAAACAACACTAACACCCTAACAACAAAAACCACTAAACCCCAACAAGAAACAACCCTAAACCCCTAACAACAAACACAAAGCCCCTAACAACAAACAACACTAAACCTCTAACAAGAAACTACCCTAACCCCGTAACAACAAACAACACTAACCCCGTAACAACAAACAACCCTAACCCCCAAACAACAAACAACCCTAACCCCCTAACAACAAACAATCCTAACCCCCGAACAACCAACAACACTAACGCCCTAACCACAATAAACACTAACACCCGAACAACAAAAACCACTAAACCCCAACAAGAAACAACCCTAAACCCCTAACAACAAAAAACACTAACCCCCTAACAACAAACAACCCTAACCAAACAACAAACAAACCTAATCCACTAACAACAAACAACACTAACACCCTAACGACAAACAACCCTAACTCCCTAAGAACAAACAACACTAACACCCTAACAACAAACAACCCTAACCCCCTAACAACAAACAACACTAACCCCCTAACAACAAACAACCCTAAACCCCTAACATCAAAGAACACTAACACCCTAACAACAAACAACCCTAGCCCCTTAACAACAAACAACACTAACCCCCTAACAACACAAAACACTAACACCCTAACAACAGACAACACTAACACCCTAACAACAAAAACCACTAAACCCCAACAAGAAACAACCCTAAACCCCTAACAACAAACAACACTAACCCCCTAACAAGAAACAACACTAACCCCCTAACAACAAACAACACTAACCCGCTAACAACAAACAACACTAACACCCTAACAACAACCAACCCTAAACCCCTAACTTCAAAGAACACTAACACCCTAACAACAAACAACCCTAACCCCCTAACAACAAACACTAACCCCCAAACAACAAACAACCCTAACCCCTGAAAACCAAAAACACTAAACCACTAACAACAAACAACCCTAACCTACTAACAACAAACAACCCTAACACCCTAAAAACAAACAACACTAAACCCCTAACAACACAAAACACTAACACCCTAACAACAAACAACACTAACACCCTAACAACAAAAACCACTAAACCCCATCAAGAAACAACCCTAAACCCCTAACAACAAACAACACTAACCCCCTAACAACAAACAACCCTAACCCCTAAAAACCAAAAACACTAACCCACTAACAACAAACAACCCTAACCCACTAACAACAAACCACCCTAACACCCTAACCACAAACAACACTAACCCCCTAACAACAAACAAACCTAACCCCCTAACAACAAACAATCCTAACCCCCGAACAACCAACAACACTAACCCCCTAACCACAGTAAACACTAACACCCTAACAACAAAAACCACTAAACCCCAACAAGAAACAACCCTAAACCCCTAACAAAAAACAACACTAACCCCCTAACAACAAGCAACCCTAACCAAACAACAAAAAACCCTAACCCACTAACAACAAACAACACTAACACCCTAACAACAAACAACCCTAACCCCCTAACAACAAACAACACTAACCCCCTAACAACAAACAACCCTAACCCCCTAACAAGAAACAACACTAACCCCCTAACAACAAACAGCCCTAAACGCCTAACATCAAAGAACACTAACACCCTAACAACAAACAACCCTAACCCCCTAACAACAAACACTAACCCCCAAACAACAAACAACCCTAACCCCTGAAAACCAAAAACACTAACCCACTAACAACAAACAACCGTAACCCACTAACAACAAACAACCCTAACACCCTAACCACAAACAACACTAACCCCCTAACAACAAACAACCCTAACCCCCTAACAACAAACAATCCTAACCCCCGAACAACCAACAACACTAACCCCCTAACCACAGTAAACACTAACACCCTAACAACAAAAACCACCAAACCCCAACAAGAAACAACCCTAAACCCCTAACAACAAACAACACTAACCCCCTAACAACAAACAACCCTAACCAAACAACAAAAAACCCTAACCCACTAACAACAAACAACACTAACACCCTAAAAACAAACAACCCTAACCCCCTAACAACAAACAACACTAACACCCTAACAACAAACAACCCTAACCCCCTAACAACAAACAACCCTAAACCTCTAACATCAAAGAACACTAACACCCTAACAACAAACAACCCTAACCCCCTAACAACAAACACTAACCCCCAAACAACAAACAACCCTAACCCCTGAAAACCAAAAACACTAACCCACTAACAACAAACAACCCTAACCCACTAACAACAAACAAACCTAACACCCTAACAACAAACAACACTAACCCCCTAACAACAAACAACCCTAAACCCCTAACATCAAACAACACTAACCCCCTAACAACACAAAACACTAGCACCCTAACAACAACCAACCCTAACCCCTAAGAACAAACAACACTAACGCCCTAAGAACAAACAACTCTAACCCCCAGCAACGAACAATACTAAACCCCTAACAACACAAAACCTAACCCCTTATCAACAAACAACCCTAACCCACTAACAACACACAACCCTAACACCCTAACAACAAGCAACACTAACCCCCTAACAACAAACAACCCTAAACCACTAACATCAAACATCACTAACCCCCTAACAACACAAAACACTAACACCCTAACAACAAACAACACTAACACCCTAACAACAAAAACCACTAAACCCCAACAAGAAACAACCCTAAACCCCTAACAACAAACACTAACCCCCTAACAACAAACAACACTAAACCCCTAACAAGAAACTACCCTAACCGCGTAACAACAAACAACCCTAACCCCCAAACAACAAACAACCCTAACCCCCTAACAACAAACAATCCTCACCCCCGAACAACCAACAACACTAACCCCCTAACCAAAATAAACACTAACACCCGAACAACAAAAACCACTAAACCCCAACAAGAAACAACCCTAAACCCCTAACAACAAAAAACACTAACCCCCTAACAACAAACAACCCTAACCAAACAACAAACAAACCTAACCCACTAACATGAAACAACACTAAGACCCTAACGACAAACAACCCTAACCCCCAAACAACAAACAACACTAACACCCTAACAACAAACAACCCTAACCCCCTAACAACAAACAACCCTAAACCCCTAACATCAAAGAACACTAACACCCTAACAACAAACAACACTAACACCCTAACAACAAACACTAACCCCCAAAAAACAAACAACCCTAACCCCTGAAAACCAAAAACACTAAACCACTAACAACACACAACCCTAACCCACTAACAACAAACAACCCTAACACCCTAAAAACAAACAACACTAAACCCCTAACAACACAAAACACTAACACCCTAACAACAAACAACACTAACACCCTAACAACAAAAACCACTAAACCCCAACAAGAAACAACCCTAAACCCCTAACAACAAACAACACTAACCCCCTAACAACAAACAACCCTAACCCCTAAAAACCAAAAACACTAACCCACTAACAACAAACAACCCTAACCCACTAACAACAAACAACCCTAACACCCTAACCACAAACAACACTAACCCCCGAACAACAAACAACCCTAACCCCCTAACAACAAACAATCCTAACCCCCGAACAACCAACAACACTAAACCCCTAACCACAGTAAACACTAACACCCTAACAACAAAAACCACTAAACTCCAACAAGAAACAACCCTAAACCCCTAACAACAAACAACACTAACGCCCTAACAACAAACAACCCTAAGCAAACAACAAACAAACCTAACCCACTAACAACAAACAACACTAACACCCTAACAACAAACACCCCTAACCCCCTAACAACAAACAACACTAACCCCCTAACAACAAACAACCCTAAACTCCTAACATCAAAGAACACTAACACCCTAACAACAAACAACACTAACCCCCTAAAAACAAACACTAACCCCCAAACAACAAACAACCCTAACCCCTAAAAACCAAAAACACTAACCCACTAACAACAAACAACCCTAAACCACTAACAACAAACAACCCTAACAGCCTAACAACAAACAACACTAACCCCCTAACAACAAACAACCCTAAACCCCTAACATCAAACAACACTATCCCCCTAACAACAAACAACCCTAAACCCCTAACATCAAAGAACACTAACACCCTAACAACAAACAACCCTAAACCCCTAACAACAAACGCTAACCCCCAAACAACAAACAACCGTAACCCCTAAAAACCAAAAACACTAACCCACTAACAACAAACAACCCTAACCCACTAACAACAAACAACCCTAACACCCTAACCACAAACAACACTAACCCCCTAACAACAAACAACCCTAACACCCAACAACAAACAATCCTAACCCCCGAACAACCAACAACACTAACCCCCTAACCACAGTAAACACTAACACCCTAACAACAAAAACCACTAAACCCCAACAAGAAACAACCCTAAACCCCTAACAACAAACAACACTAACCCCCTAACAACAAACAACCCTAACCAAACAACAAAAAACCCTAACCCACTAACAACAAACAACACTAACACCCTAACAACAAACAACCCTAACACCCTAACAACAAACAACACTAACACCCTAACAACAAACAACCCTAACCCCCTAACAACAAACAACCCTAAACCCCTGACATCAAAGAACACTAACACCCTAACAACAAACAACACTAACCCCCTAAAAACAAACACTAACCCCCAAACAACAAACAACCCTAACCCCTGAAAACCAAAAACACTAACCCACTAACAACAAACAACCCTAACCCACTAACAACAAACAACCCTAACACCCTAACAACAAACAACACTAACCCCCTAACAACAAACAACCCTAAACCCCTAACATCAAACAACACTACCCCCTAACAACACAAAACACTAACACCCTAACAACGACCAACCCTAACCCCTAAGAACAAACAACACTAACGCCCTAAGAACAAACAACACTAACCCCCAGCAACGAACAATACTAAACCCCTAACAACACAAAACCTAACCCCTTTTCAACAAACAACCCTAACCCACTAACAACAAACAACCCTAACACCCTAACAACAAGCAACACTAACCCCCTAACAACAAACAACCCTAAACCACTAACATCAAACATCACTAACCCCCTAACAACACAAAACACTAACACCCTAACAACAAACAACACTAACACCCTAACAACAAAAACCACTAAACCCCAACAAGAAACAACCCTAAACCCCTAACAACAAACACAAAGCCCCTAACAACAAACAACACTAAACCTCTAACAAGAAACTACCCTAACCCCGTAACAACAAACAACACTAACCCCGTAACAACAAACAACCCTAACCCCCAAACAACAAACAACCCTAACCCCCTAACAACAAACAATCCTAACCCCCGAACAACCAACAACACTAACGCCCTAACCACAATAAACACTAACACCCGAACAACAAAAACCACTAAACCCCAACAAGAAACAACCCTAAACCCCTAACAACAAAAAACACTAACCCCCTAACAACAAACAACCCTAACCAAACAACAAACAAACCTAATCCACTAACAACAAACAACACTAACACCCTAACGACAAACAACCCTAACTCCCTAAGAACAAACAACACTAACACCCTAACAACAAACAACCCTAACCCCCTAACAACAAACAACACTAACCCCCTAACAACAAACAACCCTAAACCCCTAACATCAAAGAACACTAACACCCTAACAACAAACAACCCTAGCCCCTTAACAACAAACAACACTAACCCCCTAACAACACAAAACACTAACACCCTAACAACAGACAACACTAACACCCTAACAACAAAAACCACTAAACCCCAACAAGAAACAACCCTAAACCCCTAACAACAAACAACACTAACCCCCTAACAAGAAACAACACTAACCCCCTAACAACAAACAACACTAACCCCCTAACAACAAACAACACTAACACCCTAACAACAACCAACCCTAAACCCCTAACTTCAAAGAACACTAACACCCTAACAACAAACAACCCTATCCCCCTAACAACAAACACTAACCCCCAAACAACAAACAACCCTAACCCCTGAAAACCAAAAACACTAAACCACTAACAACAAACAACCCTAACCCACTAACAACAAACAACCCTAACACCCTAAAAACAAACAACACTAAACCCCTAACAACACAAAACAATAACACCCTAACAACAAACAACACTAACACCCTAACAACAAAAACCACTAAACCCCATCAAGAAACAACCCTAAACCCCTAACAACAAACAACACTAACCCCCTAACAACAAACAACCCTAACCCCTAAAAACCAAAAACACTAACCCACTAACAACAAACAACCCTAACCCACTAACAACAAACCACCCTAACACCCTAACCACAAACAACACTAACCCCCTAACAACAAACAACCCTAACCCCCTAACAACAAACAATCCTAACCCCCGAACAACCAACAACACTAACCCCCTAACCACAGTAAACACTAACACCCTAACAACAAAAACCACTAAACCCCAACCAGAAACAACCCTAAACCCCTAACAAAAAACAACACTAACCCCCTAACAACAAGCAACCCTAACCAAACAACAAAAAACCCTAACCCACTAACAACAAACAACACTAACACCCTAACAACAAACAACCCTAACCCCCTAACACAAACAACACTAACCCCCTAACAACAAACAACCCTAACCCCCTAACAAGAAACAACACTAACCCCCTAACAACAAACAGCCCTAAACGCCTAACATCAAAGAACACTAACACCCTAACAACAAACAACCCTAACCCCCTAACAACAAACACTAACCCCCAAACAACAAACAACCCTAACCCCTGAAAACCAAAAACACTAACCCACTAACAACAAACAACCGTAACCCACTAACAACAAACAACCCTAACACCCTAACCACAAACAACACTAACCCCCTAACAACAAACAACCCTAACCCCCTAACAACAAACAATCCTAACCCCCGAACAACCAACAACACTAACCCCCTAACCACAGTAAACAATAACACCCTAACAACAAAAACCACCAAACCCCAACAAGAAACAACCCTAAACCCCTAACAACAAACAACACTAACCCCCTAACAACAAACAACCCTAACCAAACAACAAAAAACCCTAACCCACTAACAACAAACAACACTAACACCCTAAAAACAAACAACCCTAACCCCCTAACAACAAACAACACTAACACCCTAACAACAAACAACCCTAACCCCCTAACAACAAACAACCCTAAACCTCTAACATCAAAGAACACTAACACCCTAACAACAAACAACCCTAACCCCCTAACAACAAACACTAACCCCCAAACAACAAACAACCCTAACCCCTGAAAACCAAAAACACTAACCCACTAACAACAAACAACCCTAACCCACTAACAACAAACAACCCTAACACCCTAACAACAAACAACACTAACCCCCTAACAACAAACAACCCTAAACCCCTAACATCAAACAACACTAACCCCCTAACAACACAAAACACTAGCACCCTAACAACAACCAACCCTAACCCCTAAGAACAAACAACACTAACGCCCTAAGAACAAACAACTCTAACCCCCAGCAACGAACAATACTAAACCCCTAACAACACAAAACCTAACCCCTTATCAACAAACAACCCTAACCCACTAACAACACACAACCCTAACACCCTAACAACAAGCAACACTAACCCCCTAACAACAAACAACCCTAAACCACTAACATCGAACATCACTAACCCCCTAACAACACAAAACACTAACACCCTAACAACAAACAACACTAACACCCTAACAACAAAAACCACTAAACCCCAACAAGAAACAACCCTAAACCCCTAACAACAAACACTAACCCCCTAACAACAAACAACACTAAACCCCTAACAAGAAACTACCCTAACCGCGTAACAACAAACAACCCTAACCCCCAAACAACAAACAACCCTAACCCCCTAACAACAAACAATCCTCACCCCCGAACAACCAACAACACTAACCCCCTAACCAAAATAAACACTAACACCCGAACAACAAAAACCACTAAACCCCAACAAGAAACAACCCTAAACCCCTAACAACAAAAAACACTAACCCCCTAACAACAAACAACCCAAACCAAACAACAAACAAACCTAACCCACTAACATGAAACAACACTAAGACCCTAACGACAAACAACCCTAACCCCCAAACAACAAACAACACTAACACCCTAACAACAAACAACCCTAACCCCCTAACAAACAACACTAACCCCCTAACAACAAACAACCCTAAACCCCTAACATCAAAGAACACTAACACCCTAACAACAAACAACACTAACACCCTAACAACAAACACTAACCCCCAAAAAACAAACAACCCTAACCCCTGAAAACCAAAAACACTAAACCACTAACAACACACAACCCTAACCCACTAACAACAAACAACCCTAACACCCTAAAAACAAACAAAACTAAACCCCTAACAACACAAAACACTAACACCCTAACAACAAACAACACTAACACCCTAACAACAAAAACCACTAAACCCCAACAAGAAACAACCCTAAACCCCTAACAACAAACAACACTAACCCCCTAACAACAAACAACCCTAACCCCTAAAAACCAAAAACACTAACCCACTAACAACAAACAACCCTAACCCACTAACAACAAACAACCCTAACACCCTAACCACAAACAACACTAACCCCCTAACAACAAACAACCCTAACCCCCTAACAACAAACAATCCTAACCCCCGAACAACCAACAACACTAAACCCCTAACCACAGTAAACACTAACACCCTAACAACAAAAACCACTAAACTCCAACAAGAAACAACCCTAAACCCCTAACAACAAACAACACTAACGCCCTAACAACAAACAACCCTAAGCAAACAACAAACAAACCTAACCCACTAACAACAAACAACACTAACACCCTAACAACAAACACCCCTAACCCCCTAACAACAAACAACACTAACCCCCTAACAACAAACAACCCTAAACTCCTAACATCAAAGAACACTAACACCCTAACAACAAACAACACTAACCCCCTAAAAACAAACACTAACCCTCAAACAACAAACAACCCTAACCCCTAAAAACCAAAAACACTAACCCACTAACAACAAACAACCCTAAACCACTAACAACAAACAACCCTAACAGCCTAACAACAAACAACACTAACCCCCTAACAACAAACAACCCTAAACCCCTAACATCAAACAACACTATCCCCCTAACAACAAACAACCCTAAACCCCTAACATCAAAGAACACTAACACCCTAACAACAAACAACCCTAACCCCCTAACAACAAACGCTAACCCCCAAACAACAAACAACCGTAACCCCTAAAAACCAAAAACACTAACCCACTAACAACAAACAACCGTAACCCACTAACAACAAACAACCCTAACACCCTAACGACAAACAACACTAACCCCCTAACAACAAACAACCCTAACCCCCTAACAACAATCCTAACCCCCGAACAACCAACAACACTAACCCCCTAACCACAGTAAACACTAACACCATAACAACAAAAACCACTAAACCCCAACAAGAAACAACCCTAAACCCCTAACAACAAACAACACTAACCCCCTAACAACAAACAACCCTAACCCCCTAACAACAAACAACCCTAACCAAACAACAAAAAACCCTAACCCACTAACAACAAACAACACTAACACCCTAACAACAAACAACCCTAACACCCTAACAACAAACAACACTAACACCCTAACAACAAACAACCCTAACCCCCTAACAACAAACAACCCTAAACCCCTGACATCAAAGAACACTAACACCCTAACAACAAACAACCCTAACCCCCTAACAACAAACACTAACCCCCAAACAACAAACAAACCTAACCCCTGAAAACCAAAAACACTAACCCACTAACAACAAACAACCCTAACCCACTAACAACAAACAACCCTAACACCCTAACAACAAAAAACACTAACCCAATAACAACAAACAACCCTAAACCCCTAACATCAAACAACACTACCCCCTAACAACACAAAACACTAACACCCTAACAACAACCAACCCTAACCCCTAAGAACAAACAACACTAACGCCCTAAGAACAAACAACACTAACCCCCAGCAACGAACAATACTAAACCCCTAACAACACAAAACCTAACCCCTTTTCAACAAACAACCCTAACCCACTAACAACAAACAACCCTAACACCCTAACAACAAGCAACACTAACCCCCTAACAACAAACAACCCTAAACCACTAACATCAAACATCACTAACCCCCTAACAACACAAAACACTAACACCCTAACAACAAACAACACTAACACCCTAACAACAAAAACCACTAAACCCCAACAAGAAACAACCCTAAACCCCTAACAACAAACACAAACCCCCTAACAACAAACAACACTAAACCTCTAACAAGAAACTACCCTAACCCCGTAACAACAAGCAACACTAACCCCGTAACAACAAACAACCCTAACCCCCAAACAACAAACAACCCTAACCCCCTAAGAACAAACAACACTAACACCCTAACAACAAACAACCCTACCCCCCTAACAACAAACAACACTAACCCCCTAACAACAAACAACCCTAAACCCCTAACATCAAAGAACACTAACACCCTAACAACAAACAACCCTAACCCCCTAACAACAAACACTAACCCCCAAACAACAAACAACCCTAACCCCTGAAAACCAAAAACACTACACCACTAAAAACAAACAACCCTAACCCACTAACAACAAACAACCCTAACACCCTAACAACAAACAACACTAACCCCCTAACAACAAACAACCCTAAACCCCTAACATCAAACAACACTAAACCCCTAACAACACAAAACACTAACACCCTAACAACAAACAACACTAACACCCTAACAACAAAAACCACTAAACCCCAACAAGAAACAACCCTAAACCCCTAACAACAAACACTAACCCCCTAACAACAAACAACACTAAACCCCTAACAAGAAACTACCCTAACCGCGTAACAACAAACAACGCTAACCCCCAAACAACAAACAACCCTAACCCCCTAACAACAAACAATCCTCACCCCCGAACAACCAACAACACTAACCCCCTAACCAAAATAAACACTAACACCCGAACAACAAAAACCACTAAACCCCAACAAGAAACAACCCTAAACCCCTAACAACAAAAAACACTAACCCCCTAACAACAAACAACCCTAACCAAACAACAAACAAACCTAACCCACTAACATGAAACAACACTAAGACCCTAACGACAAACAACCCTAACCCCCAAACAACAAACAACACTAACACCCTAACAACAAACAACCCTAACCCCCTAACAAACAACACTAACCCCCTAACAACAAACAACCCTAAACCCCTAACATCAAAGAACACTAACACCCTAACAACAAACAACACTAACACCCTAACAACCAACACTAACCCCCAAAAAACAAACAACCCTAACCCCTGAAAACCAAAAACACTAAACCACTAACAACAAACAACCCTAACCCACTAACAACAAACAACCCTAACACCCTAAAAACAAACAACACTAAACCCCTAACAACACAAAACACTAACACCCTAACAACAAACAACACTAACACCCTAACAACAAAAACCACTAAACCCCAACAAGAAACAACCCTAAACCCCTAACAACAAACAACACTAACCCCCTAACAACAAACAACCCTAACCCCTAAAAACCAAAAACACTAACCCACTAACAACAAACAACCCTAACCCACTAACAACAAACAACCCTAACACCCTAACCACAAACAACACTAACCCCCTAACAACAAACAACCCTAACCCCCTAACAACAAACAATCCTAACCCCCGAACAACCAACAACACTAAACCCCTAACCACAGTAAACACTAACACCCTAACAACAAAAACCACTAAACTCCAACAAGAAACAACCCTAAACCCCTAACAACAAACAACACTAACGCCCTAACAACAAACAACCCTAAGCAAACAACAAACAAACCTAACCCACTAACAACAAACAACACTAACACCCTAACAACAAACACCCCTAACCCCCTAACAACAAACAACACTAACCCCCTAACAACAAACAACCCTAAACTCCTAACATCAAAGAACACTAACACCCTAACAACAAACAACACTAACCCCCTAAAAACAAACACTAACCCCCAAACAACAAACAACCCTAACCCCTAAAAACCAAAAACACTAACCCACTAACAACAAACAACCCTAAACCACTAACAACAAACAACCCTAACAGCCTAACAACAAACAACACTAACCCCCTAACAACAAACAACCCTAAACCCCTAACATCAAACAACACTATCCCCCTAACAACAAACAACCCTAAACCCCTAACATCAAAGAACACTAACACCCTAACAACAAACAACCCTAACCCCCTAACAACAAACGCTAACCCCCAAACAACAAACAACCGTAACCCCTAAAAACCAAAAACACTAACCCACTAACAACAAACAACCCTAACCCACTAACAACAAACAACCCTAACACCCTAACCACAAACAACACTAACCCCCTAACAACAAACAACCCTAACACCCAACAACAAACAATCCTAACCCCCGAACAACCAACAACACTAACCCCCTAACCACAGTAAACACTAACACCCTAACAACAAAAACCACTAAACCCCAACAAGAAACAACCCTAAACCCCTAACATCAAACAACACTACCCCCTAACAACACAAAACACTAACACCCTAACAACAACCAACCCTAACCCCTAAGAACAAACAACACTAACGCCCTAAGAACAAACAACACTAACCCCCAGCAACGAACAATACTAAACCCCTAACAACACAAAACCTAACCCCTTTTCAACAAACAACCCTAACCCACTAACAACAAACAACCCTAACACCCTAACAACAAGCAACACTAACCCCCTAACAACAAACAACCCTAAACCACTAACATCAAACATCACTAACCCCCTAACAACACAAAACACTAACACCTTAACAACAAACAACACTCACACCCTAACAACAAAAACCACTAAACCCCAACAAGAAACAACCCTAAACCCCTAACAACAAACACAAAGCCCCTAACAACAAACAACACTAAACCTCTAACAAGAAACTACCCTAACCCCGTAACAACAAACAACACTAACCCCGTAACAACAAACAACCCTAACCCCCAAACAACAAACAACCCTAACCCCCTAACAACAAACAATCCTAACCCCCGAACAACCAACAACACTAACGCCCTAACCACAATAAACACTAAGACCCGAACAACAAAAACCACTAAACCCCAACAAGAAACAACCCTAAACCCCTAACAACAAAAAACACTAACCCCCTAACAACAAACAACCCTAACCAAACAACAAACAAACCTAATCCACTAACAACAAACAACACTAACACCCTAACGACAAACAACCCTAACTCCCTAAGAACAAACAACACTAACACCCTAACAACAAACAACCCTAACCCCCTAACAACAAACAACACTAACCCCCTAACAACAAACAACCCTAAACCCCTAACATCAAAGAACACTAACACCCTAACAACAAACAACCCTAACCCCCTAACAACAAACAACCCTAAACCCCTGACATCAAAGAACACTAACACCCTAACAACAAACAACCCTAACCCCCTAACGACAAACACTAACCCCCAAACAACAAACAAACCTAACCCCTGAAAACCAAAAACACTAACCCACTAACAACAAACAACCCTAACCCACTAACAACAAACAACCCTAACCCCCTAACAACAAACAATCCTAACCCCCGAACAACCAACAACACTAAACCCCTAACCACAGTAAACACTAACACCCTAACAACAAAAACCACTAAACTCCAACAAGAAACAACCCTAAACCCCTAACAACAAACAACACTAACGCCCTAACAACAAACAACCCTAAGCAAACAACAAACAAACCTAACCCACTAACAACAAACAACACTAACACCCTAACAACAAACACCCCTAACCCCCTAACAACAAACAACACTAACCCCCTAACAACAAACAACCCTAAACTCCTAACATCAAAGAACACTAACACCCTAACAACAAACAACACTAACCCCCTAAAAACAAACACTAACCCCCAAACAACAAACAACCCTAACCCCTAAAAACCAAAAACACTAACCCACTAACAACAAACAACCCTAAACCACTAACAACAAACAACCCTAACAGCCTAACAACAAACAACACTAACCCCCTAACAACAAACAACCCTAAACCCCTAACATCAAACAACACTATCCCCCTAACAACAAACAACCCTAAACCCCTAACATCAAAGAACACTAACACCCTAACAACAAACAACCCTAACCCCCTAACAACAAACGCTAACCCCCAAACAACAAACAACCGTAACCCCTAAAAACCAAAAACACTAACCCACTAACAACAAACAACCCTAACCCACTAACAACAAACAACCCTAACACCCTAACCACAAACAACACTAACCCCCTAACAACAAACAACCCTAAACCCCTAACATCAAAGAACACTAACACCCTAACAACAAACAACCCTAACCCCCTAACAACAAACACTAACCCCAAAACAACAAACAACCCTAACCCCTGAAAACCAAAAACACTAACCCACTAACAACAAACAACCGTAACCCACTAACAACAAACAACCCTAACACCCTAACCACAAACAACACTAACCCCCTAACAACAAACAACCCTAACCCCCTAACAACAAACAATCCTAACCCCCGAACAACCAACAACACTAAACCCCTAACCACAGTAAACACTAACACCCTAACAACAAAAACCACTAAACTCCAACAAGAAACAACCCTAAACCCCTAACAACAAACAACACTAACGCCCTAACAACAAACAACCCTAACCAAACAACAAACAAACCTAACCCACTAACAACAAACAACACTAACACCCTAAAAACAAACAACCCTAACCCCCTAACAACAAACAACACTAACACCCTAACAACAAACAACCCTAACCCCCTAACAACAAACAACCCTAAACCTCTAACATCAAAGAACACTAACACCCTAACAACAAACAACCCTAACCCCCTAACAACAAACACTAACCCCCAAACAACAAACAACCCTAACCCCTGAAAACCAAAAACACTAACCCACTAACAACAAACAACCCTAACCCACTAACAACAAACAACCCTAACACCCTAACAAACAACTCTAACCCCCTAACAACAAACAACCCTAAACCCCTAACATCAAACAACACTAACCCCCTAACAACACAAAACACTAGCACCCTAACAACAACCAACCCTAACCCCTAAGAACAAACAACTCTAACCCCCAGCAACGAACAATACTAAACCCCTAACAACACAAAACCTAACCCCTTATCAACAAACAACCCTAACCCACTAACAACACACAACCCTAACACCCTAACAACAAGCAACACTAACCCCCTAACAACAAACAACCCTAAACCACTAACATCGAACATCACTAACCCCCTAACAACACAAAACACTAACACCCTAACAACAAACAACACTAACACCCTAACAACAAAAACCACTAAACCCCAACAAGAAACAACCCTAAACCCCTAACAACAAACACTAACCCCCTAACAACAAACAACACTAAACCCCTAACAAGAAACTACCCTAACCGCGTAACAACAAACAACCCTAACCCCCAAACAACAAACAACCCTAACCCCCTAACAACAAACAATCCTCACCCCCGAACAACCAACAACACTAACCCCCTAACCAAAATAAACACTAACACCCGAACAACAAAAACCACTAAACCCCAACAAGAAACAACCCTAAACCCCTAACAACAAAAAACACTAACCCCCTAACAACAAACAACCCTAACCAAACAACAAACAAACCTAACCCACTAACATGAAACAACACTAAGACCCTAACGACAAACAACCCTAACCCCCAAACAACAAACAACACTAACACCCTAACAACAAACAACCCTAACCCCCTAACAAACAACACTAACCCCCTAACAACAAACAACCCTAAACCCCTAACATCAAAGAACACTAACACCCTAACAACAAACAACCCTAACCCCCTAACAACAAACACTAACCCCCAAAAAACAAACAACCCTAACCCCTGAAAACCAAAAACACTAAACCACTAACAACACACAACCCTAACCCACTAACAACAAACAACCCTAACACCCTAAAAACAAACAACACTAAACCCCTAACAACACAAAACACTAACACCCTAACAACAAACAACACTAACACCCTAACAACAAAAACCACTAAACCCCAACAAGAAACAACCCTAAACCCCTAACAACAAACAACACTAACCCCCTAACAACAAACAACCCTAACCCCTAAAAACCAAAAACACTAACCCACTAACAACAAACAACCCTAACCCACTAACAACAAACAACCCTAACACCCTAACCACAAACAACACTAACCCCCTAACAACAAACAACCCTAACCCCCTAACAACAAACAATCCTAACCCCCGAACAACCAACAACACTAAACCCCTAACCACAGTAAACACTAACACCCTAACAACAAAAACCACTAAACTCCAACAAGAAACAACCCTAAACCCCTAACAACAAACAACACTAACGCCCTAACAACAAACAACCCTAAGCAAACAACAAACAAACCTAACCCACTAACAACAAACAACACTAACACCCTAACAACAAACACCCCTAACCCCCAACAACAAACAACACTAACCCCCTAACAACAAACAACCCTAAACTCCTAACATCAAAGAACACTAACACCCTAACAACAAACAACACTAACCCCCTAAAAACAAACACTAACCCCCAAACAACAAACAACCCTAACCCCTAAAAACCAAAAACACTAACCCACTAACAACAAACAACCCTAAACCACTAACAACAAACAACCCTAACAGCCTAACAACAAACAACACTAACCCCCTAACAACAAACAACCCTAAACCCCTAACATCAAACAACACTATCCCCCTAACAACAAACAACCCTAAACCCCTAACATCAAAGAACACTAACACCCTAACAACAAACAACCCTAACCCCCTAACAACAAACGCTAACCCCCAAACAACAAACAACCGTAACCCCTAAAAACCAAAAACACTAACCCACTAACAACAAACAACCGTAACCCACTAACAACAAACAACCCTAACACCCTAACCACAAACAACACTAACCCCCTAACAACAAACAACCCTAACCCCCTAACAACAATCCTAACCCCCGAACAACCAACAACACTAACCCCCTAACCACAGTAAACACTAACACCATAACAACAAAAACCACTAAACCCCAACAAGAAACAACCCTAAACCCCTAACAACAAACAACACTAACCCCCTAACAACAAACAACCCTAACCCCCTAACAACAAACAACCCTAACCAAACAACAAAAAACCCTAACCCACTAACAACAAACAACACTAACACCCTAACAACAAACAACCCTAACACCCTAACAACAAACAACACTAACACCCTAACAACAAACAACCCTAACCCCCTAACAACAAACAACCCTAAACCCCTGACATCAAAGAACACTAACACCCTAACAACAAACAACCCTAACCCCCTAACAACAAACACTACCCCCAAACAACAAACAAACCTAACCCCTGAAAACCAAAAACACTAACCCACTAACAACAAACAACCCTAACCCACTAACAACAAACAACCCTAACACCCTAACAACAAAAAACACTAACCCAATAACAACAAACAACCCTAAACCCCTAACATCAAACAACACTACCCCCTAACAACACAAAACACTAACACCCTAACAACAACCAACCCTAACCCCTAAGAACAAACAACACTAACGCCCTAAGAACAAACAACACTAACCCCCAGCAACGAACAATACTAAACCCCTAACAACACAAAACCTAACCCCTTTTCAACAAACAACCCTAACCCACTAACAACAAACAACCCTAACACCCTAACAACAAGCAACACTAACCCCCTAACAACAAACAACCCTAAACCACTAACATCAAACATCACTAACCCCCTAACAACACAAAACACTAACACCCTAACAACAAACAACACTAACACCCTAACAACAAAAACCACTAAACCCCAACAAGAAACAACCCTAAACCCCTAACAACAAACACAAACCCCCTAACAACAAACAACACTAAACCTCTAACAAGAAACTACCCTAACCCCGTAACAACAAACAACACTAACCCCGTAACAACAAACAACCCTAACCCCCAAACAACAAACAACCCTAACCCCCTAAGAACAAACAACACTAACACCCTAACAACAAACAACCCTAACCCCCTAACAACAAACAACACTAACCCCCTAACAACAAACAACCCTAAACCCCTAACATCAAAGAACACTAACACCCTAACAACAAACAACCCTAACCCCCTAACAACAAACACTAACCCCCAAACAACAAACAACCCTAACCCCTGAAAACCAAAAACACTACACCACTAAAAACAAACAACCCTAACCCACTAACAACAAACAACCCTAACACCCTAACAACAAACAACACTAACCCCCTAACAACAAACAACCCTAAACCCCTAACATCAAACAACACTAAACCCCTAACAACACAAAACACTAACACCCTAACAACAAACAACACTAACACCCTAACAACAAAAACCACTAAACCCCAACAAGAAACAACCCTAAACCCCTAACAACAAACACTAACCCCCTAACAACAAACAACACTAAACCCCTAACAAGAAACTACCCTAACCGCGTAACAACAAACAACGCTAACCCCCAAACAACAAACAACCCTAACCCCCAACAACAAACAATCCTCACCCCCGAACAACCAACAACACTAACCCCCTAACCAAAATAAACACTAACACCCGAACAACAAAAACCACTAAACCCCAACAAGAAACAACCCTAAACCCCTAACAACAAAAAACACTAACCCCCTAACAACAAACAACCCTAACCAAACAACAAACAAACCTAACCCACTAACATGAAACAACACTAAGACCCTAACGACAAACAACCCTAACCCCCAAACAACAAACAACACTAACACCCTAACAACAAACAACCCTAACCCCCTAACAAACAACACTAACCCCCTAACAACAAACAACCCTAAACCCCTAAAATCAAAGAACACTAACACCCTAACAACAAACAACACTAACACCCTAACAACCAACACTAACCCCCAAAAAACAAACAACCCTAACCCCTGAAAACCAAAAACACTAAACCACTAACAACAAACAACCCTAACCCACTAACAACAAACAACCCTAACACCCTAAAAACAAACAACACTAAACCCCTAACAACACAAAACACTAACACCCTAACAACAAACAACACTAACACCCTAACAACAAAAACCACTAAACCCCAACAAGAAACAACCCTAAACCCCTAACAACAAACAACACTAACCCCCTAACAACAAACAACCCTAACCCCTAAAAACCAAAAACACTAACCCACTAACAACAAACAACCCTAACCCACTAACAACAAACAACCCTAACACCCTAACCACAAACAACACTAACCCCCTAACAACAAACAACCCTAACCCCCTAACAACAAACAATCCTAACCCCCGAACAACCAACAACACTAAACCCCTAACCACAGTAAACACTAACACCCTAACAACAAAAACCACTAAACTCCAACAAGAAACAACCCTAAACCCCTAACAACAAACAACACTAACGCCCTAACAACAAACAACCCTAAGCAAACAACAAACAAACCTAACCCACTAACAACAAACAACACTAACACCCTAACAACAAACACCCCTAACCCCCTAACAACAAACAACACTAACCCCCTAACAACAAACAACCCTAAACTCCTAACATCAAAGAACACTAACACCCTAACAACAAACAACACTAACCCCCTAAAAACAAACACTAACCCCCAAACAACAAACAACCCTAACCCCTAAAAACCAAAAACACTAACCCACTAACAACAAACAACCCTAAACCACTAACAACAAACAACCCTAACAGCCTAACAACAAACAACACTAACCCCCTAACAACAAACAACCCTAAACCCCTAACATCAAACAACACTATCCCCCTAACAACAAACAACCCTAAACCCCTAACATCAAAGAACACTAACACCCTAACAACAAACAACCCTAACCCCCTAACAACAAACGCTAACCCCCAAACAACAAACAACCATAACCCCTAAAAACCAAAAACACTAACCCACTAACAACAAACAACCCTAACCCACTAACAACAAACAACCCTAACACCCTAACCACAAACAACACTAACCCCCTAACAACAAACAACCCTAACACCCAACAACAAACAATCCTAACCCCCGAACAACCAACAACACTAACCCCCTAACCACAGTAAACACTAACACCCTAACAACAAAAACCACTAAACCCCAACAAGAAACAACCCTAAACCCCTAACATCAAACAACACTACCCCCTAACAACACAAAACACTAACACCCTAACAACAACCAACCCTAACCCCTAAGAACAAACAACACTAACGCCCTAAGAACAAACAACACTAACCCCCAGCAACGAACAATACTAAACCCCTAACAACACAAAACCTAACCCCTTTTCAACAAACAACCCTAACCCACTAACAACAAACAACCCTAACACCCTAACAACAAGCAACACTAACCCCCTAACAACAAACAACCCTAAACCACTAACATCAAACATCACTAACCCCCTAACAACACAAAACACTAACACCTTAACAACAAACAACACTCACACCCTAACAACAAAAACCACTAAACCCCAACAAGAAACAACCCTAAACCCCTAACAACAAACACAAAGCCCCTAACAACAAACAACACTAAACCTCTAACAAGAAACTACCCTAACCCCGTAACAACAAACAACACTAACCCCGTAACAACAAACAACCCTAACCCCCAAACAACAAACAACCCTAACCCCCTAACAACAAACAATCCTAACCCCCGAACAACCAACAACACTAACGCCCTAACCACAATAAACACTAAGACCCGAACAACAAAAACCACTAAACCCCAACAAGAAACAACCCTAAACCCCTAACAACAAAAAACACTAACCCCCTAACAACAAACAACCCTAACCAAACAACAAACAAACCTAATCCACTAACAACAAACAACACTAACACCCTAACGACAAACAACCCTAACTCCCTAAGAACAAACAACACTAACACCCTAACAACAAACAACCCTAACCCCCTAACAACAAACAACACTAACCCCCTAACAACAAACAACCCTAAACCCCTAACATCAAAGAACACTAACACCCTAACAACAAACAACCCTAGCCCCTTAACAACAAACAACACTAACCCCCTAACAACACAAAACGCTAACACCCTAACAACAGACAACACTAACACCCTAACAACAAAAACCACTAAACCCCAACAAGAAACAACCCTAAACCCCTAACAACAAACAACACTAACCCCATAACAAGAAACAACACTAACCCCCTAACAACAAACAACACTAACCCCCTAACAACAAACAACACTAACACCCTAACAACAACCAACCCTAAACCCCTAACATCAAAGAACACTAACACCCTAACAACAAACAACCCTAACCCCCTAACAACAAACACTAACCCCCAAACAACAAACAACCCTAACCCCTGAAAACCAAAAACACTAAACCACTAACAACAAACAACCCTAACCCACTAACAACAAACAACCCTAACACCCTAAAAACAAACAACACTAAACCCCTAACAACACAAAACACTAACACCCTAACAACAAACAACACTAACACCCTAACAACAAAAACCACTAAACCCCAACAAGAAACAACCCTAAACCCCTAACAACAAACAACACTAACCCCCTAACAACAAACAACCCTAACCCCTAAAAACCAAAAACACTAACCCACTAACAACAAACAACCCTAACCCACTAACAACAAACCACCCTAACACCCTAAACACAAACAACACTAACCCCCTAACAACAAACAACCCTAACCCCCTAACAACAAACAATCCTAACCCCCGAACAACCAACAACACTAACCCCCTAACCACAGTAAACACTAACACCCTAACAACAAAAACCACTAAACCCCAACAAGAAACAACCCTAAACCCCTAACAAAAAACAACACTAACCCCCTAACAACAAGCAACCCTAACCAAACAACAAAAAACCCTAACCCACGAACAACAAACAACGCTAACACCCTGACAACAAACAACCCTAACCCCCTAACAACAAACAACACTAACCCCCTAACAACAAACAACCCTAACCCCCTAACAAGAAACAACACTAACCCCCTAACAACAAACAGCCCTAAACCCCTAACATCAAAGAACACTAACACCCTAACAACAAACAACCCTAACCCCCTAACAACAAACACTAACCCCCAAACAACAAACAACCCTAACCCCTGAAAACCAAAAACACTAACCCACTAACAACAAACAACCGTAACCCACTAACAACAAACAACCCTAACACCCTAACCACAAACAACACTAACCCCCTAACAACAAACAACCCTAACCCCCTAACAACAAACAATCCTAACCCCCGAACAACCAACAACACTAACCCCCTAACCACAGTAAACACTAACACCCTAACAACAAAAACCACCAAACCCCAACTAGAAACAACCCTAAACCCCTAACAACAAACAACACTAACCCCCTAACAACAAACAACCCTAACCAAACAACAAAAAACCCTAACCCACTAACAACAAACAACGCTAACACCCTAAAAACAAACAACCGTAACCCCCTAACAACAAACAACACTAACACCCTAACAACAAACAACCCTAACCCCCTAACAACAAACAACCCTAAACCTCTAACATCAAAGAACACTAACACCCTAACAACAAACAACCCTAACCCCCTAACAACAAACACTAACCCCCAAACAACAAACAACCCTAACCCCTGAAAACCAAAAACACTAACCCACTAACAACAAACAACCCTAACCCACTAACAACAAACAACCCTAACACCCTAACAACAAACAACACTAACCCCCTAACAACAAACAACCCTAAACCCCTAACATCAAACAACACTAACCCCCTAACAACACAAAACACTAGCACCCTAACAACAACCAACCCTAACCCCTAAGAACAAACAACACTAACGCCCTAAGAACAAACAACTCTAACCCCCAGCAACGAACAATACTAAACCCCTAACAACACAAAACCTAACCCCTTATCAACAAACAACCCTAACCCACTAACAACACACAACCCTAACACCCTAACAACAAGCAACACTAACCCCCTAACAACAAACAACCCTAAACCACTAACATCAAACATCACTAACCCCCTAACAACACAAAACACTAACACCCTAACAACAAACAACACTAACACCCTAACAACAAAAACCACTAAACCCCAACAAGAAACAACCCTAAACCCCTAACAACAAACACTAACCCCCTAACAACAAACAACACTAAACCCCTAACAAGAAACTACCCTAACCGCGTAACAACAAACAACCCTAACCCCCAAACAACAAACAACCCTAACCCCCTAACAACAAACAATCCTCACCCCCGAACAACCAACAACACTAACCCCCTAACCAAAATAAACACTAACACCCGAACAACAAAAACCACTAAACCCCAACAAGAAACAACCCTAAACCCCTAACAACAAAAAACACTAACCCCCTAACAACAAACAACCCTAACCAAACAACAAACAAACCTAACCCACTAACATGAAACAACACTAAGACCCTAACGACAAACAACCCTAACCCCCAAACAACAAACAACACTAACACCCTAACAACAAACAACCCTAACCCCCTAACAAACAACACTAACCCCCTAACAACAAACAACCCTAAACCCCTAACATCAAAGAACACTAACACCCTAACAACAAACAACACTAACACCCTAACAACAAACACTAACCCCCAAAAAACAAACAACCCTAACCCCTGAAAACCAAAAACACTAAACCACTAACAACACACAACCCTAACCCACTAACAACAAACAACCCTAACACCCTAAAAACAAACAACACTAAACCCCTAACAACACAAAACACTAACACCCTAACAACAAACAACACTAACACCCTAACAACAAAAACCACTAAACCCCAACAAGAAACAACCCTAAACCCCTAACAACAAACAACACTAACCCCCTAACAACAAACAACCCTAACCCCTAAAAACCAAAAACACTAACCCACTAACAACAAACAACCCTAACCCACTAACAACAAACAACCCTAACACCCTAACCACAAACAACACTAACCCCCGAACAACAAACAACCCTAACCCCCTAACAACAAACAATCCTAACCCCCGAACAACCAACAACACTAAACCCCTAACCACAGTAAACACTAACACCCTAACAACAAAAACCACTAAACTCCAACAAGAAACAACCCTAAACCCCCAACAACAAACAACACTAACGCCCTAACAACAAACAACCCTAAGCAAACAACAAACAAACCTAACCCACTAACAACAAACAACACTAACACCCTAACAACAAACACCCCTAACCCCCTAACAACAAACAACACTAACCCCCTAACAACAAACAACCCTAAACTCCTAACATCAAAGAACACTAACACCCTAACAACAAACAACACTAACCCCCTAAAAACAAACACTAACCCCCAAACAACAAACAACCCTAACCCCTAAAAACCAAAAACACTAACCCACTAACAACAAACAACCCTAAACCACTAACAACAAACAACCCTAACAGCCTAACAACAAACAACACTAACCCCCTAACAACAAACAACCCTAAACCCCTAACATCAAACAACACTATCCCCCTAACAACAAACAACCCTAAACCCCTAACATCAAAGAACACTAACACCCTAACAACAAACAACCCTAACCCCCTAACAACAAACGCTAACCCCCAAACAACAAACAACCGTAACCCCTAAAAACCAAAAACACTAACCCACTAACAACAAACAACCCTAACCCACTAACAACAAACAACCCTAACACCCTAACCACAAACAACACTAACCCCCTAACAACAAACAACCCTAACACCCAACAACAAACAATCCTAACCCCCGAACAACCAACAACACTAACCCCCTAACCACAGTAAACACTAACACCCTAACAACAAAAACCACTAAACCCCAACAAGAAACAACCCTAAACCCCTAACAACAAACAACACTAACCCCCTAACAACAAACAACCCTAACCAAACAACAAAAAACCCTAACCCACTAACAACAAACAACACTAACACCCTAACAACAAACAACCCTAACACCCTAACAACAAACAACACTAACACCCTAACAACAAACAACCCTAACCCCCTAACAACAAACAACCCTAAACCCCTGACATCAAAGAACACTAACACCCTAACAACAAACAACCCTAACCCCCTAAAAACAAACACTAACCCCCAAACAACAAACAACCCTAACCCCTGAAAACCAAAAACACTAACCCACTAACAACAAACAACCCTAACCCACTAACAACAAACAACCCTAACACCCTAACAACAAACAACACTAACCCCCTAACAACAAACAACCCTAAACCCCTAACATCAAACAACACTACCCCCTAACAACACAAAACACTAACACCCTAACAACAACCAACCCTAACCCCTAAGAACAAACAACACTAACGCCCTAAGAACAAACAACACTAACCCCCAGCAACGAACAATACTAAACCCCTAACAACACAAAACCTAACCCCTTTTCAACAAACAACCCTAACCCACTAACAACAAACAACCCTAACACCCTAACAACAAGCAACACTAACCCCCTAACAACAAACAACCCTAAACCACTAACATCAAACATCACTAACCCCCTAACAACACAAAACACTAACACCTTAACAACAAACAACACTCACACCCTAACAACAAAAACCACTAAACCCCAACAAGAAACAACCCTAAACCCCTAACAACAAACACAAAGCCCCTAACAACAAACAACACTAAACCTCTAACAAGAAACTACCCTAACCCCGTAACAACAAACAACACTAACCCCGTAACAACAAACAACCCTAACCCCCAAACAACAAACAACCCTAACCCCCTAACAACAAACAATCCTAACCCCCGAACAACCAACAACACTAACGCCCTAACCACAATAAACACTAACACCCGAACAACAAAAACCACTAAACCCCAACAAGAAACAACCCTAAACCCCTAACAACAAAAAACACTAACCCCCTAACAACAAACAACCCTAACCAAACAACAAACAAAACTAATCCACTAACAACAAACAACACTAACACCCTAACGACAAACAACCCTAACTCCCTAAGAACAAACAACACTAACCCCCTAACAACAAACAACCCTAACCCCCTAACAACAAACAACCCTAAACCCCTAACATCAAAGAACACTAACACCCTAACAACAAACAACCCTAGCCCCTTAACAACAAACAACACTAACCCCCTAACAACACAAAACACTAACACCCTAACAACAGACAACACTAACACCCTAACAACAAAAACCACTAAACCCCAACAAGAAACAACCCTAAACCCCTAACAACAAACAACACTAACCCCATAACAAGAAACAACACTAACCCCCTAACAACAAACAACACTAACCCCCTAACAACAAACAACACTAACACCCTAACAACAACCAACCCTAAACCCCTAACATCAAAGAACACTAACACCCTAACAACAAACAACCCTAACCCCCTAACAACAAACACTAACCCCCAAACAACAAACAACCCTAACCCCTGAAAACCAAAAACACTAAACCACTAACAACAAACAACCCTAACCCACTAACAACAAACAACCCTAACACCCTAAAAACAAACAACACTAAACCCCTAACAACACAAAACACTAACACCCTAACAACAAACAACACTAACACCCTAACAACAAAAACCACTAAACCCCAACAAGAAACAACCCTAAACCCCTAACAACAAACAACACTAACCCCCTAACAACAAACAACCCTAACCCCTAAAAACCAAAAACACTAACCCACTAACAACAAACAACCCTAACCCACTAACAACAAACCACCCTAACACCCTAACCACAAACAACACTAACCCCCTAACAACAAACAACCCTAACCCCCTAACAACAAACAATCCTAACCCCCGAACAACCAACAACACTAACCCCCTAACCACAGTAAACACTAACACCCTAACAACAAAAACCACTAAACCCCAACAAGAAACAACCCTAAACCCCTAACAAAAAACAACACTAACCCCCTAACAACAAGCAACCCTAACCAAACAACAAAAAACCCTAACCCACGAACAACAAACAACGCTAACACCCTAACAACAAACAACCCTAACCCCCTAACAACAAACAACACTAACCCCCTAACAACAAACAACCCTAACCCCCTAACATCAAAGAACACTAACACCCTAACAACAAACAACCCTAACCCCTAAAAACCAAAAACACTAACCCACTAACAACAAACAACCCTAACCCACTAACAACAAACAACCCTAACACCCTAACCACAAACAACACTAACCCCCTAACAACAAACAACCCTAAACCCCTAACATCAAAGAACACTAACACCCTAACAACAAACAACCCTAACCCCCTAACAACAAACACTAACCCCAAAACAACAAACAACCCTAACCCCTGAAAACCAAAAACACTAACCCACTAACAACAAACAACCGTAACCCACTAACAACAAACAACCCTAACACCCTAACCACAAACAACACTAACCCCCTAACAACAAACAACCCTAACCCCCTAACAACAAACAATCCTAACCCCCGAACAACCAACAACACTAAACCCCTAACCACAGTAAACACTAACACCCTAACAACAAAAACCACTAAACTCCAACAAGAAACAACCCTAAACCCCTAACAACAAACAACACTAACGCCCTAACAACAAACAACCCTAACCAAACAACAAACAAACCTAACCCACTAACAACAAACAACACTAACACCCTAAAAACAAACAACCCTAACCCCCTAACAACAAACAACACTAACACCCTAACAACAAACAACCCTAACCCCCTAACAACAAACAACCCTAAACCTCTAACATCAAAGAACACTAACACCCTAACAACAAACAACCCTAACCCCCTAACAACAAACACTAACCCCCAAACAACAAACAACCCTAACCCCTGAAAACCAAAAACACTAACCCACTAACAACAAACAACCCAAACCCACTAACAACAAACAACCCTAACACCCTAACAAACAACTCTAACCCCCTAACAACAAACAACCCTAAACCCCTAACATCAAACAACACTAACCCCCTAACAACACAAAACACTAGCACCCTAACAACAACCAACCCTAACCCCTAAGAACAAACAACTCTAACCCCCAGCAACGAACAATACTAAACCCCTAACAACACAAAACCTAACCCCTTATCAACAAACAACCCTAACCCACTAACAACACACAACCCTAACACCCTAACAACAAGCAACACTAACCCCCTAACAACAAACAACCCTAAACCACTAACATCGAACATCACTAACCCCCTAACAACACAAAACACTAACACCCTAACAACAAACAACACTAACACCCTAACAACAAAAACCACTAAACCCCAACAAGAAACAACCCTAAACCCCTAACAACAAACACTAACCCCCTAACAACAAACAACACTAAACCCCTAACAAGAAACTACCCTAACCGCGTAACAACAAACAACCCTAACCCCCAAACAACAAACAACCCTAACCCCCTAACAACAAACAATCCTCACCCCCGAACAACCAACAACACTAACCCCCTAACCAAAATAAACACTAACACCCGAACAACAAAAACCACTAAACCCCAACAAGAAACAACCCTAAACCCCTAACAACAAAAAACACTAACCCCCTAACAACAAACAACCCTAACCAAACAACAAACAAACCTAACCCACTAACATGAAACAACACTAAGACCCTAACGACAAACAACCCTAACCCCCAAACAACAAACAACACTAACACCCTAACAACAAACAACCCTAACCCCCTAACAAACAACACTAACCCCCTAACAACAAACAACCCTAAACCCCTAACATCAAAGAACACTAACACCCTAACAACAAACAACCCTAACCCCCTAACAACAAACACTAACCCCCAAAAAACAAACAACCCTAACCCCTGAAAACCAAAAACACTAAACCACTAACAACACACAACCCTAACCCACTAACAACAAACAACCCTAACACCCTAAAAACAAACAAAACTAAACCCCTAACAACACAAAACACTAACACCCTAACAACAAACAACACTAACACCCTAACAACAAAAACCACTAAACCCCAACAAGAAACAACCCTAAACCCCTAACAACAAACAACACTAACCCCCTAACAACAAACAACCCTAACCCCTAAAAACCAAAAACACTAACCCACTAACAACAAACAACCCTAACCCACTAACAACAAACAACCCTAACACCCTAACCACAAACAACACTAACCCCCTAACAACAAACAACCCTAACCCCCTAACAACAAACAATCCTAACCCCCGAACAACCAACAACACTAAACCCCTAACCACAGTAAACACTAACACCCTAACAACAAAAACCACTAAACTCCAACAAGAAACAACCCTAAACCCCTAACAACAAACAACACTAACGCCCTAACAACAAACAACCCTAAGCAAACAACAAACAAACCTAACCCACTAACAACAAACAACACTAACACCCTAACAACAAACACCCCTAACCCCCTAACAACAAACAACACTAACCCCCTAACAACAAACAACCCTAAACTCCTAACATCAAAGAACACTAACACCCTAACAACAAACAACACTAACCCCCTAAAAACAAACACTAACCCCCAAACAACAAACAACCCTAACCCCTAAAAACCAAAAACACTAACCCACTAACAACAAACAACCCTAAACCACTAACAACAAACAACCCTAACAGCCTAACAACAAACAACACTAACCCCCTAACAACAAACAACCCTAAACCCCTAACATCAAACAACACTATCCCCCTAACAACAAACAACCCTAAACCCCTAACATCAAAGAACACTAACACCCTAACAACAAACAACCCTAACCCCCTAACAACAAACGCTAACCCCCAAACAACAAACAACCGTAACCCCTAAAAACCAAAAACACTAACCCACTAACAACAAACAACCGTAACCCACTAACAACAAACAACCCTAACACCCTAACCACAAACAACACTAACCCCCTAACAACAAACAACCCTAACCCCCTAACAACAATCCTAACCCCCGAACAACCAACAACACTAACCCCCTAACCACAGTAAACACTAACACCATAACAACAAAAACCACTAAACCCCAACAAGAAACAACCCTAAACCCCTAACAACAAACAACACTAACCCCCTAACAACAAACAACCCTAACCCCCTAACAACAAACAACCCTAACCAAACAACAAAAAACCCTAACCCACTAACAACAAACAACACTAACACCCTAACAACAAACAACCCTAACACCCTAACAACAAACAACACTAACACCCTAACAACAAACAACCCTAACCCCCTAACAACAAACAACCCTAAACCCCAGACATCAAAGAACACTAACACCCTAACAACAAACAACCCTAACCCCCTAACAACAAACACTAACCCCCAAACAACAAACAAACCTAACCCCTGAAAACCAAAAACACTAACCCACTAACAACAAACAACCCTAACCCACTAACAACAAACAACCCTAACACCCTAACAACAAAAAACACTAACCCAATAACAACAAACAACCCTAAACCCCTAACATCAAACAACACTACCCCCTAACAACACAAAACACTAACACCCTAACAACAACCAACCCTAACCCCTAAGAACAAACAACACTAACGCCCTAAGAACAAACAACACTAACCCCCAGCAACGAACAATACTAAACCCCTAACAACACAAAACCTAACCCCTTTTCAACAAACAACCCTAACCCACTAACAACAAACAACCCTAACACCCTAACAACAAGCAACACTAACCCCCTAACAACAAACAACCCTAAACCACTAACATCAAACATCACTAACCCCCTAACAACACAAAACACTAACACCCTAACAACAAACAACACTAACACCCTAACAACAAAAACCACTAAACCCCAACAAGAAACAACCCTAAACCCCTAACAACAAACACAAACCCCCTAACAACAAACAACACTAAACCTCTAACAAGAAACTACCCTAACCCCGTAACAACAAACAACATTAACCCCGTAACAACAAACAACCCTAACCCCCAAACAACAAACAACCCTAACCCCCTAAGAACAAACAACACTAACACCCTAACAACAAACAACCCTAACCCCCTAACAACAAACAACACTAACCCCCTAACAACAAACAACCCTAAACCCCTAACATCAAAGAACACTAACACCCTAACAACAAACAACCCTAACCCCCTAACAACAAACACTAACCCCCAAACAACAAACAACCCTAACCCCTGAAAACCAAAAACACTACACCACTAAAAACAAACAACCCTAACCCACTAACAACAAACAACCCTAACACCCTAACAACAAACAACACTAACCCCCTAACAACAAACAACCCTAAACCCCTAACATCAAACAACACTAAACCCCTAACAACACAAAACACTAACACCCTAACAACAAACAACACTAACACCCTAACAACAAAAACCACTAAACCCCAACAAGAAACAACCCTAAACCCCTAACAACAAACACTAACCCCCTAACAACAAACAACACTAAACCCCTAACAAGAAACTACCCTAACCGCGTAACAACAAACAACGCTAACCCCCAAACAACAAACAACCCTAACCCCCAACAACAAACAATCCTCACCCCCGAACAACCAACAACACTAACCCCCTAACCAAAATAAACACTAACACCCGAACAACAAAAACCACTAAACCCCAACAAGAAACAACCCTAAACCCCTAACAACAAAAAACACTAACCCCCTAACAACAAACAACCCTAACCAAACAACAAACAAACCTAACCCACTAACATGAAACAACACTAAGACCCTAACGACAAACAACCCTAACCCCCAAACAACAAACAACACTAACACCCTAACAACAAACAACCCTAACCCCCTAACAAACAACACTAACCCCCTAACAACAAACAACCCTAAACCCCTAAAATCAAAGAACACTAACACCCTAACAACAAACAACACTAACACCCTAACAACCAACACTAACCCCCAAAAAACAAACAACCCTAACCCCTGAAAACCAAAAACACTAAACCACTAACAACAAACAACCCTAACCCACTAACAACAAACAACCCTAACACCCTAAAAACAAACAACACTAAACCCCTAACAACACAAAACACTAACACCCTAACAACAAACAACACTAACACCCTAACAACAAAAACCACTAAACCCCAACAAGAAACAACCCTAAACCCCTAACAACAAACAACACTAACCCCCTAACAACAAACAACCCTAACCCCTAAAAACCAAAAACACTAACCCACTAACAACAAACAACCCTAACCCACTAACAACAAACAACCCTAACACCCTAACCACAAACAACACTAACCCCCTAACAACAAACAACCCTAACCCCCTAACAACAAACAATCCTAACCCCCGAACAACCAACAACACTAAACCCCTAACCACAGTAAACACTAACACCCTAACAACAAAAACCACTAAACTCCAACAAGAAACAACCCTAAACCCCTAACAACAAACAACACTAACGCCCTAACAACAAACAACCCTAAGCAAACAACAAACAAACCTAACCCACTAACAACAAACAACACTAACACCCTAACAACAAACACCCCTAACCCCCTAACAACAAACAACACTAACCCCCTAACAACAAACAACCCTAAACTCCTAACATCAAAGAACACTAACACCCTAACAACAAACAACACTAACCCCCTAAAAACAAACACTAACCCCCAAACAACAAACAACCCTAACCACTAAAAACCAAAAACACTAACCCACTAACAACAAACAACCCTAAACCACTAACAACAAACAACCCTAACAGCCTAACAACAAACAACACTAACCCCCTAACAACAAACAACCCTAAACCCCTAACATCAAACAACACTATCCCCCTAACAACAAACAACCCTAAACCCCTAACATCAAAGAACACTAACACCCTAACAACAAACAACCCTAACCCCCTAACAACAAACGCTAACCCCCAAACAACAAACAACCATAACCCCTAAAAACCAAAAACACTAACCCACTAACAACAAACAACCCTAACCCACTAACAACAAACAACCCTAACACCCTAACCACAAACAACACTAACCCCCTAACAACAAACAACCCTAACACCCAACAACAAACAATCCTAACCCCCGAACAACCAACAACACTAACCCCCTAACCACAGTAAACACTAACACCCTAACAACAAAAACCACTAAACCCCAACAAGAAACAACCCTAAACCCCTAACATCAAACAACACTACCCCCTAACAACACAAAACACTAACACCCTAACAACAACCAACCCTAACCCCTAAGAACAAACAACACTAACGCCCTAAGAACAAACAACACTAACCCCCAGCAACGAACAATACTAAACCCCTAACAACACAAAACCTAACCCCTTTTCAACAAACAACCCTAACCCACTAACAACAAACAACCCTAACACCCTAACAACAAGCAACACTAACCCCCTAACAACAAACAACCCTAAACCACTAACATCAAACATCACTAACCCCCTAACAACACAAAACACTAACACCTTAACAACAAACAACACTCACACCCTAACAACAAAAACCACTAAACCCCAACAAGAAACAACCCTAAACCCCTAACAACAAACACAAAGCCCCTAACAACAAACAACACTAAACCTCTAACAAGAAACTACCCTAACCCCGTAACAACAAACAACACTAACCCCGTAACAACAAACAACCCTAACCCCCAAACAACAAACAACCCTAACCCCCTAACAACAAACAATCCTAACCCCCGAACAACCAACAACACTAACGCCCTAACCACAATAAACACTAAGACCCGAACAACAAAAACCACTAAACCCCAACAAGAAACAACCCTAAACCCCTAACAACAAAAAACACTAACCCCCTAACAACAAACAACCCTAACCAAACAACAAACAAACCTAATCCACTAACAACAAACAACACTAACACCCTAACGACAAACAACCCTAACTCCCTAAGAACAAACAACACTAACACCCTAACAACAAACAACCCTAACCCCCTAACAACAAACAACACTAACCCCCTAACAACAAACAACCCTAAACCCCTAACATCAAAGAACACTAACACCCTAACAACAAACAACCCTAGCCCCTTAACAACAAACAACACTAACCCCCTAACAACACAAAACACTAACACCCTAACAACAGACAACACTAACACCCTAACAACAAAAACCACTAAACCCCAACAAGAAACAACCCTAAACCCCTAACAACAAACAACACTAACCCCATAACAAGAAACAACACTAACCCCCTAACAACAAACAACACTAACCCCCTAACAACAAACAACACTAACACCCTAACAACAACCAACCGTAAACCCCTAACATCAAAGAACACTAACACCCTAACAACAAACAACCCTAACCCCCTAACAACAAACACTAACCCCCAAACAACAAACAACCCTAACCCCTGAAAACCAAAAACACTAAACCACTAACAACAAACAACCCTAACCCACTAACAACAAACAACCCTAACACCCTAAAAACAAACAACACTAAACCCCTAACAACACAAAACACTAACACCCTAACAACAAACAACACTAACACCCTAACAACAAAAACCACTAAACCCCAACAAGAAACAACCCTAAACCCCTAACAACAAACAACACTAACCCCCTAACAACAAACAACCCTAACCCCTAAAAACCAAAAACACTAACCCACTAACAACAAACAACCCTAACCCACTAACAACAAACCACCCTAACACCCTAACCACAAACAACACTAACCCCCTAACAACAAACAACCCTAACCCCCTAACAACAAACAATCCTAACCCCCGAACAACCAACAACACTAACCCCCTAACCACAGTAAACACTAACACCCTAACAACAAAAACCACTAAACCCCAACAAGAAACAACCCTAAACCCCTAACAAAAAACAACACTAACCCCCTAACAACAAGCAACCCTAACCAAACAACAAAAAACCCTAACCCACGAACAACAAACAACGCTAACACCCTGACAACAAACAACCCTAACCCCCTAACAACAAACAACCCTAACCCCCTAACAACAAACAACCCTAACCCCCTAACAAGAAACAACACTAACCCCCTAACAACAAACAGCCCTAAACCCCTAACATCAAAGAACACTAACACCCTAACAACAAACAACCCTAACCCCCTAACAACAAACACTAACCCCCAAACAACAAACAACCCTAACCCCTGAAAACCAAAAACACTAACCCACTAACAACAAACAACCGTAACCCACTAACAACAAACAACCCTAACACCCTAACCACAAACAACACTAACCCCCTAACAACAAACAACCCTAACCCCCTAACAACAAACAATCCTAACCCCCGAACAACCAACAACACTAACCCCCTAACCACAGTAAACACTAACACCCTAACAACAAAAACCACCAAACCCCAACTAGAAACAACCCTAAACCCCTAACAACAAACAACACTAACCCCCTAACAACAAACAACCCTAACCAAACAACAAAAAACCCTAACCCACTAACAACAAACAACGCTAACACCCTAAAAACAAACAACCGTAACCCCCTAACAACAAACAACACTAACACCCTAACAACAAACAACCCTAACCCCCTAACAACAAACAACCCTAAACCTCTAACATCAAAGAACACTAACACCCTAACAACAAACAACCCTAACCCCCTAACAACAAACACTAACCCCCAAACAACAAACAACCCTAACCCCTGAAAACCAAAAACACTAACCCACTAACAACAAACAACCCTAACCCACTAACAACAAACAACCCTAACACCCTAACAACAAACAACACTAACCCCCTAACAACAAACAACCCTAAACCCCTAACATCAAACAACACTAACCCCCTAACAACACAAAACACTAGCACCCTAACAACAACCAACCCTAACCCCTAAGAACAAACAACACTAACGCCCTAAGAACAAACAACTCTAACCCCCAGCAACGAACAATACTAAACCCCTAACAACACAAAACCTAACCCCTTATCAACAAACAACCCTAACCCACTAACAACACACAACCCTAACACCCTAACAACAAGCAACACTAACCCCCTAACAACAAACAACCCTAAACCACTAACATCAAACATCACTAAGCCCCTAACAACACAAAACACTAACACCCTAACAACAAACAACACTAACACCCTAACAACAAAAACCACTAAACCCCAACAAGAAACAACCCTAAACCCCTAACAACAAACACTAACCCCCTAACAACAAACAACACTAAACCCCTAACAAGAAACTACCCTAACCGCGTAACAACAAACAACCCTAACCCCCAAACAACAAACAACCCTAACCCCCTAACAACAAACAATCCTCACCCCCGAACAACCAACAACACTAACCCCCTAACCAAAATAAACACTAACACCCGAACAACAAAAACCACTAAACCCCAACAAGAAACAACCCTAAACCCCTAACAACAAAAAACACTAACCCCCTAACAACAAACAACCCTAACCAAACAACAAACAAACCTAACCCACTAACATGAAACAACACTAAGACCCTAACGACAAACAACCCTAACCCCCAAACAACAAACAACACTAACACCCTAACAACAAACAACCCTAACCCCCTAACAAACAACACTAACCCCCTAACAACAAACAACCCTAAACCCCTAACATCAAAGAACACTAACACCCTAACAACAAACAACACTAACACCCTAACAACAAACACTAACCCCCAAAAAACAAACAACCCTAACCCCTGAAAACCAAAAACACTAAACCACTAACAACACACAACCCTAACCCACTAACAACAAACAACCCTAACACCCTAAAAACAAACAACACTAAACCCCTAACAACACAAAACACTAACACCCTAACAACAAACAACACTAACACCCTAACAACAAAAACCACTAAACCCCAACAAGAAACAACCCTAAACCCCTAACAACAAACAACACTAACCCCCTAACAACAAACAACCCTAACCCCTAAAAACCAAAAACACTAACCCACTAACAACAAACAACCCTAACCCACTAACAACAAACAACCCTAACACCCTAACCACAAACAACACTAACCCCCGAACAACAAACAACCCTAACCCCCTAACAACAAACAATCCTAACCCCCGAACAACCAACAACACTAAACCCCTAACCACAGTAAACACTAACACCCTAACAACAAAAACCACTAAACTCCAACAAGAAACAACCCTAAACCCCCAACAACAAACAACACTAACGCCCTAACAACAAACAACCCTAAGCAAACAACAAACAAACCTAACCCACTAACAACAAACAACACTAACACCCTAACAACAAACACCCCTAACCCCCTAACAACAAACAACACTAACCCCCTAACAACAAACAACCCTAAACTCCTAACATCAAAGAACACTAACACCCTAACAACAAACAACACTAACCCCCTAAAAACAAACACTAACCCCCAAACAACAAACAACCCTAACCCCTAAAAACCAAAAACACTAACCCACTAACAACAAACAACCCTAAACCACTAACAACAAACAACCCTAACAGCCTAACAACAAACAACACTAACCCCCTAACAACAAACAACCCTAAACCCCTAACATCAAACAACACTATCCCCCTAACAACAAACAACCCTAAACCCCTAACATCAAAGAACACTAACACCCTAACAACAAACAACCCTAACCCCCTAACAACAAACGCTAACCCCCAAACAACAAACAACCGTAACCCCTAAAAACCAAAAACACTAACCCACTAACAACAAACAACCCTAACCCACTAACAACAAACAACCCTAACACCCTAACCACAAACAACACTAACCCCCTAACAACAAACAACCCTAACCCCCAAAACAACAAACAATCCTAACCCCCGAACAACCAACAACACTAACCCCCTAACCACAGTAAACACTAACACCCTAACAACAAAAACCACTAAACCCCAAAAAGAAACAACCCTAAACCCCTAACAAAAAACAACACTAACCCCCTAACAACAAGCAACCCTAACCAAACAACAAAAAACCCTAACACACTAACAACAAACAACACTAACACCCTAACAACAAACAACCCTAACCCCCTAACAACAAACAACACTAACACCCTAACAACAAACAACCCTAACCCCCTAACAACAAACAACCCTAAACCCCTGACATCAAAGAACACTAACACCCTAACAACAAACAACACTAACCCCCTAAAAACAAACACTAACCCCCAATCAACAAACAACCCTAACCCCTGAAAACCAAAAACACTAACCCACTAACAACAAACAACCCTAACCCACTAACAACAAACAACCCTAACACCCTAACAACAAACAACACTAACCCCCTAACAACAAACAACCCTAAACCCCTAACATCAAACAACACTACCCCCTAACAACACAAAACACTAACACCCTAACAACAACCAACCCTAACCCCTAAGAACAAACAACACTAACGCCCTAAGAACAAACAACACTAACCCCCAGCAACGAACAATACTAAACCCCTAACAACACAAAACCTAACCCCTTTTCAACAAACAACACTAACCCACTAACAACAAACAACCCTAACACCCTAACAACAAGCAACACTAACCCCCTAACAACAAACAACCCTAAACCACTAACATCAAACATCACTAACCCCCTAACAACACAAAACACTAACACCCTAACAACAAACAACACTAACACCCTAACAACAAAAACCACTAAACCCCAACAAGAAACAACCCTAAACCCCTAACAACAAACACAAAGCCCCTAACAACAAACAACACTAAACCTCTAACAAGAAACTACCCTAACCCCGTAACAACAAACAACACTAACCCCGTAACAACAAACAACCCTAACCCCCAAACAACAAACAACCCTAACCCCCTAACAACAAACAATCCTAACCCCCGAACAACCAACAACACTAACGCCCTAACCACAATAAACACTAACACCCGAACAACAAAAACCACTAAACCCCAACAAGAAACAACCCTAAACCCCTAACAACAAAAAACACTAACCCCCTAACAACAAACAACCCTAACCAAACAACAAACAAACCTAATCCACTAACAACAAACAACACTAACACCCTAACGACAAACAACCCTAACTCCCTAAGAACAAACAACACTAACACCCTAACAACAAACAACCCTAACCCCCTAACAACAAACAACACTAACCCCCTAACAACAAACAACCCTAAACCCCTAACATCAAAGAACACTAACACCCTAACAACAAACAACCCTAGCCCCTTAACAACAAACAACACTAACCCCCTAACAACACAAAACACTAACACCCTAACAACAGACAACACTAACACCCTAACAACAAAAACCACTAAACCCCAACAAGAAACAACCCTAAACCCGTAACAACAAACAACACTAACCCCCTAACAACAAACAACACTAAACCCCTAACAACAAACAACACTAACCCCCTAACAACAAACAACACTAACACCCTAACAACAACCAACCCTAAACCCCTAACATCAAAGAACACTAACACCCTAACAACAAACAACACTAACACCCTAACAACAAACACTAACCCCCAAACAACAAACAACCCTAACCCCTGAAAACCAAAAACACTAAACCACTAACAACAAACAACCCTAACCCACTAACAACAAACAACCCTAACACCCTAAAAACAAACAACACTAAACCCCTAACAACACAAAACACTAACACCCTAACAACAAACAACACTAACACCCTAACAACAAAAACCACTAAACCCCATCAAGAAACAACCCTAAACCCCTAACAACAAACAACACTAACCCCTAACAACAAACAACCCTAACCCCTAAAAACCAAAAACACTAACCCACTAACAACAAACAACCCTAACCCACTAACAACAAACCACCCTAACACCCTAACCACAAACAACACTAACCCCCTAACAACAAACAACCCTAACCCCCTAACAACAAACAATCCTAACCCCCGAACAACCAACAACACTAACCCCCTAACCACAGTAAACACTAACACCCTAACAACAAAAACCACTAAACCCCAACAAGAAACAACCCTAAACCCCTAACAAAAAACAACACTAACCCCCTAACAACAAGCAACCCTAACCAAACAACAAAAAACCCTAACCCACTAACAACAAACAACACTAACACCCTAACAACAAACAACCCTAACCCCCTAACAACAAACAACACTAACCCCCTAACAACAAACAACCCTAACCCCCTAACAAGAAACAACACTAACCCCCTAACAACAAACAGCCCTAAACCCCTAACATCAAAGAACACTAACACCCTAACAACAAACAACCCTAACCCCCTAACAACAAACACTAACCCCAAAACAACAAACAACCCTAACCCCTGAAAACCAAAAACACTAACCCACTAACAACAAACAACCGTAACCCACTAACAACAAACAACCCTAACACCCTAACCACAAACAACACTAACCCCCTAACAACAAACAACCCTAACCCCCTAACAACAAACAATCCTAACCCCCGAACAACCAACAACACTAACCCCCTAACCACAGTAAACACTAACACCCTAACAACAAAAACCACCAAACCCCAACAAGAAACAACCCTAAACCCCTAACAACAAACAACACTAACCCCCTAACAACAAACAACCCTAACCAAACAACAAAAAACCCTAACCCACTAACAACAAACAACACTAACACCCTAAAAACAAACAACCCTAACCCCCTAACAACAAACAACACTAACACCCTAACAACAAACAACCCTAACCCCCTAACAACAAACAACCCTAAACCTCTAACATCAAAGAACACTAACACCCTAACAACAAACAACCCTAACCCCCTAACAACAAACACTAACCCCCAAACAACAAACAACCCTAACCCCTGAAAACCAAAAACACTAACCCACTAACAACAAACAACCCTAACCCACTAACAACAAACAACCCTAACACCCTAACAACAAACAACACTAACCCCCTAACAACAAACAACCCTAAACCCCTAACATCAAACAACACTAACCCCCTAACAACACAAAACACTAGCACCCTAACAACAACCAACCCTAACCCCTAAGAACAAACAACTCTAACCCCCAGCAACGAACAATACTAAACCCCTTACAACACAAAACCTAACCCCTTATCAACAAACAACCCTAACCCACTAACAACACACAACCCTAACACCCTAACAACAAGCAACACTAACCCCCTAACAACAAACAACCCTAAACCACTAACATCGAACATCACTAACCCCCTAACAACACAAAACACTAACACCCTAACAACAAACAACACTAACACCCTAACAACAAAAACCACTAAACCCCAACAAGAAACAACCCTAAACCCCTAACAACAAACACTAACCCCCTAACAACAAACAACACTAAACCCCTAACAAGAAACTACCCTAACCGCGTAACAACAAACAACCCTAACCCCCAAACAACAAACAACCCTAACCCCCTAACAACAAACAATCCTCACCCCCGAACAACCAACAACACTAACCCCCTAACCAAAATAAACACTAACACCCGAACAACAAAAACCACTAAACCCCAACAAGAAACAACCCTAAACCCCTAACAACAAAAAACACTAACCCCCTAACAACAAACAACCCTAACCAAACAACAAACAAACCTAACCCACTAACATGAAACAACACTAAGACCCTAACGACAAACAACCCTAACCCCCAAACAATAAACAACACTAACACCCTAACAACAAACAACCCTAACCCCCTAACAAACAACACTAACCCCCTAACAACAAACAACCCTAAACCCCTAACATCAAAGAACACTAACACCCTAACAACAAACAACACTAACACCCTAACAACAAACACTAACCCCCAAAAAACAAACAACCCTAACCCCTGAAAACCAAAAACACTAAACCACTAACAACACACAACCCTAACACACTAACAACAAACAACCCTAACACCCTAAAAACAAACAAAACTAAACCCCTAACAACACAAAACACTAACACCCTAACAACAAACAACACTAACACCCTAACAACAAAAACCACTAAACCCCAACAAGAAACAACCCTAAACCCCTAACAACAAACAACACTAACCCCCTAACAACAAACAACCCTAACCCCTAAAAACCAAAAACACTAACCCACTAACAACAAACAACCCTAACCCACTAACAACAAACAACCCTAACACCCTAACCACAAACAACACTAACCCCCTAACAACAAACAACCCTAACCCCCTAACAACAAACAATCCTAACCCCCGAACAACCAACAACACTAAACCCCTAACCACAGTAAACACTAACACCCTAACAACAAAAACCACTAAACTCCAACAAGAAACAACCCTAAACCCCTAACAACAAACAACACTAACGCCCTAACAACAAACAACCCTAAGCAAACAACAAACAAACCTAACCCACTAACAACAAACAACACTAACACCCTAACAACAAACACCCCTAACCCCCTAACAACAAACAACACTAACCCCCTAACAACAAACAACCCTAAACTCCTAACATCAAAGAACACTAACACCCTAACAACAAACAACACTAACCCCCTAAAAACAAACACTAACCCCCAAACAACAAACAACCCTAACCCCTAAAAACCAAAAACACTAACCCACTAACAACAAACAACCCTAAACCACTAACAACAAACAACCCTAACAGCCTAACAACAAACAACACTAACCCCCTAACAACAAACAACCCTAAACCCCTAACATCAAACAACACTATCCCCCTAACAACAAACAACCCTAAACCCCTAACATCAAAGAACACTAACACCCTAACAACAAACAACCCTAACCCCCTAACAACAAACGCTAACCCCCAAACAACAAACAACCGTAACCCCTAAAAACCAAAAACACTAACCCACTAACAACAAACAACCCTAACCCACTAATAACAAACAACCCTAACACCCTAACCACAAACAACACTAACCCCCTAACAACAAACAACCCTAACACCCAACAACAAACAATCCTAACCCCCGAACAACCAACAACACTAACCCCCTAACCACAGTAAACACTAACACCCTAACAACAAAAACCACTAAACCCCAACAAGAAACAACCCTAAACCCCTAACAACAAACAACACTAACCCCCTAACAACAAACAACCCTAACCAAACAACAAAAAACCCTAACCCACTAACAACAAACAACACTAACACCCTAACAACAAACAACCCTAACACCCTAACAACAAACAACACTAACACCCTAACAACAAACAACCCTAACCCCCTAACAACAAACAACCCTAAACCCCTGACATCAAAGAACACTAACACCCTAACAACAAACAACCCTAACCCCCTAAAAACAAACACTAACCCCCAAACAACAAACAACCCTAACCCCTGAAAACCAAAAACACTAACCCACTAACAACAAACAACCCTAACCCACTAACAACAAACAACCCTAACACCCTAACAACAAACAACACTAACCCCCTAACAACAAACAACCCTAAACCCCTAACATCAAACAACACTAAACCCCTAACAACACAAAACACTAACACCCTAACAACAAACAACACTAACACCCTAACAACAAAAACCACTAAAACCCAACAAGAAACAACCCTGAACCCCTAACAACAAACACTAACCCCCTAACAACAAACAACACTAAACCCCTAACAAGAAACTACCCTAACCGCGTAACAACAAACAACCCTAACCCCCAAACAACAAACAACCCTAACCCCCTAACAACAAACAATCCTCACCCCCGAACAACCAACAAAACTAACCCCCTAACCAAAATAAACACTAACACCCGAACAACAAAAACCACTAAACCCCAACAAGAAACAACCCTAAACCCCTAACAACAAAAAACACTAACCCCCTAACAACAAACAACCCTAACCAAACAACAAACAAACCTAACCCACTAACATGAAACAACACTAAGACCCTAACGACAAACAACCCTAACCCCCAAACAACAAACAACACTAACACCCTAACAACAAACAACCCTAACCCCCTAACAAACAACACTAACCCCCTAACAACAAACAACCCTAAACCCCTAACATCAAAGAACACTAACACCCTAACAACAAACAACACTAACACCCTAACAACAAACACTAACCCCCAAAAAACAAACAACCCTAACCCCTGAAAACCAAAAACACTAAACCACTAACAACACACAACCCTAACCCACTAACAACAAACAACCCTAACACCCTAAAAACAAACAACACTAAACCCCTAACAACACAAAACACTAACACCCTAACAACAAACAACACTAACACCCTAACAACAAAAACCACTAAACCCCAACAAGAAACAACCCTAAACCCCTAACAACAAACAACACTAACCCCCTAACAACAAACAACCCTAACCCCTAAAAACCAAAAACACTAACCCACTAACAACAAACAACCCTAACCCACTAACAACAAACAACCCTAACACCCTAACCACAAACAACACTAACCCCCGAACAACAAACAACCCTAACCCCCTAACAACAAACAATCCTAACCCCCGAACAACCAACAACACTAAACCCCTAACCACAGTAAACACTAACACCCTAACAACAAAAACCACTAAACTCCAACAAGAAACAACCCTAAACCCCCAACAACAAACAACACTAACGCCCTAACAACAAACAACCCTAAGCAAACAACAAACAAACCTAACCCACTAACAACAAACAACACTAACACCCTAACAACAAACACCCCTAACCCCCTAACAACAAACAACACTAACCCCCTAACAACAAACAACCCTAAACTCCTAACATCAAAGAACACTAACACCCTAACAACAAACAACACTAACCCCCTAAAAACAAACACTAACCCCCAAACAACAAACAACCCTAACCCCTAAAAACCAAAAACACTAACCCACTAACAACAAACAACCCTAAACCACTAACAACAAACAACCCTAACAGCCTAACAACAAACAACACTAACCCCCTAACAACAAACAACCCTAAACCCCTAACATCAAACAACACTATCCCCCTAACAACAAACAACCCTAAACCCCTAACATCAAAGAACACTAACACCCTAACAACAAACAACCCTAACCCCCTAACAACAAACGCTAACCCCCAAACAACAAACAACCGTAACCCCTAAAAACCAAAAACACTAACCCACTAACAACAAACAACCCTAACACCCTAACCACAAACAACACTAACCCCCTAACAACAAACAACCCTAACCCCCAAAACAACAAACAATCCTAACCCCCGAACAACCAACAACACTAACCCCCTAACCACAGTAAACACTAACACCCTAACAACAAAAACCACTAAACCCCAACAAGAAACAACCCTAAACCCCTAACAAAAAACAACACTAACCCCCTAACAACAAGCAACCCTAACCAAACAACAAAAAACCCTAACACACTAACAACAAACAACACTAACACCCTAACAACAAACAACCCTAACCCCCTAACAACAAACAACACTAACACCCTAACAACAAACAACCCTAACCCCCTAACAACAAACAACCCTAAACCCCTGACATCAAAGAACACTAACACCCTAACAACAAACAACACTAACCCCCTAAAAACAAACACTAACCCCCAAACAACAAACAACCCTAACCCCTGAAAACCAAAAACACTAACCCACTAACAACAAACAACACTAACCCACTAACAACAAACAACCCTAACACCCTAACAACAAACAACACTAACCCCCTAACAACAAACAACCCTAAACCCCTAACATCAAACAACACTACCCCCTAACAACACAAAACACTAACACCCTAACAACAACCAACCCTAACCCCTAAGAACAAACAACACTAACGCCCTAAGAACAAACAACACTAACCCCCAGCAACGAACAATACTAAACCCCTAACAACACAAAACCTAACCCCTTTTCAACAAACAACCCTAACCCACTAACAACAAACAACCCTAACACCCTAACAACAAGCAACACTAACCCCCTAACAACAAACAACCCTAAACCACTAACATCAAACATCACTAACCCCCTAACAACACAAAACACTAACACCCTAACAACAAACAACACTAACACCCTAACAACAAAAACCACTAAACCCCAACAAGAAACAACCCTAAACCCCTAACAACAAACACAAAGCCCCTAACAACAAACAACACTAAACCTCTAACAAGAAACTACCCTAACCCCGTAACAACAAACAACACTAACCCCGTAACAACAAACAACCCTAACCCCCAAACAACAAACAACCCTAACCCCCTAACAACAAACAATCCTAACCCCCGAACAACCAACAACACTAACGCCCTAACCACAATAAACACTAACACCCGAACAACAAAAACCACTAAACCCCAACAAGAAACAACCCTAAACCCCTAACAACAAAAAACACTAACCCCCTAACAACAAACAACCCTAACCAAACAACAAACAAACCTAATCCACTAACAACAAACAACACTAACACCCTAACGACAAACAACCCTAACTCCCTAAGAACAAACAACACTAACACCCTAACAACAAACAACCCTAACCCCCTAACAACAAACAACACTAACCCCCTAACAACAAACAACCCTAAACCCCTAACATCAAAGAACACTAACACCCTAACAACAAACAACCCTAGCCCCTTAACAACAAACAACACTAACCCCCTAACAACACAAAACACTAACACCCTAACAACAGACAACACTAACACCCTAACAACAAAAACCACTAAACCCCAACAAGAAACAACCCTAAACCCGTAACAACAAACAACACTAACCCCCTAACAACAAACAACACTAACCCCCTAACAACAAACAACACTAACCCCCTAACAACAAACAACACTAACACCCTAACAACAACCAACCCTAAACCCCTAACATCAAAGAACACTAACACCCTAACAACAAACAACCCTAACCCCCTAACAACAAACACTAACCCCCAAACAACAAACAACCCTAACCCCTGAAAACCAAAAACACTAAACCACTAACAACAAACAACCCTAACCCACTAACAACAAACAACCCTAACACCCTAAAAACAAACAACACTAAACCCCTAACAACACAAAACACTAACACCCTAACAACAAACAACACTAACACCCTAACAACAAAAACCACTAAACCCCATCAAGAAACAACCCTAAACCCCTAACAACAAACAACACTAACCCCCTAACAACAAACAACCCTAACCCCTAAAAACCAAAAACACTAACCCACTAACAACAAACAACCCTAACCCACTAACAACAAACCACCCTAACACCCTAACCACAAACAACACTAACCCCCTAACAACAAACAACCCTAACCCCCTAACAACAAACAATCCTAACCCCCGAACAACCAACAACACTAACCCCCTAACCACAGTAAACACTAACACCCTAACAACAAAAACCACTAAACCCCAACAAGAAACAACCCTAAACCCCTAACAAAAAACAACACTAACCCCCTAACAACAAGCAACCCTAACCAAACAACAAAAAACCCTAACCCACTAACAACAAACAACACTAACACCCTAACAACAAACAACCCTAACCCCCTAACAACAAACAACACTAACCCCCTAACAACAAACAACCCTAACCCCCTAACAAGAAACAACACTAACCCCCTAACAACAAACAGCCCTAAACCCCTAACATCAAAGAACACTAACACCCTAACAACAAACAACCCTAACCCCCTAACAACAAACACTAACCCCAAAACAACAAACAACCCTAACCCCTGAAAACCAAAAACACTAACCCACTAACAACAAACAACCGTAACCCACTAACAACAAACAACCCTAACACCCTAACCACAAACAACACTAACCCCCTAACAACAAACAACCCTAACCCCCTAACAACAAACAATCCTAACCCCCGAACAACCAACAACACTAACCCCCTAACCACAGTAAACACTAACACCCTAACAACAAAAACCACCAAACCCCAACAAGAAACAACCCTAAACCCCTAACAACAAACAACACTAACCCCCTAACAACAAACAACCCTAACCAAACAACAAAAAACCCTAACCCACTAACAACAAACAACACTAACACCCTAAAAACAAACAACCCTAACCCCCTAACAACAAACAACACTAACACCCTAACAACAAACAACCCTAACCCCCTAACAACAAACAACCCTAAACCTCTAACATCAAAGAACACTAACACCCTAACAACAAACAACCCTAACCCCCTAACAACAAACACTAACCCCCAAACAACAAACAACCCTAACCCCTGAAAACCAAAAACACTAACCCACTAACAACAAACAACCCTAACCCACTAACAACAAACAACCCTAACACCCTAACAACAAACAACACTAACCCCCTAACAACAAACAACCCTAAACCCCTAACATCAAACAACACTAACCCCCTAACAACACAAAACACTAGCACCCTAACAACAACCAACCCTAACCCCTAAGAACAAACAACTCTAACCCCCAGCAACGAACAATACTAAACCCCTTACAACACAAAACCTAACCCCTTATCAACAAACAACCCTAACCCACTAACAACACACAACCCTAACACCCTAACAACAAGCAACACTAACCCCCTAACAACAAACAACCCTAAACCACTAACATCGAACATCACTAACCCCCTAACAACACAAAACACTAACACCCTAACAACAAACAACACTAACACCCTAACAACAAAAACCACTAAACCCCAACAAGAAACAACCCTAAACCCCTAACAACAAACACTAACCCCCTAACAACAAACAACACTAAACCCCTAACAAGAAACTACCCTAACCGCGTAACAACAAACAACCCTAACCCCCAAACAACAAACAACCCTAACCCCCTAACAACAAACAATCCTCACCCCCGAACAACCAACAACACTAACCCCCTAACCAAAATAAACACTAACACCCGAACAACAAAAACCACTAAACCCCAACAAGAAACAACCCTAAACCCCTAACAACAAAAAACACTAACCCCCTAACAACAAACAACCCTAACCAAACAACAAACAAACCTAACCCACTAACATGAAACAACACTAAGACCCTAACGACAAACAACCCTAACCCCCAAACAACAAACAACACTAACACCCTAACAACAAACAACCCTAACCCCCTAACAAACAACACTAACCCCCTAACAACAAACAACCCTAAACCCCTAACATCAAAGAACACTAACACCCTAACAACAAACAACACTAACACCCTAACAACAAACACTAACCCCCAAAAAACAAACAACCCTAACCCCTGAAAACCAAAAACACTAAACCACTAACAACACACAACCCTAACCCACTAACAACAAACAACCCTAACACCCTAAAAACAAACAAAATTAAACCCCTAACAACACAAAACACTAACACCCTAACAACAAACAACACTAACACCCTAACAACAAAAACCACTAAACCCCAACAAGAAACAACCCTAAACCCCTAACAACAAACAACACTAACCCCCTAACAACAAACAACCCTAACCCCTAAAAACCAAAAACACTAACCCACTAACAACAAACAACCCTAACCCACTAACAACAAACAACCCTAACACCCTAACCACAAACAACACTAACCCCCTAACAACAAACAACCCTAACCCCCTAACAACAAACAATCCTAACCCCCGAACAACCAACAACACTAAACCCCTAACCACAGTAAACACTAACACCCTAACAACAAAAACCACTAAACTCCAACAAGAAACAACCCTAAACCCCTAACAACAAACAACACTAACGCCCTAACAACAAACAACCCTAAGCAAACAACAAACAAACCTAACCCACTAACAACAAACAACACTAACACCCTAACAACAAACACCCCTAACCCCCTAACAACAAACAACACTAACCCCCTAACAACAAACAACCCTAAACTCCTAACATCAAAGAACACTAACACCCTAACAACAAACAACACTAACCCCCTAAAAACAAACACTAACCCCCAAACAACAAACAACCCTAACCCCTAAAAACCAAAAACACTAACCCACTAACAACAAACAACCCTAAACCACTAACAACAAACAACCCTAACAGCCTAACAACAAACAACACTAACCCCCTAACAACAAACAACCCTAAACCCCTAACATCAAACAACACTATCCCCCTAACAACAAACAACCCTAAACCCCTAACATCAAAGAACACTAACACCCTAACAACAAACAACCCTAACCCCCTAACAACAAACGCTAACCCCCAAACAACAAACAACCGTAACCCCTAAAAACCAAAAACACTAACCCACTAACAACAAACAACCCTAACCCACTAACAACAAACAACCCTAACACCCTAACCACAAACAACACTAACCCCCTAACAACAAACAACCCTAACACCCAACAACAAACAATCCTAACCCCCGAACAACCAACAACACTAACCCCCTAACCACAGTAAACACTAACACCCTAACAACAAAAACCACTAAACCCCAACAAGAAACAACCCTAAACCCCTAACAACAAACAACACTAACCCCCTAACAACAAACAACCCTAACCAAACAACAAAAAACCCTAACCCACTAACAACAAACAACACTAACACCCTAACAACAAACAACCCTAACACCCTAACAACAAACAACACTAACACCCTAACAACAAACAACCCTAACCCCCTAACAACAAACAACCCTAAACCCCTGACATCAAAGAACACTAACACCCTAACAACAAACAACCCTAACCCCCTAAAAACAAACACTAACCCCCAAACAACAAACAACCCTAACCCCTGAAAACCAAAAACACTAACCCACTAACAACAAACAACCCTAACCCACTAACAACAAACAACCCTAACACCCTAACAACAAACAACACTAACCCCCTAACAACAAACAACCCTAAACCCCTAACATCAAACAACACTACCCCCTAACAACACAAAACACTAACACCCTAACAACAACCAACCCTAACCCCTAAGAACAAACAACACTAACGCCCTAAGAACAAACAACACTAACCCAGAGCAACGAACAATACTAAACCCCTAACAACACAAAACCTAACCCCTTTTCAACAAACAACCCTAACCCACTAACAACAAACAACCCTAACACCCTAACAACAAGCAACACTAACCACCTAACAACAAAAACCACTAAACCCCAACAAGAAACAACCCTAAACCCCTAACAACAAACACAAAGCCCCTAACAACAAACAACACTAAACCTCTAACAAGAAACTACCCTAACCCCGTAACAACAAACAACACTAACCCCGTAACAACAAACAACCCTAACCCCCAAACAACAAACAACCCTAACCCCCTAACAACAAACAATCCTAACCCCCGAACAACCAACAACACTAACGCCCTAACCACAATAAACACTAACACCCGAACAACAAAAACCACTAAACCCCAACAAGAAACAACCCTAAACCCCTAACAACAAAAAACACTAACCCCCTAACAACAAACAACCCTAACCAAACAACAAACAAACCTAATCCACTAACAACAAACAACACTAACACCCTAACGACAAACAACCCTAACTCCCTAAGAACAAACAACACTAACCCCCTAACAACAAACAACCCTAACCCCCTAACAACAAACAACCCTAAACCCCTAACATCAAAGAACACTAACACCCTAACAACAAACAACCCTAGCCCCTTAACAACAAACAACACTAACCCCCTAACAACACAAAACACTAACACCCTAACAACAGACAACACTAACACCCTAACAACAAAAACCACTAAACCCCAACAAGAAACAACCCTAAACCCCTAACAACAAACAACACTAACCCCATAACAAGAAACAACACTAACCCCCTAACAACAAACAACACTAACCCCCTAACAACAAACAACACTAACACCCTAACAACAACCAACCCTAAACCCCTAACATCAAAGAACACTAACACCCTAACAACAAACAACCCTAACCCCCTAACAACAAACACTAACCCCCAAACAACAAACAACCCTAACCCCTGAAAACCAAAAACACTAAACCACTAACAACAAACAACCCTAACCCACTAACAACAAACAACCCTAACACCCTAAAAACAAACAACACTAAACCCCTAACAACACAAAACACTAACACCCTAACAACAAACAACACTAACACCCTAACAACAAAAACCACTAAACCCCAACAAGAAACAACCCTAAACCCCTAACAACAAACAACACTAACCCCCTAACAACAAACAACCCTAACCCCTAAAAACCAAAAACACTAACCCACTAACAACAAACAACCCTAACCCACTAACAACAAACCACCCTAACACCCTAACCACAAACAACACTAACCCCCTAACAACAAACAACCCTAACCCCCTAACAACAAACAATCCTAACCCCCGAACAACCAACAACACTAACCCCCTAACCACAGTAAACACTAACACCCTAACAACAAAAACCACTAAACCCCAACAAGAAACAACCCTAAACCCCTAACAAAAAACAACACTAACCCCCTAACAACAAGCAACCCTAACCAAACAACAAAAAACCCTAACCCACGAACAACAAACAACGCTAACACCCTAACAACAAACAACCCTAACCCCCTAACAACAAACAACACTAACCCCCTAACAACAAACAACCCTAACCCCCTAACAAGAAACAACACTAACCCCCTAACAACAAACAGCCCTAAACCCCTAACATCAAAGAACACTAACACCCTAACAACAAACAACCCTAACCCCCTAACAACAAACACTAACCCCCAAACAACAAACAACCCTAACCCCTGAAAACCAAAAACACTAACCCACTAACAACAAACAACCGTAACCCACTAACAACAAACAACCCTAACACCCTAACCACAAACAACACTAACCCCCGAACAACCAACAACACTAACCCCCTAACCACAGTAAACACTAACACCCTAACAACAAAAACCACCAAACCCCAACTAGAAACACCCTAAACCCCTAACAACAAACAACACTAACCCCCTAACAACAAACAACCCTAACCAAACAACAAAAAACCCTAACCCACTAACAACAAACAACGCTAACACCCTAAAAACAAACAACCGTAACCCCCTAACAACAAACAACACTAACACCCTAACAACAAACAACCCTAACCCCCTAACAACAAACAACCCTAAACCTCTAACATCAAAGAACACTAACACCCTAACAACAAACAACCCTAACCCCCTAACAACAAACACTAACCCCCAAACAACAAACAACCCTAACCCCTGAAAACCAAAAACACTAACCCACTAACAACAAACAACCCTAACCCACTAACAACAAACAACCCTAACACCCTAACAACAAACAACACTAACCCCCTAACAACAAACAACCCTAAACCCCTAACATCAAACAACACTAACCCCCTAACAACACAAAACACTAGCACCCTAACAACAACCAACCCTAACCCCTAAGAACAAACAACACTAACGCCCTAAGAACAAACAACTCTAACCCCCAGCAACGAACAATACTAAACCCCTAACAACACAAAACCTAACCCCTTATCAACAAACAACCCTAACCCACTAACAACACACAACCCTAACACCCTAACAACAAGCAACACTAACCCCCTAACAACAAACAACCCTAAACCACTAACATCAAACATCACTAAGCCCCTAACAACACAAAACACTAACACCCTAACAACAAACAACACTAACACCCTAACAACAAAAACCACTAAACCCCAACAAGAAACAACCCTAAACCCCTAACAACAAACACTAACCCCCTAACAACAAACAACACTAAACCCCTAACAAGAAACTACCCTAACCGCGTAACAACAAACAACCCTAACCCCCAAACAACAAACAACCCTAACCCCCTAACAACAAACAATCCTCACCCCCGAACAACCAACAACACTAACCCCCTAACCAAAATAAACACTAACACCCGAACAACAAAAACCACTAAACCCCAACAAGAAACAACCCTAAACCCCTAACAACAAAAAACACTAACCCCCTAACAACAAACAACCCTAACCAAACAACAAACAAACCTAACCCACTAACATGAAACAACACTAAGACCCTAACGACAAACAACCCTAACCCCCAAACAACAAACAACACTAACACCCTAACAACAAACAACCCTAACCCCCTAACAAACAACACTAACCCCCTAACAACAAACAACCCTAAACCCCTAACATCAAAGAACACTAACACCCTAACAACAAACAACACTAACACCCTAACAAAAACACTAACCCCCAAAAAACAAACAACCCTAACCCCTGAAAACCAAAAACACTAAACCACTAACAACACACAACCCTAACCCACTAACAACAAACAACCCTAACACCCTAAAAACAAACAACACTAAACCCCTAACAACACAAAACACTAACACCCTAACAACAAACAACACTAACACCCTAACAACAAAAACCACTAAACCCCAACAAGAAACAACCCTAAACCCCTAACAACAAACAACACTAACCCCCTAACAACAAACAACCCTAACCCCTAAAAACCAAAAACACTAACCCACTAACAACAAACAACCCTAACCCACTAACAACAAACAACCCTAACACCCTAACCACAAACAACACTAACCCCCGAACAACAAACAACCCTAACCCCCTAACAACAAACAATCCTAACCCCCGAACAACCAACAACACTAAACCCCTAACCACAGTAAACACTAACACCCTAACAACAAAAACCACTAAACTCCAACAAGAAACAACCCTACACCCCTAACAACAAACAACACTAACGCCCTAACAACAAACAACCCTAACCCCCTAACAACAAACAACCCTAAACCCCTAACATCAAAGAACACTAACACCCTAACAACAAACAACCCTAGCCCCTTAACAACAAACAACACTAACCCCCTAACAACACAAAACACTAACACCCTAACAACAGACAACACTAACACCCTAACAACAAAAACCACTAAACCCCAACAAGAAACAACCCTAAACCCCTAACAACAAACAACACTAACCCCATAACAAGAAACAACACTAACCCCCTAACAACAAACAACACTAACCCCCTAACAACAAACAACACTAACACCCTAACAACAACCAACCCTAAACCCCTAACATCAAAGAACACTAACACCCTAACAACAAACAACCCTAACCCCCTAACAACAAACACTAACCCCCAAACAACAAACAACCCTAACCCCTGAAAACCAAAAACACTAAACCACTAACAACAAACAACCCTAACCCACTAACAACAAACAACCCTAACACCCTAAAAACAAACAACACTAAACCCCTAACAACACAAAACACTAACACCCTAACAACAAACAACACTAACACCCTAACAACAAAAACCACTAAACCCCAACAAGAAACAACCCTAAACCCCTAACAACAAACAACACTAACCCCCTAACAACAAACAACCCTAACCCCTAAAAACCAAAAACACTAACCCACTAACAACAAACAACCCTAACCCACTAACAACAAACCACCCTAACACCCTAACCACAAACAACACTAACCCCCTAACAACAAACAACCCTAACCCCCTAACAACAAACAATCCTAACCCCCGAACAACCAACAACACTAACCCCCTAACCACAGTAAACACTAACACCCTAACAACAAAAACCACTAAACCCCAACAAGAAACAACCCTAAACCCCTAACAAAAAACAACACTAACCCCCTAACAACAAGCAACCCTAACCAAACAACAAAAAACCCTAACCCACGAACAACAAACAACGCTAACACCCTAACAACAAACAACCCTAACCCCCTAACAACAAACAACACTAACCCCCTAACAACAAACAACCCTAACCCCCTAACAAGAAACAACACTAACCCCCTAACAACAAACAGCCCTAAACCCCTAACATCAAAGAACACTAACACCCTAACAACAAACAACCCTAACCCCCTAACAACAAACACTAACCCCCAAACAACAAACAACCCTAACCCCTGAAAACCAAAAACACTAACCCACTAACAACAAACAACCGTAACCCACTAACAACAAACAACCCTAACACCCTAACCACAAACAACACTAACCCCCGAACAACCAACAACACTAACCCCCTAACCACAGTAAACACTAACACCCTAACAACAAAAACCACCAAACCCCAACTAGAAACACCCTAAACCCCTAACAACAAACAACACTAACCCCCTAACAACAAACAACCCTAACCAAACAACAAAAAACCCTAACCCACTAACAACAAACAACGCTAACACCCTAAAAACAAACAACCGTAACCCCCTAACAACAAACAACACTAACACCCTAACAACAAACAACCCTAACCCCCTAACAACAAACAACCCTAAACCTCTAACATCAAAGAACACTAACACCCTAACAACAAACAACCCTAACCCCCTAACAACAAACACTAACCCCCAAACAACAAACAACCCTAACCCCTGAAAACCAAAAACACTAACCCACTAACAACAAACAACCCTAACCCACTAACAACAAACAACCCTAACACCCTAACAACAAACAACACTAACCCCCTAACAACAAACAACCCTAAACCCCTAACATCAAACAACACTAACCCCCTAACAACACAAAACACTAGCACCCTAACAACAACCAACCCTAACCCCTAAGAACAAACAACACTAACGCCCTAAGAACAAACAACTCTAACCCCCAGCAACGAACAATACTAAACCCCTAACAACACAAAACCTAACCCCTTATCAACAAACAACCCTAACCCACTAACAACACACAACCCTAACACCCTAACAACAAGCAACACTAACCCCCTAACAACAAACAACCCTAAACCACTAACATCAAACATCACTAAGCCCCTAACAACACAAAACACTAACACCCTAACAACAAACAACACTAACACCCTAACAACAAAAACCACTAAACCCCAACAAGAAACAACCCTAAACCCCTAACAACAAACACTAACCCCCTAACAACAAACAACACTAAACCCCTAACAAGAAACTACCCTAACCGCGTAACAACAAACAACCCTAACCCCCAAACAACAAACAACCCTAACCCCCTAACAACAAACAATCCTCACCCCCGAACAACCAACAACACTAACCCCCTAACCAAAATAAACACTAACACCCGAACAACAAAAACCACTAAACCCCAACAAGAAACAACCCTAAACCCCTAACAACAAAAAACACTAACCCCCTAACAACAAACAACCCTAACCAAACAACAAACAAACCTAACCCACTAACATGAAACAACACTAAGACCCTAACGACAAACAACCCTAACCCCCAAACAACAAACAACACTAACACCCTAACAACAAACAACCCTAACCCCCTAACAAACAACACTAACCCCCTAACAACAAACAACCCTAAACCCCTAACATCAAAGAACACTAACACCCTAACAACAAACAACACTAACACCCTAACAAAAACACTAACCCCCAAAAAACAAACAACCCTAACCCCTGAAAACCAAAAACACTAAACCACTAACAACACACAACCCTAACCCACTAACAACAAACAACCCTAACACCCTAAAAACAAACAACACTAAACCCCTAACAACACAAAACACTAACACCCTAACAACAAACAACACTAACACCCTAACAACAAAAACCACTAAACCCCAACAAGAAACAACCCTAAACCCCTAACAACAAACAACACTAACCCCCTAACAACAAACAACCCTAACCCCTAAAAACCAAAAACACTAACCCACTAACAACAAACAACCCTAACCCACTAACAACAAACAACCCTAACACCCTAACCACAAACAACACTAACCCCCTAACAACAAACAACCCTAACCCCCTAACAACAAACAATCCTAACCCCCGAACAACCAACAACACTAAACCCCTAACCACAGTAAACACTAACACCCTAACAACAAAAACCACTAAACTCCAACAAGAAACAACCCTAAACCCCCAACAACAAACAACACTAACGCCCTAACAACAAACAACCCTAAGCAAACAACAAACAAACCTAACCCACTAACAACAAACAACACTAACACCCTAACAACAAACACCCCTAACCCCCTAACAACAAACAACACTAACCCCCTAACAACAAACAACCCTAAACTCCTAACATCAAAGAACACTAACACCCTAACAACAAACAACACTAACCCCCTAAAAACAAACACTAACCCCCAAACAACAAACAACCCTAACCCCTAAAAACCAAAAACACTAACCCACTAACAACAAACAACCCTAAACCACTAACAACAAACAACCCTAACAGCCTAACAACAAACAACACTAACCCCCTAACAACAAACAACCCTAAACCCCTAACATCAAACAACACTATCCCCCTAACAACAAACAACCCTAAACCCCTAACATCAAAGAACACTAACACCCTAACAACAAACAACCCTAACCCCCTAACAACAAACGCTAACCCCCAAACAACAAACAACCGTAACCCCTAAAAACCAAAAACACTAACCCACTAACAACAAACAACCCTAACCCACTAACAACAAACAACCCTAACACCCTAACCACAAACAACACTAACCCCCTAACAACAAACAACCCTAACCCCCAAAACAACAAACAATCCTAACCCCCGAACAACCAACAACACTAACCCCCTAACCACAGTAAACACTAACACCCTAACAACAAAAACCACTAAACCCCAACAAGAAACAACCCTAAACCCCTAACAAAAAACAACACTAACCCCCTAACAACAAGCAACCCTAACCAAACAACAAAAAACCCTAACACACTAACAACAAACAACACTAACACCCTAACAACAAACAACCCTAACCCCCTAACAACAAACAACACTAACACCCTAACAACAAACAACCCTAACCCCCTAACAACAAACAACCCTAAACCCCTGACATCAAAGAACACTAACACCCTAACAACAAACAACACTAACCCCCTAAAAACAAACACTAACCCCCAATCAACAAACAACCCTAACCCCTGAAAACCAAAAACACTAACCCACTAACAACAAACAACCCTAACCCACTAACAACAAACAACCCTAACACCCTAACAACAAACAACACTAACCCCCTAACAACAAACAACCCTAAACCCCTAACATCAAACAACACTACCCCCTAACAACACAAAACACTAACACCCTAACAACAACCAACCCTAACCCCTAAGAACAAACAACACTAACGCCCTAAGAACAAACAACACTAACCCCCAGCAACGAACAATACTAAACCCCTAACAACACAAAACCTAACCCCTTTTCAACAAACAACACTAACCCACTAACAACAAACAACCCTAACACCCTAACAACAAGCAACACTAACCCCCTAACAACAAACAACCCTAAACCACTAACATCAAACATCACTAACCCCCTAACAACACAAAACACTAACACCCTAACAACAAACAACACTAACACCCTAACAACAAAAACCACTAAACCCCAACAAGAAACAACCCTAAACCCCTAACAACAAACACAAAGCCCCTAACAACAAACAACACTAAACCTCTAACAAGAAACTACCCTAACCCCGTAACAACAAACAACACTAACCCCGTAACAACAAACAACCCTAACCCCCAAACAACAAACAACCCTAACCCCCTAACAACAAACAATCCTAACCCCCGAACAACCAACAACACTAACGCCCTAACCACAATAAACACTAACACCCGAACAACAAAAACCACTAAACCCCAACAAGAAACAACCCTAAACCCCTAACAACAAAAAACACTAACCCCCTAACAACAAACAACCCTAACCAAACAACAAACAAACCTAATCCACTAACAACAAACAACACTAACACCCTAACGACAAACAACCCTAACTCCCTAAGAACAAACAACACTAACACCCTAACAACAAACAACCCTAACCCCCTAACAACAAACAACACTAACCCCCTAACAACAAACAACCCTAAACCCCTAACATCAAAGAACACTAACACCCTAACAACAAACAACCCTAGCCCCTTAACAACAAACAACACTAACCCCCTAACAACACAAAACACTAACACCCTAACAACAGACAACACTAACACCCTAACAACAAAAACCACTAAACCCCAACAAGAAACAACCCTAAACCCGTAACAACAAACAACACTAACCCCCTAACAAGAAACAACACTAACCCCCTAACAACAAACAACACTAACCCCCTAACAACAAACAACACTAACACCCTAACAACAACCAACCCTAAACCCCTAACATCAAAGAACACTAACACCCTAACAACAAACAACCCTAACCCCCTAACAACAAACACTAACCCCCAAACAACAAACAACCCTAACCCCTGAAAACCAAAAACACTAAACCACTAACAACAAACAACCCTAACCCACTAACAACAAACAACCCTAACACCCTAAAAACAAACAACACTAAACCCCTAACAACACAAAACACTAACACCCTAACAACAAACAACACTAACACCCTAACAACAAAAACCACTAAACCCCATCAAGAAACAACCCTAAACCCCTAACAACAAACAACACTAACCCCCTAACAACAAACAACCCTAACCCCTAAAAACCAAAAACACTAACCCACTAACAACAAACAACCCTAACCCACTAACAACAAACCACCCTAACACCCTAACCACAAACAACACTAACCCCCTAACAACAAACAACCCTAACCCCCTAACAACAAACAATCCTAACCCCCGAACAACCAACAACACTAACCCCCTAACCACAGTAAACACTAACACCCTAACAACAAAAACCACTAAACCCCAACAAGAAACAACCCTAAACCCCTAACAAAAAACAACACTAACCCCCTAACAACAAGCAACCCTAACCAAACAACAAAAAACCCTAACCCACTAACAACAAACAACACTAACACCCTAACAACAAACAACCCTAACCCCCTAACAACAAACAACACTAACCCCCTAACAACAAACAAGCCTAACCCCCTAACAAGAAACAACACTAACCCCCTAACAACAAACAGCCCTAAACCCCTAACATCAAATAACACTAACACCCTAACAACAAACAACCCTAACCCCCAACAACAAACACTAACCCCAAAACAACAAACAACCCTAACCCCTGAAAACCAAAAACACTAACCCACTAACAACAAACAACCGTAACCCACTAACAACAAACAACCCTAACACCCTAACCACAAACAACACTAACCCCCTAACAACAAACAACCCTAACCCCCTAACAACAAACAATCCTAACCCCCGAACAACCAACAACACTAACCCCCTAACCACAGTAAACACTAACACCCTAACAACAAAAACCACCAAACCCCAACAAGAAACAACCCTAAACCCCTAACAACAAACAACACTAACCCCCTAACAACAAACAACCCTAACCAAACAACAAAAAACCCTAACCCACTAACAACAAACAACACTAACTCCCTAAAAACAAACAACCCTAACCCCCTAACAACAAACAACACTAACACCCTAACAACAAACAACCCTAACCCCCTAACAACAAACAACCCTAAACCTCTAACATCAAAGAACACTAACACCCTAACAACAAACAACCCTAACCCCCTAACAACAAACACTAACCCCCAAACAACAAACAACCCTAACACCTGAAAACCAAAAACACTAACCCACTAACAACAAACAACCCTAACCCACTAACAACAAACAACCCTAACACCCTAACAACAAACAACACTAACCCCCTAACAACAAACAACCCTAAACCCCTAACATCAAACAACACTAACCCCCTAACAACACAAAACACTAGCACCCTAACAACAACCAACCCTAACCCCTAAGAACAAACAACTCTAACCCCCAGCAACGAACAATACTAAACCCCTTACAACACAAAACCTAACCCCTTATCAACAAACAACCCTAACCCACTAACAACACACAACCCTAACACCCTAACAACAAGCAACACTAACCCCCTAACAACAAACAACCCTAAACCACTAACATCGAACATCACTAACCCCCTAACAACACAAAACACTAACACCCTAACAACAAACAACACTAACACCCTAACAACAAAAACCACTAAACCCCAACAAGAAACAACCCTAAACCCCTAACAACAAACACTAACCCCCTAACAACAAACAACACTAAACCCCTAACAAGAAACTACCCTAACCGCGTAACAACAAACAACCCTAACCCCCAAACAACAAACAACCCTAACCCCCTAACAACAAACAATCCTCACCCCCGAACAACCAACAACACTAACCCCCTAACCAAAATAAACACTAACACCCGAACAACAAAAACCACTAAACCCCAACAAGAAACAACCCTAAACCCCTAACAACAAAAAACACTAACCCCCTAACAACAAACAACCCTAACCAAACAACAAACAAACCTAACCCACTAACATGAAACAACACTAAGACCCTAACGACAAACAACCCTAACCCCCAAACAACAAACAACACTAACACCCTAACAACAAACAACCCTAACCCCCTAACAAACAACACTAACCCCCTAACAACAAACAACCCTAAACCCCTAACATCAAAGAACACTAACACCCTAACAACAAACAACACTAACACCCTAACAACAAACACTAACCCCCAAAAAACAAACAACCCTAACCCCTGAAAACCAAAAACACTAAACCACTAACAACACACAACCCTAACCCACTAACAACAAACAACCCTAACACCCTAAAAACAAACAAAACTAAACCCCTAACAACACAAAACACTAACACCCTAACAACAAACAACACTAACACCCTAACAACAAAAACCACTAAACCCCAACAAGAAACAACCCTAAACCCCTAACAACAAACAACACTAACCCCCTAACAACAAACAACCCTAACCCCTAAAAACCAAAAACACTAACCCACTAACAACAAACAACCCTAACCCACTAACAACAAACAACCCTAACACCCTAACCACAAACAACACTAACCCCCTAACAACAAACAACCCTAACCCCCTAACAACAAACAATCCTAACCCCCGAACAACCAACAACACTAAACCCCTAACCACAGTAAACACTAACACCCTAACAACAAAAACCACTAAACTCCAACAAGAAACAACCCTAAACCCCTAACAACAAACAACACTAACGCCCTAACAACAAACAACCCTAAGCAAACAACAAACAAACCTAACCCACTAACAACAAACAACACTAACACCCTAACAACAAACACCCCTAACCCCCTAACAACAAACAACACTAACCCCCTAACAACAAACAACCCTAAACTCCTAACATCAAAGAACACTAACACCCTAACAACAAACAACACTAACCCCCTAAAAACAAACACTAACCCCCAAACAACAAACAACCCTAACCCCTAAAAACCAAAAACACTAACCCACTAACAACAAACAACCCTAAACCACTAACAACAAACAACCCTAACAGCCTAACAACAAACAACACTAACCCCCTAACAACAAACAACCCTAAACCCCTAACATCAAACAACACTATCCCCCTAACAACAAACAACCCTAAACCCCTAACATCAAAGAACACTAACACCCTAACAACAAACAACCCTAACCCCCTAACAACAAACGCTAACCCCCAAACAACAAACAACCGTAACCCCTAAAAACCAAAAACACTAACCCACTAACAACAAACAACCGTAACCCACTAACAACAAACAACCCTAACACCCTAACCACAAACAACACTAACCCCCTAACAACAAACAACCCTAACCCCCTAACAACAATCCTAACCCCCGAACAACCAACAACACTAACCCCCTAACCACAGTAAACACTAACACCATAACAACAAAAACCACTAAACCCCAACAAGAAACAACCCTAAACCCCTAACAACAAACAACACTAACCCCCTAACAACAAAAAACCCTAACCCCCTAACAACAAACAACCCTAACCAAACAACAAAAAACCCTAACCCACTAACAACAAACAACACTAACACCCTAACAACAAACAACCCTAACACCCTAACAACAAACAACACTAACACCCTAACAACAAACAACCCTAACCCCCTAACAACAAACAACCCTAAACCCCTGACATCAAAGAACACTAACACCCTAACAACAAACAACCCTAACCCCCTAACAACAAACACTAACCCCCAAACAACAAACAAACCTAACCCCTGAAAACCAAAAACACTAACCCACTAACAACAAACAACCCTAACCCACTAACAACAAACAACCCTAACACCCTAACAACAAAAAACACTAACCCAATAACAACAAACAACCCTAAACCCCTAACATCAAACAACACTACCCCCTAACAACACAAAACACTAACACCCTAACAACAATCAACCCTAACCCCTAAGAACAAACAACACTAACGCCCTAAGAACAAACAACACTAACCCCCAGCAACGAACAATACTAAACCCCTAACAACACAAAACCTAACCCCTTTTCAACAAACAACCCTAACCCACTAACAACAAACAACCCTAACACCCTAACAACAAGCAACACTAACCCCCTAACAACAAACAACCCTAAACCACTAACATCAAACATCACTAACCCCCTAACAACACAAAACACTAACACCCTAACAACAAACAACACTAACACCCTAACAACAAAAACCACTAAACCCCAACAAGAAACAACCCTAAACCCCTAACAACAAACACAAACCCCCTAACAACAAACAACACTAAACCTCTAACAAGAAACTACCCTAACCCCGTAACAACAAACAACACTAACCCCGTAACAACAAACAACCCTAACCCCCAAACAACAAACAACCCTAACCCCCTAAGAACAAACAACACTAACACCCTAACAACAAACAACCCTAACCCCCTAACAACAAACAACACTAACCCCCTAACAACAAACAACCCTAAACCCCTAACATCAAAGAACACTAACACCCTAACAACAAACAACCCTAACCACCTAACAACAAACACTAACCCCCAAACAACAAACAACCCTAACCCACTAACAACAAACAACCCTAACACCCTAAAAACAAACAACACTAAACCCCTAACAACACAAAACACTAACACCCTAACAACAAACAACACTAACACCCTAACAACAAAAACCACTAAACCCCAACAAGAAACAACCCTAAACCCCTAACAACAAACAACACTAACCCCCTAACAACAAACAACCCTAACCCCTAAAAACCAAAAACACTAACCCACTAACAACAAACAACCCTAACCCACTAACAACAAACAACCCTAACACCCTAACCACAAACAACACTAACCCCCTAACAACAAACAACCCTAACCCCCTAACAACAAACAATCCTAACCCCCGAACAACCAACAACACTAAACCCCTAACCACAGTAAACACTAACACCCTAACAACAAAAACCACTAAACTCCAACAAGAAACAACCCTAAACCCCTAACAACAAACAACACTAACGCCCTAACAACAAACAACCCTAAGCAAACAACAAACAAACCTAACCCACTAACAACAAACAACACTAACACCCTAACAACAAACACCCCTAACCCCCTAACAACAACCAACACTAACCCCCTAACAACAAACAACCCTAAACTCCTAACATCAAAGAACACTAACACCCTAACAACAAACAACACTAACCCCCTAAAAACAAACACTAACCCCCAAACAACAAACAACCCTAACCCCTAAAAACCAAAAACACTAACCCACTAACAACAAACAACCCTAAACCACTAACAACAAACAACCCTAACACCCTAACAACAAACAACACTAACCCCCTAACAACAAACAACCCTAAACCCCTAACATCAAACAACACTATCCCCCTAACAACAAACAACCCTAAACCCCTAACATCAAAGAACACTAACACCCTAACAACAAACAACCCTAAACCCCTAACAACAAACGCTAACCCCCAAACAACAAACAACCGTAACCCCTAAAAACCAAAAACACTAACCCACTAACAACAAACAACCCTAACCCACTAACAACAAACAACCCTAACACCCTAACCACAAACAACACTAACCCCCTAACAACAAACAACCCTAACACCCAACAACAAACAATCCTAACCCCCGAACAACCAACAACACTAACCCCCTAACCACAGTAAACAGTAACACCCTAACAACAAAAACCACTAAACCCCAACAAGAAACAACCCTAAACCCCTAACAACAAACAACACTAACCCCCTAACAACAAACAACCCTAACCAAACAACAAAAAACCCTAACCCACTAACAACAAACAACACTAACACCCTAACAACAAACAACCCTAACACCCTAACAACAAACAACACTAACACCCTAACAACAAACAACCCTAACCCCCTAACAACAAACAACCCTAAACCCCTGACATCAAAGAACACTAACACCCTAACAACAAACAACCCTAACCCCCTAAAAACAAACACTAACCCCCAAAGAACAAACAACCCTAACCCCTGAGAACCAAAAACACTAACCCACTAACAACAAACAACCCTAACCCACTAACAACAAACAACCCTAACACCCTAACAACAAACAACACTAACCCCCTAACAACAAACAACCCTAAACCCCTAACATCAAACAACACTACCCCCTAACAACACAAAACACTAGCACCCTAACAACAACCAACCCTAACCCCTAAGAACAAACAACACTAACGCCCTAAGAACAAACAACACTAACCCCCAGCAACGAACAATACTAAACCCCTAACAACACAAAACCTAACCCCTTTTCAACAAACAACCCTAACCCACTAACAACAAACAACCCTAACACCCTAACAACAAGCAACACTAACCCCCTAACAACAAACAACCCTAAACCACTAACATCAAACATCACTAACCCCCTAACAACACAAAACACTAACACCCTAACAACAAACAACACTAACACCCTAACAACAAAAACCACTAAACCCCAACAAGAAACAACCCTAAACCCCTAACAACAAACACAAAGCCCCTAACAACAAACAACACTAAACCTCTAACAAGAAACTACCCTAACCGCGTAACAACAAACAACCCTAACCCCCAAACAACAAACAACCCTAACCCCCTAACAACAAACAATCCTCACCCCCGAACAACCAACAACACTAACCCCCTAACCAAAATAAACACTAACACCCGAACAACAAAAACCACTAAACCCCAACAAGAAACAACCCTAAACCCCTAACAACAAAAAACACTAACCCCCTAACAACAAACAACCCTAACCAAACAACAAACAAACCTAACCCACTAACATGAAACAACACTAAGACCCTAACGACAAACAACCCTAACCCCCAAACAACAAACAACACTAACACCCTAACAACAAAGAACCCTAACCCCCTAACAAACAACACTAACCCCCTAACAACAAACAACCCTAAACCCCTAACATCAAAGAACACTAACACCCTAACAACAAACAACACTAACACCCTAACAACAAACACTAACCCCCAAAAAACAAACAACCCTAACCCCTGAAAACCAAAAACACTAAACCACTAACAACACACAACCCTAACCCACTAACAACAAACAACCCTAACACCCTAAAAACAAACAAAACTAAACCCCTAACAACACAAAACACTAACACCCTAACAACAAACAACACTAACACCCTAACAACAAAAACCACTAAACCCCAACAAGAAACAACCCTAAACCCCTAACAACAAACAACACTAACCCCCTAACAACAAACAACCCTAACCCCTAAAAACCAAAAACACTAACCCACTAACAACAAACAACCCTAACCCACTAACAACAAACAACCCTAACACCCTAACCACAAACAACACTAACCCCCTAACAACAAACAACCCTAACCCCCTAACAACAAACAATCCTAACCCCCGAACAACCAACAACACTAAACCCCTAACCACAGTAAACACTAACACCCTAACAACAAAAACCACTAAACTCCAACAAGAAACAACCCTAAACCCCTAACAACAAACAACACTAACGCCCTAACAACAAACAACCCTAAGCAAACAACAAACAAACCTAACCCACTAACAACAAACAACACTAACACCCTAACAACAAACACCCCTAACCCCCTAACAACAAACAACACTAACCCCCTAACAACAAACAACCCTAAACTCCTAACATCAAAGAACACTAACACCCTAACAACAAACAACACTAACCCCCTAAAAACAAACACTAACCCCCAAACAACAAACAACCCTAACCCCTAAAAACCAAAAACACTAACCCACTAACAACAAACAACCCTAAACCACTAACAACAAACAACCCTAACAGCCTAACAACAAACAACACTAACCCCCTAACAACAAACAACCCTAAACCCCTAACATCAAACAACACTATCCCCCTAACAACAAACCCTAAACCCCTAACATCAAAGAACACTAACACCCTAACAACAAACAACCCTAACCCCCTAACAACAAACGCTAACCCCCAAACAACAAACAACCGTAACCCCTAAAAACCAAAAACACTAACCCACTAACAACAAACAACCGTAACCAACTAACAACAAACAACCCTAACACCCTAACCACAAACAACACTAACCCCCTAACAACAAACAACCCTAACCCCCTAACAACAATCCTAACCCCCGAACAACCAACAACACTAACCCCCTAACCACAGTAAACACTAACACCATAACAACAAAAACCACTAAACCCCAACAAGAAACAACCCTAAACCCCTAACAACAAACAACACTAACCCCCTAACAACAAACAACCCTAACCCCCTAACAACAAACAACCCTAACCAAACAACAAAAAACCCTAACCCACTAACAACAAACAACACTAACACCCTAACAACAAACAACCCTAACACCCTAACAACAAACAACACTAACACCCTAACAACAAACAACCCTAACCCCCTAACAACAAACAACCCTAAACCCCTGACATCAAAGAACACTAACACCGTAACAACAAACAACCCTAACCCCCTAACAACAAACACTAACCCCCAAACAACAAACAAACCTAACCCCTGAAAACCAAAAACACTAACCCACTAACAACAAACAACCCTAACCCACTAACAACAAACAACCCTAACACCCTAACAACAAAAAACACTAACCCAATAACAACAAACAACCCTAACACCCTAACATCAAACAACACTACCCCCTAACAACACAAAACACTAACACCCTAACAACAACCAACCCTAACCCCTAAGAACAAACAACACTAACGCCCTAAGAACAAACAACACTAACCCCCAGCAACGAACAATACTAAACCCCTAACAACACAAAACCTAACCCCTTTTCAACAAACAACCCTAACCCACTAACAACAAACAACCCTAACACCCTAACAACAAGCAACACTAACCCCCTAACAACAAACAACCCTAAACCACTAACATCAAACATCACTAACCCCCTAACAACACAAAACACTAACACCCTAACAACAAACAACACTAACACCCTAACAACAAAAACCACTAAACCCCAACAAGAAACAACCCTAAACCCCTAACAACAAACACAAACCCCCTAACAACAAACAACACTAAACCTCTAACAAGAAACTACCCTAACCCCGTAACAACAAACAACACTAACCCCGTAACAACAAACAACCCTAACCCCCAAACAACAAACAACCCTAACCCCCTAAGAACAAACAACACTAACACCCTAACAACAAACAACCCTAACCCCCTAACAACAAACAACACTAACCCCCTAACAACAAACAACCCTAAACCCCTAACATCAAAGAACACTAACACCCTAACAACAAACAACCCTAACCCCCTAACAACAAACACTAACCCCCAAACAACAAACAACCCTAACCCCTGAAAACCAAAAACACTACACCACTAAAAACAAACAACCCTAACCCACTAACAACAAACAACCCTAACACCCTAACAACAAACAACACTAACCCCCTAACAACAAACAACCCTAAACCCCTAACATCAAACAACACTAAACCCCTAACAACACAAAACACTAACACCCTAACAACAAACAACACTAACACCCTAACAACAAAAACCACTAAACCCCAACAAGAAACAACCCTAAACCCCTAACAACAAACACTAACCCCCTAACAACAAACAACACTAAACCCCTAACAAGAAACTACCCTAACCGCGTAACAACAAACAACGCTAACCCCCAAACAACAAACAACCCTAACCCCCTAACAACAAACAATCCTCACCCCCGAACAACCAACAACACTAACCCCCTAACCAAAATAAACACTAACACCCGAACAACAAAAACCACTAAACCCCAACAAGAAACAACCCTAAACCCCTAACAACAAAAAACACTAACCCCCTAACAACAAACAACCCTAACCAAACAACAAACAAACCTAACCCACTAACATGAAACAACACTAAGACCCTAACGACAAACAACCCTAACCCCCAAACAACAAACAACACTAACACCCTAACAACAAACAACCCTAACCCCCTAACAAACAACACTAACCCCCTAACAACAAACAACCCTAAACCCCTAACATCAAAGAACACTAACACCCTAACAACAAACAACACTAACACCCTAACAACCAGCACTAACCCCCAAAAAACAAACGACCCTAACCCCTGAAAACCAAAAACACTAAACCACTAACAACAAACAACCCTAACCCACTAACAACAAACAACCCTAACACCCTAAAAACAAACAACACTAAACCCCTAACAACACAAAACACTAACACCCTAACAACAAACAACCCTAACCCCTAAAAACCAAAAACACTAACCCACTAACAACAAACAACCCTAACCCACTAACAACAAACAACCCTAACACCCTAACCACAAACAACACTAACCCCCTAACAACAAACAACCCTAACCCCCTAACAACAAACAATCCTAACCCCCGAACAACCAACAACACTAAACCCCTAACCACAGTAAACACTAACACCCTAACAACAAAAACCACTAAACTCCAACAAGAAACAACCCTAAACCCCTAACAACAAACAACACTAACGCCCTAACAACAAACACCCCTAACCCCCTAACAACAAACAACACTAACCCCCTAACAACAAACAACCCTAAACTCCTAACATCAAAGAACACTAACACCCTAACAACAAACAACACTAACCCCCTAAAAACAAACACTAACCCCCAAACAACAAACAACCCTAACCCCTAAAAACCAAAAACACTAACCCACTAACAACAAACAACCCTAAACCACTAACAACAAACAACCCTAACAGCCTAACAACAAACAACACTAACCCCCTAACAACAAACAACCCTAAACCCCTAACATCAAACAACACTATCCCCCTAACAACAAACAACCCTAAACCCCTAACATCAAAGAACACTAACACCCTAACAACAAACAACCCTAACCCCCTAACAACAAACGCTAACCCCCAAACAACAAACAACCGTAACCCCTAAAAACCAAAAACACTAACCCACTAACAACAAACAACCCTAACCCACTAACAACAAACAACCCTAACACCCTAACCACAAACAACACTAACCCCCTAACAACAAACAACCCTAACACCCAACAACAAACAATCCTAACCCCCGAACAACCAACAACACTAACCCCCTAACCACAGTAAACACTAACACCCTAACAACAAAAACCACTAAACCCCAACAAGAAACAACCCTAAACCCCTAACAACAAACAACACTAACCCCCTAACAACAAACAACCCTAACCAAACAACAAAAAACCCTAACCCACTAACAACAAACAACACTAACACCCTAACAACAAACAACCCTAACACCCTAACAACAAACAACACTAACACCCTAACAACAAACAACCCTAACCCCCTAACAACAAACAACCCTAAACCCCTGACATCAAAGAACACTAACACCCTAACAACAAACAACCCTAACCCCCTAAAAACAAACACTAACCCCCAAACAACAAACAACCCTAACCCCTGAAAACCAAAAACACTAACCCACTAACAACAAACAACCCTAACCCACTAACAACAAACAACCCTAACACCCTAACAACAAACAACACTAAGCCCCTAACAACAAACAACCCTAAACCCCTAACATCAAACAACACTACCCCCTAACAACACAAAACACTAACACCCTAACAACAACCAACCCTAACCCCTAAGAACAAACACTAACGCCCTAAGAACAAACAACACTAACCCCCAGCAACGAACAATACTAAACCCCTAACAACACAAAACCTAACCCCTTTTCAACAAACAACCCTAACCCACTAACAACAAACAACCCTAACACCCTAACAACAAGCAACACTAACCCCCTAACAACAAACAACCCTAAACCACTAACATCAAACATCACTAACCCCCTAACAACACAAAACACTAACACCTTAACAACAAACAACACTCACACCCTAACAACAAAAACCACTAAACCCCAACAAGAAACAACCCTAAACCCCTAACAACAAACACAAAGCCCCTAACAACAAACAACACTAAACCTCTAACAAGAAACTACCCTAACCCCGTAACAACAAACAACACTAACCCCGTAACAACAAACAACCCTAACCCCCAAACAACAAACAACCCTAACCCCCTAACAACAAACAATCCTAACCCCCGAACAATCAACAACACTAACGCCCTAACCACAATAAACACTAACACCCGAACAACAAAAACCACTAAACCCCAACAAGAAACAACCCTAAACCCCTAACAACAAAAAACACTAACCCCCTAACAACAAACAACCCTAACCAAACAACAAACAAACCTAATCCACTAACAACAAACAACACTAACACCCTAACGACAAACAACCCTAACTCCCTAAGAACAAACAACACTAACACCCTAACAACAAACAACCCTAACCCCCTAACAACAAACAACACTAACCCCCTAACAACAAACAACCCTAAACCCCTAACATCAAAGAACACTAACACCCTAACAACAAACAACCCTAGCCCCTTAACAACAAACAACACTAACCCCCTAACAACACAAAACACTAACACCCTAACAACAGACAACACTAACACCCTAACAACAAAAACCACTAAACCCCAACAAGAAACAACCCTAAACCCCTAACAACAAACAACACTAACCCCCTAACAAGAAACAACACTAACCCCCTAACAACAAACAACACTAACCCCCTAACAACAACCAACCCTAAACCCCTAACATCAAAGAACACTAACACCCTAACAACAAACAACCCTAACCCCCTAACAACAAACACTAACCCCCAAACAACAAACAACCCTAACCCCTGAAAACCAAAAACACTAAACCACTAACAACAAACAACCCTAACCCACTAACAACAAACAACCCTAACACCCTAAAAACAAACAACACTAAACCCCTAACAACACAAAACACTAACACCCTAACAACAAACAACACTAACACCCTAACAACAAAAACCACTAAACCCCAACAAGAAACAACCCTAAACCCCTAACAACAAACAACACTAACCCCCTAACAACAAACAACCCTAACCCCTAAAAACCAAAAACACTAACCCACTAACAACAAACAACCCTAACCCACTAACAACAAACCACCCTAACACCCTAACCACAAACAACACTAACCCCCTAACAACAAACAACCCTAACCCCCTAACAACAAACAATCCTAACCCCCGAACAACCAACAACACTAACCCCCTAACCACAGTAAACACTAACACCCTAACAACAAAAACCACTAAACCCCAACAAGAAACAACCCTAAACCCCTAACAAAAAACAACACTAACCCCCTAACAACAAGCAACCCTAACCAAACAACAAAAAACCCTAACCCACTAACAACAAACAACACTAACACCCTAACAACAAACAACCCTAACCCCCTAACAACAAACAACACTAACCCCCTAACAACAAACAACCCTAACCCCCTAACAAGAAACAACACTAACCCCCTAACAACAAACAGCCCTAAACCCCTAACATCAAAGAACACTAACACCCTAACAACAAACAACCCTAACCCCCTACCAACAAACACTAACCCCCAAACAACAAACAACCCTAACCCCTGAAAACCAAAAACACTAACCCACTAACAACAAACAACCGTAACCCACTAACAACAAACAACCCTAACACCCTAACCACAAACAACACTAACCCCCTAACAACAAACAACCCTAACCCCCTAACAACAAACAATCCTAACCCCCGAACAACCAACAACACTAACCCCCTAACCACAGTAAACACTAACACCCTAACAACAAAAACCACCAAACCCCAACTAGAAACAACCCTAAACCCCTAACAACAAACAACACTAACGCCCTAACAACAAACAACCCTAAGCAAACAACAAACAAACCTAACCCACTAACAACAAACAACACTAACACCCTAACAACAAACACCCCTAACCCCCTAACAACAAACAACACTAACCCCCTAACAACAAACAACCCTAAACTCCTAACATCAAAGAACACTAACACCCTAACAACAAACAACACTAACCCCCTAAAAACAAACACTAACCCCCAAACAACAAACAACCCTAACCCCTAAAAACCAAAAACACTAACCCACTAACAACAAACAACCCTAAACCACTAACAACAAACAACCCTAACAGCCTAACAACAAACAACACTAACCCCCTAACAACAAACAACCCTAAACCCCTAACATCAAACAACACTATCCCCCTAACAACAAACAACCCTAAACCCCTAACATCAAAAACACTAACACCCTAACAACAAACAACCCTAACCCCCTAACAACAAACGCTAACCCCCAAACAACAAACAACCGTAACCCCTAAAAACCAAAAACACTAACCCACTAACAACAAACAACCCTAACCCACTAACAACAAACAACCCTAACACCCTAACCACAAACAACACTAACCCCCTAACAACAAACAACCCTAACACCCAACAACAAACAATCCTAACCCCCGAACAACCAACAACACTAACCCCCTAACCACAGTAAACACTAACACCCTAACAACAAAAACCACTAAACCCCAACAAGAAACAACCCTAAACCCCTAACAACAAACAACACTAACCCCCTAACAACAAACAACCCTAACCAAACAACAAAAAACCCTAACCCACTCACAACAAACAACACTAACACCCTAACAACAAACAACCCTAACACCCTAACAACAAACAACACTAACACCCTAACAACAAACAACCCTAACCCCCTAACAACAAACAACCCTAAACCCCTGACATCAAAGAACACTAACACCCTAACAACAAACAACCCTAACCCCCTAAAAACAAACACTAACCCCCAAACAACAAACAACCCTAACCCCTGAAAACCAAAAACACTAACCCACTAACAACAAACAACCCTAACACCCTAACAACAAACAACACTAACCCCCTAACAACAAACAACCCTAAACCCCTAACATCAAACAACACTACCCCCTAACAACACAAAACACTAACACCCTAACAACAACCAACCCTAACCCCTAAGAACAAACAACACTAACGCCCTAAGAACAAACAACACTAACCCCCAGCAACGAACAATACTAAACCCCTAACAACACAAAACCTAACCCCTTTTCAACAAACAACCCTAACCCACTAACAACAAACAACCCTAACACCCTAACAACAAGCAACACTAACCCCCTAACAACAAACAACCCTAAACCACTAACATCAAACATCACTAACCCCCTAACAACACAAAACACTAACACCCTAACAACAAACAACACTAACACCCTAACAACAAAAACCACTAAACCCCAACAAGAAACAACCCTAAACCCCTAACAACAAACACAAACCCCCTAACAACAAACAACACTAAACCTCTAACAAGAAACTACCCTAACCCCGTAACAACAAACAACACTAACCCCGTAACAACAAACAACCCTAACCCCCAAACAACAAACAACCCTAACCCCTAAGAACAAACACTAACACCCTAACAACAAACAACCCTAACCCCCTAACAACAAACAACACTAACCCCCTAACAACAAACAACCCTAAACCCCTAACATCAAAGAACACTAACACCCTAACAACAAACAACCCTAACCCCCTAACAACAAACACTAACCCCCAAACAACAAACAACCCTAACCCCTGAAAACCAAAAACACTACACCACTAAAAACAAACAACCCTAACCCACTAACAACAAACAACCCTAACACCCTAACAACAAACAACACTAACCCCCTAACAACAAACAACCCTAAACCCCTAACATCAAACAACACTAAACCCCTAACAACACAAAACACTAACACCCTAACAACAAACAACACTAACACCCTAACAACAAAAACCACTAAACCCCAACAAGAAACAACCCTAAACCCCTAACAACAAACACTAACCCCCTAACAACAAACAACACTAAACCCCTAACAAGAAACTACCCTAACCGCGTAACAACAAACAACGCTAACCCCCAAACAACAAACAACCCTAACCCCCTAACAACAAACAATCCTCACCCCCGAACAACCAACAACACTAACCCCCTAACCAAAATAAACACTAACACCCGAACAACAAAAACCACTAAACCCCAACAAGAAACAACCCTAAACCCCTAACAACAAAAAACACTAACCCCCTAACAACAAACAACCCTAACCAAACAACAAACAAACCTAACCCACTAACATGAAACAACACTAAGACCCTAACGACAAACAACCCTAACCCCCAAACAACAAACAACACTAACACCCTAACAACAAACAACCCTAACCCCCTAACAAACAACACTAACCCCCTAACAACAAACAACCCTAAACCCCTAACATCAAAGAACACTAACACCCTAACAACAAACAACACTAACACCCTAACAACCAACACTAACCCCCAAAAAACAAACAACCCTAACCCCTGAAAACCAAAAACACTAAACCACTAACAACAAACAACCCTAACCCACTAACAACAAACAACCCTAACACCCTAAAAACAAACAACACTAAACCCCTAACAACACAAAACACTAACACCCTAACAACAAACAACACTAACACCCTAACAACAAAAACCACTAAACCCCAACAAGAAACAACCCTAAACCCCTAACAACAAACAACACTAACCCCCTAACAACAAACAACCCTAACCCCTAAAAACCAAAAACACTAACCCACTAACAACAAACAACCCTAACCCACTAACAACAAACAACCCTAACACCCTAACCACAAACAACACTAACCCCCTAACAACAAACAACCCTAACCCCCTAACAACAAACAATCCTAACCCCCGAACAACCAACAACACTAAACCCCTAACCACAGTAAACACTAACACCCTAACAACAAAAACCACTAAACTCCAACAAGAAACAACCCTAAACCCCTAACAACAAACAACACTAACGCCCTAACAACAAACAACCCTAAGCAAACAACAAACAAACCTAACCCACTAACAACAAACAACACTAACACCCTAACAACAAACACCCCTAACCCCCTAACAACAAACAACACTAACCCCCTAACAACAAACAACCCTAAACTCCTAACATCAAAGAACACTAACACCCTAACAACAAACAACACTAACCCCCTAAAAACAAACACTAACCCCCAAACAACAAACAACCCTAACCCCTAAAAACCAAAAACACTAACCCACTAACAACAAACAACCCTAAACCACTAACAACAAACAACCCTAACAGCCTAACAACAAACAACACTAACCCCCTAACAACAAACAACCCTAAACCCCTAACATCAAACAACACTATCCCCCTAACAACAAACAACCCTAAACCCCTAACATCAAAGAACACTAACACCCTAACAACAAACAACCCTAACCCCCTAACAACAAACGCTAACCCCCAAACAACAAACAACCGTAACCCCTAAAAACCAAAAACACTAACCCACTAACAACAAACAACCCTAACCCACTAACAACAAACAACCCTAACACCCTAACCACAAACAACACTAACCCCCTAACAACAAACAACCCTAACACCCAACAACAAACAATCCTAACCCCCGAACAACCAACAACACTAACCCCCTAACCACAGTAAACACTAACACCCTAACAACAAAAACCACTAAACCCCAACAAGAAACAACCCTAAACCCCTAACAACAAACAACACTAACCCCCTAACAACAAACAACCCTAACCAAACAACAAAAAACCCTAACCCACTAACAACAAACAACACTAACACCCTAACAACAAACAACCCTAACACCCTAACAACAAACAACACTAACACCCTAACAACAAACAACCCTAACCCCCTAACAACAAACAACCCTAAACCCCTGACATCAAAGAACACTAACACCCTAACAACAAACAACCCTAACCCCCTAAAAACAAACACTAACCCCCAAACAACAAACAACCCTAACCCCTGAAAACCAAAAACACTAACCCACTAACAACAAACAACCCTAACCCACTAACAACAAACAACCCTAACACCCTAACAACAAACAACACTAAGCCCCTAACAACAAACAACCCTAAACCCCTAACATCAAACAACACTACCCCCTAACAACACAAAACACTAACACCCTAACAACAACCAACCCTAACCCCTAAGAACAAACACTAACGCCCTAAGAACAAACAACACTAACCCCCAGCAACGAACAATACTAAACCCCTAACAACACAAAACCTAACCCCTTTTCAACAAACAACCCTAACCCACTAACAACAAACAACCCTAACACCCTAACAACAAGCAACACTAACCCCCTAACAACAAACAACCCTAAACCACTAACATCAAACATCACTAACCCCCTAACAACACAAAACACTAACACCTTAACAACAAACAACACTCACACCCTAACAACAAAAACCACTAAACCCCAACAAGAAACAACCCTAAACCCCTAACAACAAACACAAAGCCCCTAACAACAAACAACACTAAACCTCTAACAAGAAACTACCCTAACCCCGTAACAACAAACAACACTAACCCCGTAACAACAAACCCTAACCCCCAAACAACAAACAACCCTAACCCCCTAACAACAAACAATCCTAACCCCCGAACAACCAACAACACTAACGCCCTAACCACAATAAACACTAACACCCGAACAACAAAAACCACTAAACCCCAACAAGAAACAACCCGAAACCCCTAACAACAAAAAACACTAACCCCCTAACAACAAACAACCCTAACCAAACAACAAACAAACCTAATCCACTAACAACAAACAACACTAACACCCTAACGACAAACAACCCTAACTCCCTAAGAACAAACAACACTAACACCCTAACAACAAACAACCCTAACCCCCTAACAACAAACAACACTAACCCCCTAACAACAAACAACCCTAAACCCCTAACATCAAAGAACACTAACACCCTAACAACAAACAACCCTAGCCCCTTAACAACAAACAACACTAACCCCCTAACAACACAAAACACTAACACCCTAACAACAGACAACACTAACACCCTAACAACAAAAACCACTAAACCCCAACAAGAAACAACCCTAAACCCCTAACAACAAACAACACTAACCCCCTAACAAGAAACAACACTAACCCCCTAACAACAAACAACACTAACCCCCTAACAACAAACAACACTAACACCCTAACAACAACCAAACCTAAACCCCTAACATCAAAGAACACTAACACCCTAACAACAAACAACCCTAACCCCCTAACAACAAACACTAACCCCCAAACAACAAACAACCCTAACCCCTGAAAACCAAAAACACTAAACCACTAACAACAAACAACCCTAACCCACTAACAACAAACAACCCTAACACCCTAAAAACAAACAACACTAAACCCCTAACAACACAAAACACTAACACCCTAACAACAAACAACACTAACACCCTAACAACAAAAACCACTAAACCCCAACAAGAAACAACCCTAAACCCCTAACAACAAACAACACTAACCCCCTAACAACAAACAACCCTAACCCCTAAAAACCAAAAACACTAACCCACTAACAACAAACAACCCTAACCCACTAACAACAAGCCACCCTAACACCCTAACCACAAACAACACTAACCCCCTAACAACAAACAACCCTAACCCCCTAACAACAAACAATCCTAACCCCCGAACAACCAACAACACTAACCCCCTAACCACAGTAAACACTAACACCCTAACAACAAAAACCACTAAACCCCAACAAGAAACAACCCTAAACCCCTAACAAAAAACAACACTAACCCCCTAACAACAAGCAACCCTAACCAAACAACAAAAAACCCTAACCCACTAACAACAAACAACACTAACACCCTAACAACAAACAACCCTAACCCCCTAACAACAAACAACACTAACCCCCTAACAACAAACAACCCTAACCCCCTAACAAGAAACAACACTAACCCCCTAACAACAAACAGCCCTAAACCCCTAACATCAAAGAACACTAACACCCTAACAACAAACAACCCTAACCCCCTACCAACAAACACTAACCCCCAAACAACAAACAACCCTAACCCCTGAAAACCAAAAACACTAACCCACTAACAACAAACAACCGTAACCCACTAACAACAAACAACCCTAACACCCTAACCACAAACAACACTAACCCCCTAACAACAAACAACCCTAACCCCCTAACAACAAACAATCCTAACCCCCGAACAACCAACAACACTAACCCCCTAACCACAGTAAACACTAACACCCTAACAACAAAAACCACCAAACCCCAACTAGAAACAACCCTAAACCCCTAACAACAAACAACACTAACGCCCTAACAACAAACAACCCTAAGCAAACAACAAACAAACCTAACCCACTAACAACAAACAACACTAACACCCTAACAACAAACACCCCTAACCCCCTAACAACAAACAACACTAACCCCCTAACAACAAACAACCCTAAACTCCTAACATCAAAGAACACTAACACCCTAACAAACAACACTAACCCCCTAAAAACAAACACTAACCCCCAAACAACAAACAACCCTAACCCCTAAAAACCAAAAACACTAACCCACTAACAACAAACAACCCTAAACCACTAACAACAAACAACCCTAACAGCCTAACAACAAACAACACTAACCCCCTAACAACAAACAACCCTAAACCCCTAACATCAAACAACACTATCCCCCTAACAACAAACAACCCTAAACCCCTAACATCAAAGAACACTAACACCCTAACAACAAACAACCCTAACCCCCTAACAACAAACGCTAACCCCCAAACAACAAACAACCGTAACCCCTAAAAACCAAAAACACTAACCCACTAACAACAAACAACCCTAACCCACTAACAACAAACAACCCTAACACCCTAACCACAAACAACACTAACCCCCTAACAACAAACACCCCTAACACCCAACAACAAACAATCCTAACCCCCGAACAACCAACAACACTAACCCCCTAACCACAGTAAACACTAACACCCTAACAACAAAAACCACTAAACCCCAACAAGAAACAACCCTAAACCCCTAACAACAAACAACACTAACCCCCTAACAGCAAACAACCCTAACCAAACAACAAAAAACCCTAACCCACTAACAACAAACAACACTAACACCCTAACAACAAACAACCCTAACACCCTAACAACAAACAACACTAACACCCTAACAACAAACAACCCTAACCCCCTAACAACAAACAACCCTAAACCCCTGACATCAAAGAACACTAACACCCTAACAACAAACAACCCTAACCCCCTAAAAACAAACACTAACCCCCAAACAACAAACAACCCTAACCCCTGAAAACCAAAAACACTAACCCACTAACAACAAACAACCCTAACACCCTAACAACAAACAACACTAACCCCCTAACAACAAACAACCCTAAACCCCTAACATCAAACAACACTACCCCCTAACAACACAAAACACTAACACCCTAACAACAACCAACCCTAACCCCTAAGAACAAACAACACTAACGCCCTAAGAACAAACAACACTAACCCCCAGCAACGAACAATACTAAACCCCTAACAACACAAAACCTAACCCCTTTTCAACAAACAACCCTAACCCACTAACAACAAACAACCCTAACACCCTAACAACAAGCAACACTAACCCCCTAACAACAAACAACCCTAAACCACTAACATCAAACATCACTAACCCCCTAACAACACAAAACACTAACACCTTAACAACAAACAACACTCACACCCTAACAACAAAAACCACTAAACCCCAACAAGAAACAACCCTAAACCCCTAACAACAAACACAAAGCCCCTAACAACAAACAACACTAAACCTCTAACAAGAAACTACCCTAACCCCGTAACAACAAACAACACTAACCCCGTAACAACAAACAACCCTAACCCCCAAACAACAAACAACTCTAACCCCCTAACAACAAACAATCCTAACCCCCGAACAACCAACAACACTAACGCCCTAACCACAATAAACACTAACACCCGAACAACAAAAACCACTAAACCCCAACAAGAAACAACCCTAAACCCCTAACAACAAAAAACACTAACCCCCTAACAACAAACAACCCTAACCAAACAACAAACAAACCTAATCCACTAACAACAAACAACACTAACACCCTAACGACAAACAACCCTAACTCCCTAAGAACAAACAACACTAACACCCTAACAACAAACAACCCTAACCCCCTAACAACAAACAACACTAACCCCCTAACAACAAACAACCCTAAACCCCTAACATCAAAGAACACTAACACCCTAACAACAAACAACCCTAGCCCCTTAACAACAAACAACACTAACCCCCTAACAACACAAAACACTAACACCCTAACAACAGACAACACTAACACCCTAACAACAAAAACCACTAAACCCCAACAAGAAACAACCCTAAACCCCTAACAACAAACAACACTAACCCCCTAAAAAGAAACAACACTAACCCCCTAACAACAAACAACACTAACCCCCTAACAACAAACAACACTAACACCCTAACAACAACCAACCCTAAACCCCTAACATCAAAGAACACTAACACCCTAACAACAAACAACCCTAACCCCCTAACAACAAACACTAACCCCCAAACAACAAACAACCCTAACCCCTGAAAACCAAAAACACTAAACCACTAACAACAAACAACCCTAACCCACTAACAACAAACAACCGTAACACCCTAAAAACAAACAACACTAAACCCCTAACAACACAAAACACTAACACCCTAACAACAAACAACACTAACACCCTAACAACAAAAACCACTAAACCCCAACAAGAAACAACCCTAAACCCCTAACAACAAACAACACTAACCCCCTAACAACAAACAACCCTAACCCCTAAAAACCAAAAACACTAACCCACTAACAACAAACAACCCTAACCCACTAACAACAAACCACCCTAACACCCTAACCACAAACAACACTAACCCCCTAACAACAAACAACCCTAACCCCCTAACAACAAACAATCCTAACCCCCGAACAACCAACAACACTAACCCCCTAACCACAGTAAACACTAACACCCTAACAACAAAAACCACTAAACCCCAACAAGAAACAACCCTAAACCCCTAACAAAAAACAACACTAACCCCCTAACAACAAGCAACCCTAACCAAACAACAAAAAACCCTAACCCACTAACAACAAACAACACTAACACCCTAACAACAAACAACCCTAACCCCCTAACAACAAACAACACTAACCCCCTAACAACAAACAACCCTAACCCCCTAACAAGAAACAACACTAACCCCCTAACAACAAACAGCCCTAAACCCCTAACATCAAAGAACACTAACACCCTAACAACAAACAACCCTAACCCCCTACCAACAAACACTAACCCCCAAACAACAAACAACCCTAACCCCTGAAAACCAAAAACACTAACCCACTAACAACAAACAACCGTAACCCACTAACAACAAACAACCCTAACACCCTAACCACAAACAACACTAACCCCCTAACAACAAACAACCCTAACCCCCTAACAACAAACAATCCTAACCCCCGAACAACCAACAACACTAAACCCCTAACCACAGTAAACACTAACACCCTAACAACAAAAACCACCAAACCCCAACTAGAAACAACCCTAAACCCCTAACAACAAACAACACTAACGCCCTAACAACAAACAACCCTAAGCAAACAACAAACAAACCTAACCCACTAACAACAAACAACACTAACACCCTAACAACAAACACCCCTAACCCCCTAACAACAAACAACACTAACCCCCTAACAACAAACAACCCTAAACTCCTAACATCAAAGAACACTAACACCCTAACAACAAACAACACTAACCCCCTAAAAACAAACACTAACCCCCAAACAACAAACAACCCTAACCCCTAAAAACCAAAAACACTAACCCACTAACAACAAACAACCCTAAACCACTAACAACAAACAACCCTAACAGCCTAACAACAAACAACACTAACCCCCTAACAACAAACAACCCTAAACCCCTAACATCAAACAACACTATCCCCCTAACAACAAACAACCCTAAACCCCTAACATCAAAGAACACTAACACCCTAACAACAAACAACCCTAACCCCCTAACAACAAACGCTAACCCCCAAACAACAAACAACCGTAACCCCTAAAAACCAAAAACACTAACCCACTAACAACAAACAACCCTAACCCACTAACAACAAACAACCCTAACACCCTAACCACAAACAACACTAACCCCCTAACAACAAACAACCCTAACACCCAACAACAAACAATCCTAACCCCCGAACAACCAACAACACTAACCCCCTAACCACAGTAAACACTAACACCCTAACAACAAAAACCACTAAACCCCAACAAGAAACAACCCTAAACCCCTAACAACAAACAACACTAACCCCCTAACAACAAACAACCCTAACCAAACAACAAAAAACCCTAACCCACTAACAACAAACAACACTAACACCCTAACAACAAACAACCCTAACACCCTAACAACAAACAACACTAACACCCTAACAACAAACAACCCTAACCCCCTAACAACAAACAACCCTAAACCCCTGACATCAAAGAACACTAACACCCTAACAACAAACAACCCTAACCCCCTAAAAACAAACACTAACCCCCAAACAACAAACAACCCTAACCCCTGAAAACCAAAAACACTAACCCACTAACAACAAACAACCCTAACACCCTAACAACAAACAACACTAACCCCCTAACAACAAACAACCCTAAACCCCTAACATCAAACAACACTACCCCCTAACAACACAAAACACTAACACCCTAACAACAACCAACCCTAACCCCTAAGAACAAACAACACTAACGCCCTAAGAACAAACAACACTAACCCCCAGCAACGAACAATACTAAACCCCTAACAACAAAAAACCTAACCCCTTTTCAACAAACAACCCTAACCCACTAACAACAAACAACCCTAACACCCTAACAACAAGCAACACTAACCCCCTAACAACAAACAACCCTAAACCACTAACATCAAACATCACTAACCCCCTAACAACACAAAACACTAACACCTTAACAACAAACAACACTAACACCCTAACAACAAAAACGACTAAACCCCAACAAGAAACAACCCTAAACCCCTAACAACAAACACAAAGCCCCTAACAACAAACAACACTAAACCTCTAACAAGAAACTACCCTAACCCCGTAACAACAAACAACACTAACCCCGTAACAACAAACAACCCTAACCCCCAAACAACAAACAACCCTAACCCCCTAACAACAAACAATCCTAACCCCCGAACAACCAACAACACTAACGCCCTAACCACAATAAACACTAACACCCGAACAACAAAAACCACTAAACCCCAACAAGAAACAACCCTAAACCCCTAACAACAAAAAACACTAACCCCCTAACAACAAACAACCCTAACCAAACAACAAACAAACCTAATCCACTAACAACAAACAACACTAACACCCTAACGACAAACAACCCTAACTCCCTAAGAACAAACAACACTAACACCCTAACAACAAACAACCCTAACCCCCTAACAACAAACAACACTAACCCCCTAACAACAAACAACCCTAAACCCCTAACATCAAAGAACACTAACACCCTAACAACAAACAACCCTAGCCCCTTAACAACAAACAACACTAACCCCCTAACAACACAAAACACTAACACCCTAACAACAGACAACACTAACACCCTAACAACAAAAACCACTAAACCCCAACAAGAAACAACCCTAAACCCCTAACATCAAACAACACTAAACCCCTAACAACACAAAACACTAACACCCTAACAACAAACAACACTAACACCCTAACAACAAAAACCACTAAACCCCAACAAGAAACAACCCTAAACCCCTAACAACAAACACTAACCCCCTAACAACAAACAACACTAAACCCCTAACAAGAAACTACCCTAACCGCGTAACAACAAACAACGCTAACCCCCAAACAACAAACAACCCTAACCCCCTAACAACAAACAATCCTCACCCCCGAACAACCAACAACACTAACCCCCTAACCAAAATAAACACTAACACCCGAACAACAAAAACCACTAAACCCCAACAAGAAACAACCCTAAACCCCTAACAACAAAAAACACTAACCCCCTAACAACAAACAACCCTAACCAAACAACAAACAAACCTAACCCACTAACATGAAACAACACTAAGACCCTAACGACAAACAACCCTAACCCCCAAACAACAAACAACACTAACACCCTAACAACAAACAACCCTAACCCCCTAACAAACAACACTAACCCCCTAACAACAAACAACCCTAAACCCCTAACATCAAAGAACACTAACACCCTAACAACAAACAACACTAACACCCTAACAACCAACACTAACCCCCAAAAAACAAACAACCCTAACCCCTGAAAACCAAAAACACTAAACCACTAACAACAAACAACCCTAACCCACTAACAACAAACAACCCTAACACCCTAAAAACAAACAACACTAAACCCCTAACAACACAAAACACTAACACCCTAACAACAAACAACACTAACACCCTAACAACAAAAACCACTAAACCCCAACAAGAAACAACCCTAAACCCCTAACAACAAACAACACTAACCCCCTAACAACAAACAACCCTAACCCCTAAAAACCAAAAACACTAACCCACTAACAACAAACAACCCTAACCCACTAACAACAAACAACCCTAACACCCTAACCACAAACAACACTAACCCCCTAACAACAAACAACCCTAACCCCCTAACAACAAACAATCCTAACCCCCGAACAACCAACAACACTAAACCCCTAACCACAGTAAACACTAACACCCTAACAACAAAAACCACTAAACTCCAACAAGAAACAACCCTAAACCCCTAACAACAAACAACACTAACGCCCTAACAACAAACAACCCTAAGCAAACAACAAACAAACCTAACCCACTAACAACAAACAACACTAACACCCTAACAACAAACACCCCTAACCCCCTAACAACAAACAACACTAACCCCCTAACAACAAACAACCCTAAACTCCTAACATCAAAGAACACTAACACCCTAACAACAAACAACACTAACCCCCTAAAAACAAACACTAACCCCCAAACAACAAACAACCCTAACCCCTAAAAACCAAAAACACTAACCCACTAACAACAAACAACCCTAAACCACTAACAACAAACAACCCTAACAGCCTAACAACAAACAACACTAACCCCCTAACAACAAACAACCCTAAACCCCTAACATCAAACAACACTATCCCCCTAACAACAAACAACCCTAAACCCCTAACATCAAAGAACACTAACACCCTAACAACAAACAACCCTAACCCCCTAACAACAAACGCTAACCCCCAAACAACAAACAACCGTAACCCCTAAAAACCAAAAACACTAACCCACTAACAACAAACAACCCTAACCCACTAACAACAAACAACCCTAACACCCTAACCACAAACAACACTAACCCCCTAACAACAAACAACCCTAACACCCAACAACAAACAATCCTAACCCCCGAACAACCAACAACACTAACCCCAAACCACAGTAAACACTAACACCCTAACAACAAAAACCACTAAACCCCAACAAGAAACAACCCTAAACCCCTAACAACAAACAACACTAACCCCCTAACAACAAACAACCCTAACCAAACAACAAAAAACCCTAACCCACTAACAACAAACAACACTAACACCCTAACAACAAACAACCCTAACACCCTAACAACAAACAACACTAACACCCTAACAACAAACAACCCTAACCCCCTAACAACAAACAACCCTAAACCCCTGACATCAAAGAACACTAACACCCTAACAACAAACAACCCTAACCCCCTAAAAACAAACACTAACCCCCAAACAACAAACAACCCTAACGCCTGAAAACCAAAAACACTAACCCACTAACAACAAACAACCCTAACCCACTAACAACAAACAACCCTAACACCCTAACAACAAACAACACTAACCCCCTAACAACAAACAACCCTAAACCCCTAACATCAAACAACACTACCCCCTAACAACACAAAACACTAACACCCTAACAACAACCAACCCTAACCCCTAAGAACAAACAACACTAACGCCCTAAGAACAAACAACACTAACCCCCAGCAACGAACAATACTAAACCCCTAACAACACAAAACCTAACCCCTTTTCAACAAACAACCCTAACCCACTAACAACAAACAACCCTAACACCCTAACAACAAGCAACACTAACCCCCTAACAACAAACAACCCTAAACCACTAACATCAAACATCACTAACCCCCTAACAACACAAAACACTAACACCTTAACAACAAACAACACTCACACCCTAACAACAAAAACCACTAAACCCCAACAAGAAACAACCCTAAACCCCTAACAACAAACACAAAGCCCCTAACAACAAACAACACTAAACCTCTAACAAGAAACTACCCTAACCCCGTAACAACAAACAACACTAACCCCGTAACAACAAACAACCCTAACCCCCAAACAACAAACACCCCTAACCCCCTAACAACAAACAATCCTAACCCCCGAACAACCAACAACACTAACGCCCTAACCACAATAAACACTAACAAACGAACAACAAAAACCACTAAACCCCAACAAGAAACAACCCTAAACCCCTAACAACAAAAAACACTAACCCCCTAACAACAAACAACCCTAACCAAACAACAAACAAACCTAATCCACTAACAACAAACAACACTAACACCCTAACGACAAACAACCCTAACTCCCTAAGAACAAACAACACTAACACCCTAACAACAAACAACCCTAACCCCCTAACAACAAACAACACTAACCCCCTAACAACAAACAACCCTAAACCCCTAACATCAAAGAACACTAACACCCTAACAACAAACAACCCTAGCCCCTTAACAACAAACAACACTAACCCCCTAACAACACAAAACACTAACACCCTAACAACAGACAACACTAACACCCTAACAACAAAAACCACTAAACCCCAACAAGAAACAACCCTAAACCCCTAACAACAAACAACACTAACCCCCTAACAAGAAACAACACTAACCCCCTAACAACAAACAACACTAACCCCCTAACAACAAACAACACTAACACCCTAACAACAACCAACCCTAAACCCCTAACATCAAAGAACACTAACACCCTAACAACAAACAACCCTAACCCCCTAACAACAAACACTAACCCCCAAACAACAAACAACCCTAACCCCTGAAAACCAAAAACACTAAACCACTAACAACAAACAACCCTAACCCACTAACAACAAACAACCCTAACACCCTAAAAACAAACAACACTAAACCCCTAACAACACAAAACACTAACACCCTAACAACAAACAACACTAACACCCTAACAACAAAAACCACTAAACCCCAACAAGAAACAACCCTAAACCCCTAACAACAAACAACACTAACCCCCTAACAACAAACAACCCTAACCCCTAAAAACCAAAAACACTAACCCACTAACAACAAACAACCCTAACCCACTAACAACAAACCACCCTAACACCCTAACCACAAACAACACTAACCCCCTAACAACAAACAACCCTAACCCCCTAACAACAAACAATCCTAACCCCCGAACAACCAACAACACTAACCCCCTAACCACAGTAAACACTAACACCCTAACAACAAAAACCACTAAACCCCAACAAGAAACAACCCTAAACCCCTAACAAAAAACAACACTAACCCCCTAACAACAAGCAACCCTAACCAAACAACAAAAAACCCTAACCCACTAACAACAAACAACACTAACACCCTAACAACAAACAACCCTAACCCCCTAACAACAAACAACACTAACCCCCTAACAACAAACAACCCTAACCCCCTAACAAGAAAGAACACTAACCCCCTAACAACAAACAGCCCTAAACCCCTAACATCAAAGAACACTAACACCCTAACAACAAACAACCCTAACCCCCTACCAACAAACACTAACCCCCAAACAACAAACAACCCTAACCCCTGAAAACCAAAAACACTAACCCACTAACAACAAACAACCCTAACCCACTAACAACAAACAACCCTAACACCCTAACCACAAACAACACTAACCCCCTAACAACAAACAACCCTAACCCCCTAACAACAAACAATCCTAACCCCCGAACAACCAACAACACTAACCCCCTAACCACAGTAAACACTAACACCCTAACAACAAAAACCACCAAACCCCAACTAGAAACAACCCTAAACCCCTAACAACAAACAACACTAACGCCCTAACAACAAACAACCCTAAGCAAACAACAAACAAACCTAACCCACTAACAACAAACAACACTAACACCCTAACAACAAACACCCCTAACCCCCTAACAACAAACAACACTAACCCCCTAACAACAAACAACCCTAAACTCCTAACATCAAAGAACACTAACACCCTAACAACAAACAACACTAACCCCCTAAAAACAAACACTAACCCCCAAACAACAAACAACACTAACCCCTAAAAACCAAAAACACTAACCCACTAACAACAAACAACCCTAAACCACTAACAACAAACAACCCTAACAGCCTAACAACAAACAACACTAACCCCCTAACAACAAACAACCCTAAACCCCTAACATCAAACAACACTATCCCCCTAACAACAAACAACCCTAAACCCCTAACATCAAAGAACACTAACACCCTAACAACAAACAACCCTAACCCCCTAACAACAAACGCTAACCCCCAAACAACAAACAACCGTAACCCCTAAAAACCAAAAACACTAACCCACTAACAACAAACAACCCTAACCCACTAACAACAAACAACCCTAACACCCTAACCACAAACAACACTAACCCCCTAACAACAAACAACCCTAACACCCAACAACAAACAATCCTAACCCCCGAACAACCAACAACACTAACCCCCTAACCACAGTAAACACTAACACCCTAACAACAAAAACCACTAAACCCCAACAAGAAACAACCCTAAACCCCTAACAACAAACAACACTAACCCCCTAACAACAAACAACCCTAACCAAACAACAAAAAACCCTAACCCACTAACAACAAACAACACTAACACCCTAACAACAAACAACCCTAACACCCTAACAACAAACAACACTAACACCCTAACAACAAACAACCCTAACCCCCTAACAACAAACAACCCTAAACCCCTGACATCAAAGAACACTAACACCCTAACAACAAACAACCCTAACCCCCTAAAAACAAACACTAACCCCCAAACAACAAACAACCCTAACCCCTGAAAACCAAAAACACTAACCCACTAACAACAAACAACCCTAACCCACTAACAACAAACAACCCTAACACCCTAACAACAAACAACACTAACCCCCTAACAACAAACAACCCTAAACCCCTAACATCAAACAACACTACCCCCTAACAACACAAAACACTAACACCCTAACAACAACCAACCCTAACCCCTAAGAACAAACAACACTAACGCCCTAAGAACAAACAACACTAACCCCCAGCAACGAACAATACTAAACCCCTAACAACACAAAACCTAACCCCTTTTCAACAAACAACCCTAACCCACTAACAACAAACAACCCTAACACCCTAACAACAAGCAACACTAACCCCCTAACAACAAACAACCCTAAACCACTAACATCAAACATCACTAACCCCCTAACAACACAAAACACTAACACCTTAACAACAAACAACACTAACACCCTAACAACAAAAACGACTAAACCCCAACAAGAAACAACCCTAAACCCCTAACAACAAACACAAAGCCCCTAACAACAAACAACACTAAACCTCTAACAAGAAACTACCCTAACCCCGTAACAACAAACAACACTAACCCCGTAACAACAAACAACCCTAACCCCCAAACAACAAACAACCCTAACCCCCTAACAACAAACAATCCTAACCCCCGAACAACCAACAACACTAACGCCCTAACCACAATAAACACTAACACCCGAACAACAAAAACCACTAAACCCCAACAAGAAACAACCCTAAACCCCTAACAACAAAAAACACTAACCCCCTAACAACAAACAACCCTAACCAAACAACAAACAAACCTAATCCACTAACAACAAACAACACTAACACCCTAACGACAAACAACCCTAACTCCCTAAGAACAAACAACACTAACACCCTAACAACAAACAACCCTAACCCCCTAACAACAAACAACACTAACCCCCTAACAACAAACAACCCTAAACCCCTAACATCAAAGAACACTAACACCCTAACAACAAACAACCCTAGCCCCTTAACAACAAACAACACTAACCCCCTAACAACACAAAACACTAACACCCTAACAACAGACAACACTAACACCCTAACAACAAAAACCACTAAACCCCAACAAGAAACAACCCTAAACCCCTAACAACAAACAACACTAACCCCCTAACAAGAAACAACACTAACCCCCTAACAACAAACAACACTAACCCCCTAACAACAAACAACACTAACACCCTAACAACAACCAACCCTAAACCCCTAACATCAAAGAACACTAACACCCTAACAACAAACAACCCTAACCCCCTAACAACAAACACTAACCCCCAAACAACAAACAACCCTAACCCCTGAAAACCAAAAACACTAAACCACTAACAACAAACAACCCTAACCCACTAACAACAAACAACCCTAACACCCTAAAAACAAACAACACTAAACCCCTAACAACACAAAACACTAACACCCTAACAACAAACAACACTAACACCCTAACAACAAAAACCACTAAACCCCAACAAGAAACAACCCTAAACCCCTAACAACAAACAACACTAACCCCCTAACAACAAACAACCCTAACCCCTAAAAACCAAAAACACTAACCCACTAACAACAAACAACCCTAACCCACTAACAACAAACCACCCTAACACCCTAACCACAAACAACACTAACCCCCTAACAACAAACAACCCTAACCCCCTAACAACAAACAATCCTAACCCCCGAACAACCAACAACACTAACCCCTTAACCACAGTAAACACTAACACCCTAACAACAAAAACCACTAAACCCCAACAAGAAACAACCCTAAACCCCTAACAAAAAACAACACTAACCCCCTAACAACAAGCAACCCTAACCAAACAACAAAAAACCCTAACCCACTAACAACAAACAACACTAACACCCTAACAACAAACAACCCTAACCCCCTAACAACAAACAACACTAACCCCCTAACAGCAAACAACCCTAACCCCCTAACAAGAAACAACACTAACCCCCTAACAACAAACAGCCCTAAACCCCTAACATCAAAGAACACTAACACCCTAACAACAAACAACCCTAACCCCCTACCAACAAACACTAACCCCCAAACAACAAACAACCCTAACCCCTGAAAACCAAAAACACTAACCCACTAACAACAAACAACCGTAACCCACTAACAACAAACAACCCTAACACCCTAACCACAAACAACACTAACCCCCTAACAACAAACAACCCTAACCCCCTAACAACAAACAATCCTAGCCCCCGAACAACCAACAACACTAACCCCCTAACCACAGTAAACACTAACACCCTAACAACAAAAACCACTAAACCCCAACAAGAAACAACCCTAAACCCCTAACAACAAACAACACTAACCCCCTACCAACAAACAACCCTAACCAAACAACAAAAAACCCTAACCCACTAACAACAAACAACACTAACACCCTAACAACAAACAGCCCTAACCCCCTAACAACAAACAACACTAACACCCTAACAACAAACAACCCTAACCCCCTAACAACAAACAACCCTAAACCTCTAACATCAAAGAACACTAACACCCTAACAACAAACAACCCTAACCCCCTAACAACAAACACTAACCCCCAAACAACAAACAACCCTAACCCCTGAAAACCAAAAACACTAACCCACTAACAACAAACAACCCTAACCCACTAACAACAAACAACCCTAACACCCTAACAACAAACAACACTAACCCCCTAACAACAAACAACCCTAAACCCCTAACATCAAACAACACTAACCCCCTAACAACACAAAACACTAGCACCCTAACAACAACCAACCCTAACCCCTAAGAACAAACAACACTAACGCCCTAAGAACAAACAACACTAACCCCCAGCAACGAACAATACTAAACCCCTAACAACACAAAACCTAACCCCTTAGCAACAAACAACCGTAACCCACTAACAACAAACAACCCTAACACGCTAACAACAAGCAACACTAACCCCCTAACAACAAACAACCCTAAACCACTAACATCAAACATCACTAACCCCCTAACAACACAAAACACTAACACCCTAACAACAAACAACACTAACACCCTAACAACAAAAACCACTAAACCCCAACAAGAAACAACCCTAAACCCCTAACAACAAACACTAACCCCCTAACAACAAACAACACTAAACCCCTAACAAGAAACTACCCTAACCCCGTAACAACAAACAACCCTAACCCCCAAACAACAAACAACCCTAACCCCCTAACAACAAACAATCCTAACCCCCGAACAACCAACAACACTAACCCCCTAACCAAAATAAACACTAACACCCGAACAACAAAAACCACTAAACCCCAACAAGAAACAACCCTAAACCCCTAACAACAAAAAACACTAACCCCCTAACAACAAACAACCCTAACCAAACAACAAACAAACCTAACCCACTAACTACAAACAACACTAAGACCCTAACGACAAACAACACTAACCCCCTAACAACAAACAACACTAACACCCTAACAACAAACAACCCTAACCCCCTAACAAACAACACTAACCCCCTAACAAACAACACTAACCCCCTAACAACAAACAACCCTAAACACCTAACATCAAAGAACACTAACACCCTAACAACAAACAACCCTAACCCCCTAACAACAAACACTAACCCTCAAACAACAAACAACCCTAACCCCTGAAAACCAAAAACACTAAACCACTAACAACAAACAACCCTAACCCACTAACAACAAACAACCCTAACACCCTAAAAACAAACAACACTAAACCCCTAACAACACAAAACACTAACACCCTAACAACAAACAACACTAACACCCTAACAACAAAAACCACTAAACCCCAACAAGAAACAACCCTAAACCCCTAACAACAAACAACACTAACCCCCTAACAACAAACAACCCTAACCCCTAAAAACCAAAAACACTAACCCACTAACAACAAACAACCCTAACCCACTAACAACAAACAACCCTAACACCCTAACCACAAACAACACTAACCCCCTAACAACAAACAACCCTAACCCCCTAACAACAAACAATCCTAACCCCCGAACAACCAACAACACTAACCCCCTAACCACAGTAAACACTAACACCCTAACAACAAAAACCACTAAACCCCAACAAGAAACAATCCTAAACCCCTAACAAAAAACAACACTAACCCCCTAACAACAAACAACCCTAACCAAACAACAAAAAACCCTAACCCACTAACAACAAACAACACTAACACCCTAACAACAAACAACCCAAACCCCCTAACAACAAACAACACTAACACCCTAACAACAACCAACCCTAACCCCTAAGAACAAACAACACTAACGCCCTAAGAACAAACAACACTAACCCCCAGCAACGAACAATACTAAACCCCTAACAACACAAAACCTAACCCCTTATCAACAAACAACCCTAACCCACTAACAACAAACCACCCTAACACCCTAACAACAAACAACACTAACCCCCTAACAACAAACAGCCATAAACCCCTATACATCAAAGAACACTAACACCCTAACAACAAACAACCCTAGCCCCCTAACAACAAACACTAACCCCCAAACAACAAACAACCCTAACCCCTAAAAACCAAAAACACTAAGCCACTAACAACAAACAACCCTAACCCCCTAACAACAAACAACCCTAACCCCCTAAGAACAAACAACCCTAAACCCCTAACACCAAACAACACTAACCCCCTAACAACACAAAACACTAACACCCTAACAACAAACAACACTAACACCCTAACAACAAAAACCACTAAACCCCAACAAGAAACAACCCTAAACCCCTAACAACAAACACTAACCCCCAACAACAAACAACACTAAACCCCTAACAAGAAACTACCCTAACCCCGTAACAACAAACAACACTAACCCTGTAACAACAAACAACACTGACCCCCAAACAACAAACAACCCTAACCCCCTAACAACAAACAATCCTAACCCCCGAACAACCAACAACACTAACCCCCTAACCACAGTAAACACTAACACCCTAACAACAAAAACCACTAAACTCCAACAAGAAACAACCCTAAACCCCTAACAACAAACAACACTAACGCCCTAACAACAAACAACCCTAAGCAAACAACAAACAAACCTAACCCACTAACAACAAACAACACTAACACCCTAACAACAAACACCCCTAACCCCCTAACAACAAACAACACTAACCCCCTAACAACAAACAACCCTAAACTCCTAACATCAAAGAACACTAACACCCTAACAACAAACAACACTAACCCCCTAAAAACAAACACTAACCCCCAAACAACGAACAACCCTAACCCCTAAAAACCAAAAACACTAACTCACTAACAACAAACAACCCTAAACCACTAACAACAAACAACCCTAACACCCTAACAACAAACAACACTAACCCCCTAACAACAAAGAACCCTAAACCCCTAACATCAAACAACACTAACCCCCTAACAACAAACAAACCTAAACCCCTAACATCAAAGAACACTAACACCCTAACAACAAACAACCCTAACCCCCTAACAACATACGCTAACCCCCAAACAACAAACAACCCTAACCCCTAAAAACCAAAAACACTAACCCACTAACAACAAACAACCCTAACACCCTAACCACAAACAAAACTAACCCCCTAACAACAAACAACCCTAACCCCCTAACAACAAACAATCCTAACCCCCGAACAACCAAGAACACTAACCCCCTAACCACAGTAAACACTAACACCATAACAACAAAAACCACTAAACCCCAACAAGAAACAACCCTAAACCCCTAACAACAAACAACACTAACCCCCTAACAACAAACAACCCTAACACCCTAAAAACAAACAACACTAAACCCCTAACAACACAAAACACTAACACCCTAACAACAAACAACACTAACACCCTAACAACAAAAACCACTAAACCCCAACAAGAAACAACCCTAAACCCCTAACAACAAACAACACTAACCCCCTAACAACAAACAACCCTAACCCCTAAAAACCAAAAACACTAACCCACTAACAACAAACAACCCTAACCCACTAACAACAAACAACCCTAACACCCTAACCACAAACAACACTAACCCCCTAACAACAAACAACCCTAACCCCCTAACAACAAACAATCCTAACCCCCGAACAACCAACAACACTAACCCCCTAACCACAGTAAACACTAACACCCTAACAACAAAAACCACTAAACCCCAACAAGAAACAATCCTAAACCCCTAACAAAAAACAACACTAACCCCCTAACAACAAACAACCCTAACCAAACAAAAAAAACCCTAACCCACTAACAACAAACAACACTAACACCCTAACAACAAACAACCCAAACCCCCTAACAACAAACAACACTAACACCCTAACAACAACCAACCCTAACCCCTAAGAACAAACAACACTAACGCCCTAAGAACAAACAACACTAACCCCCAGCAACGAACAATACTAAACCCCTAACAACACAAAACCTAACCCCTTATCAACAAACAACCCTAACCCACTAACAACAAACCACCCTAACACCCTAACAACAAACAACACTAACCCCCTAACAACAAACAGCCAGAAACCCCTATACATCAAAGAACACTAACACCCTAACAACAAACAACCCTAGCCCCCTAACAACAAACACTAACCCCCAAACAACAAACAACCCTAACCCCTAAAAACCAAAAACACTAAGCCACTAACAACAAACAACCCTAACCCCCTAACAACAAACAACCCTAACCCCCTAAGAACAAACAACCCTAAACCCCTAACACCAAACAACACTAACCCCCTAACAACACAAAACACTAACACCCTAACAACAAACAACACTAACACCCTAACAACAAAAACCACTAAACCCCAACAAGAAACAACCCTAAACCCCTAACAACAAACACTAACCCCCAACAACAAACAACACTAAACCCCTAACAAGAAACTACCCTAACCCCGTAACAACAAACAACACTAACCCTGTAACAACAAACAACACTGACCCCCAAACAACAAACAACCCTAACCCCCTAACAACAAACAATCCTAACCCCCGAACAACCAACAACACTAACCCCCTAACCACAGTAAACACTAACACCCTAACAACAAAAACCACTAAACTCCAACAAGAAACAACCCTAAACCCCTAACAACAAACAACACTAACGCCCTAACAACAAACAACCCTAAGCAAACAACAAACAAACCTAACCCACTAACAACAAACAACACTAACACCCTAACAACAAACACCCCTAACCCCCTAACAACAAACAACACTAACCCCCTAACAACAAACAACCCTAAACTCCTAACATCAAAGAACACTAACACCCTAACAACAAACAACACTAACCCCCTAAAAACAAACACTAACCCCCAAACAACGAACAACCCTAACCCCTAAAAACCAAAAACACTAACTCACTAACAACAAACAACCCTAAACCACTAACAACAAACAACCCTAACACCCTAACAACAAACAACACTAACCCCCTAACAACAAAGAACCCTAAACCCCTAACATCAAACAACACTAACCCCCTAACAACAAACAAACCTAAACCCCTAACATCAAAGAACACTAACACCCTAACAACAAACAACCCTAACCCCCTAACAACATACGCTAACCCCCAAACAACAAACAACCCTAACCCCTAAAAACCAAAAACACTAACCCACTAACAACAAACAACCCTAACACCCTAACCACAAACAAAACTAACCCCCTAACAACAAACAACCCTAACCCCCTAACAACAAACAATCCTAACCCCCGAACAACCAAGAACACTAACCCCCTAACCACAGTAAACACTAACACCATAACAACAAAAACCACTAAACCCCAACAAGAAACAACCCTAAACCCCTAACAACAAACAACACTAACCCCCTAACAACAAACAACCCTAACCAAACAACAAAAAACCCTAACCCACTAACAACAAACAACACTAACACCCTAACAACAAACAACCCTAACACCCTAACAACAAACAACACTAACACCCTAACAACAAACAACCCTAACCCCCTAACAACAAACAACCCTAAACCCCTGACATCAAAGAACACTAACACCCTAACAACAAACAACCCTAACCCCCTAACAACAAACACTAACCCCCAAACAACAAACAAACCTAACCCCTGAAAACCAAAAACACTAACCCACTAACAACAAACAACCCTAACCCACTAACAACAAACAACCCTAACACCCTAACAACAAAAAACACTAACCCAATAACAACAAACAACCCTAAACCCCTAACATCAAACAACACTACCCCCTAACAACACAAAACACTAACACCCTAACAACAACCAACCCTAACCCCTAAGAACAAACAACACTAACGCCCTAAGAACAAACAACACTAACCCCCGGCAACGAACAATACTAAACCCCTAACAACACAAAACCTACCCCTTTTCAACAAACAACCCTAACCCACTAACAACAAACAACCCTAACACCCTAACAACAAGCAACACTAACCCCCTAACAACAAACAACCCTAAACCACTAACATCAAACATCACTAACCCCCTAACAACACAAAACACTAACACCCTAACAACAAACAACACTAACACCCTAACAACAAAAACCACTAAACCCCAACAAGAAACAACCCTAAACCCCTAACAACAAACACAAACCCCCTAACAACAAACAACACTAAACCTCTAACAAGAAACTACCCTAACCCCGTAACAACAAACAACACTAACCCCGTAACAACAAACAACCCTAACCCCCAAACAACAAACAACCCTAACCCCCTAACAACAAACAATCCTAACCCCCGAACAACCAACAACACTAACGCCCTAACCACAATAAACACTAACACCCGAACAACAAAAACCAGTAAACCCCAACAAGAAACAACCCTAAACCCCTAACAACAAAAAACACTAACCCCCTAACAACAAACAACCCTAACCAAACAACAAACAAACCTAATCCACTAACAACAAACAACACTAACACCTTAACGACAAACAACCCTAACCCCCTAAGAACAAACAACACTAACACCCTAACAACAAACAACCCTAACCCCCTAACAACAAACAACACTAACCCCCAACAACAAACAACCCTAAACCCCTAACATCAAAGAACACTAACACCCTAACAACAAACAACCCTAACCCCCTAACAACAAACACTAACCCCCAAACAACAAACAACCCTAACCCCTGAAAACCAAAAACACTACACCACTAAAAACAAACAACCCTAACCCACTAACAACAAACAACCCTAACACCCTAACAACAAACAACACTAACCCCCTAACAACAAACAACCCTAAACCCCTAACATCAAACAACACTAAACCCCTAACAACACAAAACACTAACACCCTAACAACAAACAACACTAACACCCTAACAACAAAAACCACTAAACCCCAACAAGAAACAACCCTAAACCCCTAACAACAAACAACACTAACCCCCTAACAACAAACAACCCTAACCCCTAAAAACCAAAAACACTAACCCACTAACAACAAACAACCCTAACCCACTAACAACAAACAACCCTAACACCCTAACCACAAACAACACTAACCCCCTAACAACAAACAACCCTAACCCCCTAACAACAAACAATCCTAACCCCCGAACAACCAACAACACTAACCCCCTAACCACAGTAAACACTAACACCCTAACAACAAAAACCACTAAACCCCAACAAGAAACAACCCTAAACCCCTAACAAAAAACAACACTAACCCCCTAACAACAAGCAACCCTAACCAAACAACAAAAAACCCTAACCCACTAACAACAAACAACACTAACACCCTAACAACAAACAACCCTAACCCCCTAACAACAAACAACACTAACACCCTAACAACAAACAACCCTAACCCCCTAACAAGAAACAACACTAACCCCCTAACAACAAACAGCCCTAAACCCCTAACATCAAAGAACACTAACACCCTAACAACAAACACCCCTAACCCCCTAACAACAAACAACACTAACCCCCTAACAACAAACAACCCTAAACTCCTAACATCAAAGAACACTAACACCCTAACAACAAACATCACTAACCCCCTAAAAACAAACACTAACCCCCAAACAACAAACAACCCTAACCCCTAAGAACCAAAAACACTCCCCCACTAACAACAAACAACCCTAAACCACTAACAACAAACAACCCTAACACCATAACAACAAACAACACTAACCCCCTAACAACAAAGAACCCTAAACCCCTAACATCAAACAACACTAACCCCCTAACAACAAACAAACCTAAACCCCTAACATCAAAGAACACTAACACCCTAACAACAAACAACCCTAACCCCCTAACAACAAACGCTAACCCCCAAACAACAAACAACCCTAACCCCTAAAAACCAAAAACACTAACCCACTAACAACAAACAACCCTAACCCACTAACAACAAACAACCCTAACACCCTAACCACAAACAAAACTAACCCCCTAACAACAAACAACCCTAACCCCCTAACAACAAACAATCCTAACCCCCGAACAACCAACAACACTAACCCCCTAACCACAGTAAACACTAACACCATAACAACAAAAACCACTAAACCCCAACAAGAAACAACCCTAAACCCCTAACAACAAACAACACTAACCCCCTAACAACAAACAACCCTAACCGCCTAACAACAAACAACCCTAACCAAACAACAAAAAACCCTAACCCACTAACAACAAACAACACTAACACCCTAACAACAAACAACCCTAACACCCTAACAACAAACAACACTAACACCCTAACAACAAACAACCCTAACCCCCTAACAACAAACAACCCTAAACCCCTGACATCAAAGAACACTAACACCCTAACAACAAAAAACCCTAACCCCCTAACAACAAACACTAACCCCCAAACAACAAACAAACCTAACCCCTGAAAACCAAAAACACTAACCCACTAACAACAAACAACCCTAACCCACTAACAACAAACAACCCTAACACCCTAACAACAAAAAACACTAACCCAATAACAACAAACAACCCTAAACCCCTAACATCAAACAACACTACCCCCTAACAACACAAAACACTAACACCCTAACAACAACCAACCCTAACCCCTAAGAACAAACAACACTAACGCCTTAAGAACAAACAACACTAACCCCCAGCAACGAACAATACTAAACCCCTAAAAACACAAAACCTAACCCCTTTTCAACAAACAACCCTAACCCACTAACAACAAACAACCCTAACACCCTAACAACAAGCAACATTAACCCCCTAACAACAAACAACCCTAAACCACTAACATCAAACATCACTAACCCCCTAACAACACAAAACACTAACACCCTAACAACAAACAACACTAACACCCTAACAACAAAAACCACTAAACCCCAACAAGAAACAACCCTAAACCCCTAACAACAAACACAAACCCCCTAACAACAAACAACACTAAACCTCTAACAAGAAACTACCCTAACCCCGTAACAACAAACAACACTAACCCCGTAACAACAAACAACCCTAACCCCCAAACAACAAACAACCCTAACCCCCTAAGAACAAACAACACTAACACCCTAACAACAAACAACCCTAACCCCCTAACAACAAACAACACTAACCCCCTAACAACAAACAACCCTAAACCCCTAACATCAAAGAACACTAACACCCTAACAACAAACAACCCTAACCCCCTAACAACAAACACTAACCCCCAAACAACAAACAACCCTAACCCCTGAAAACCAAAAACACTACACCACTAAAAACAAACAACCCTAACCCACTAACAACAAACAACCCTAACACCCTAACAACAAACAACACTAACCCCCTAACAACAAACAACCCTAAACCCCTAACATCAAACAACACTAAACCCCTAACAACACAAAACACTAACACCCTAACAACAAACAACACTAACACCCTAACAACAAAAACCACTAAAACCCAACAAGAAACAACCCTGAACCCCTAACAACAAACACTAACCCCCTAACAACAAACAACACTAAACCCCTAACAAGAAACTACCCTAACCGCGTAACAACAAACAACCCTAACCCCCAAACAACAAACAACCCTAACCCCCTAACAACAAACAATCCTCACCCCCGAACAACCAACAACACTAACCCCCTAACCAAAATAAACACTAACACCCGAACAACAAAAACCACTAAACCCCAACAAGAAACAACCCTAAACCCCTAACAACAAAAAACACTAACCCCCTAACAACAAACAACCCTAACCAAACAACAAACAAACCTAACCCACTAACATGAAACAACACTAAGACCCTAACGACAAACAACCCTAACCCCCAAAAAAAAACAACACTAAAACCCTAACAACAAACAACCCTAACCCCCTAACAAACAACACTAACCCCCTAACAACAAACAACCCTAAACCCCTAACATCAAAGAACACTAACACCCTAACAACAAACAACACTAACACCCTAACAACGAACACTAACCCCCAAAAAACAAACAACCCTAACCCCTGAAAACCAAAAACACTAAACCACTAACAACAAACAACCCTAACCCACTAACAACAAACAACCCTAACACCCTAAAAACAAACAACACTAAACCCCTAACAACAAAGAACCCTAAACCCCTAACATCAAACAACACTAACCCCCTAACAACAAACAAACCTAAACCCCTAACATCAAAGAACACTAACACCCTAACAACAAACAACCCTAACCCCCTAACAACAAACGCTAACCCCCAAACAACAAACAACCCTAACCCCTAAAAACCAAAAACACTAACCCACTAACAACAAACAACCCTAACCCACTAACAACAAACAACCCTAACACCCTAACCACAAACAAAACTAACCCCCTAACAACAAACAACCCTAACCCCCTAACAACAAACAATCCTAACCCCCGAACAACCAACAACACTAACCCCCTAACCACAGTAAACACTAACACCATAACAACAAAAACCACTAAACCCCAACAAGAAACAACCCTAAACCCCTAACAACAAACAACACTAACCCCCTAACAACAAACAACCCTAACCCACTAACAACAAACAACCCTAACCAAACAACAAAAAACCCTAACCCACTAACAACAAACAACACTAACACCCTAACAACAAACAACCCTAACACCCTAACAACAAACAACACTAACACCCTAACAACAAACAACCCTAACCCCCTAACAACAAACAACCCTAAACCCCTGACATCAAAGAACACTAACACCCTAACAACAAACAACCCTAACCCCCTAACAACAAACACTAACCCCCAAACAACAAACAAACCTAACCCCTGAAAACCAAAAACACTAACCCACTAACAACAAACAACCCTAACCCACTAACAACAAACAACCCTAACACCCTAACAACAAAAAACACTAACCCAATAACAACAAACAACCCTAAACCCCTAACATCAAACAACACTACCCCCTAACAACACAAAACACTAACACCCTAACAACAACCAACACTAACCCCTAAGAACAAACAACACTAACGCCTTAAGAACAAACAACACTAACCCCCAGCAACGAACAATACTAAACCCCTAACAACACAAAACCTAACCCCTTTTCAACAAACAACCCTAACCCACTAACAACAAACAACCCTAACACCCTAACAACAAGCAACACTAACCCCCTAACAACAAACAACCCTAAACCACTAACATCAAACATCACTAACCCCCTAACAACACAAAACACTAACACCCTAACAACAAACAACACTAACACCCTAACAACAAAAACCACTAAACCCCAACAAGAAACAACCCTAAACCCCTAACAACAAACACAAACCCCCTAACAACAAACAACACTAAACCTCTAACAAGAAACTACCCTAACCCCGTAACAACAAACAACACTAACCCCGTAACAACAAACAACGCTAACCCCCAAACAACAAACAACCCTAACCCCCTAAGAACAAACAACACTAACACCCTAACAACAAACAAACCTAACCCCCTAACAACAAACAACACTAACCCCCTAACAACAAACAACCCTAAACCCCTAACATCAAAGAACACTAACACCCTAACAACAAACAACCCTAACCCCCTAACAACAAACACTAACCCCCAAACAACAAACAACCCTAACCCCTGAAAACCAAAAACACTACACCACTAAGAACAAACAACCCTAACCCACTAACAACAAACAACCCTAACACCCTAACAACAAACAACACTAACCCCCTAACAACAAACAACCCTAAACCCCTAACATCAAACAACACTAAACCCCTAACAACACAAAACACTAACACCCTAACAACAAACAACACTAACACCCTAACAACAAAAACCACTAAAACCCAACAAGAAACAACCCTGAACCCCTAACAACAAACACTAACCCCCTAACAACAAACAACACTAAACCCCTAACAAGAAACTACCCTAACCGCGTAACAACAAACAACCCTAACCCCCAAACAACAAACAACCCTAACCCCCTAACAACAAACAATCCTCACCCCCGAACAACCAACAACACTAACCCCCTAACCAAAATAAACACTAACACCCGAACAACAAAAACCACTAAACCCCAACAAGAAACAACCCTAAACCCCTAACAACAAAAAACACTAACCCCCTAACAACAAACAACCCTAACCAAACAACAAACAAACCTAACCCACTAACATGAAACAACACTAAGACCCTAACGACAAACAACCCTAACCCCCAAACAACAAACAACACTAACACCCTAACAACAAACAACCCTAACCCCCTAACAAACAACACTAACCCCCTAACAACAAACAACCCTAAACCCCTAACATCAAAGAACACTAACACCCTAACAACAAACAACACTAACACCCTAACAACAAACACTAACCCCCAAAAAACAAACAACCCTAACCCCTGAAAACCAAAAACACTAAACCACTAACAACAAACAACCCTAACCCAGTAACAACAAACAACCCTAACACCCTAAAAACAAACAACACTAAACCCCTAACAACACAAAACACTAACACCCTAACAACAAACAACACTAACACCCTAACAACAAAAACCACTAAACCCCAACAAGAAACAACCCTAAACCCCTAACAACAAACAACACTAACCCCCTAACAACAAACAACCCTAACCCCTAAAAACCAAAAACACTAGCCCACTAACAACAAACAACCCTAACCCACTAACAACAAACAACCCTAACACCCTAACCACAAACAACACTAACCCCCGAACAACAAACAACCCTAACCCCCTAACAACAAACAATCCTAACCCCCGAACAACCAACAACACTAAACCCCTAACCACAGTAAACACTAACACCCTAACAACAAAAACCTCTAAACTCCAACAAGAAACAACCCTAAACCCCTAACAACAAACAACACTAACGCCCTAACAACAAACAACCCTAAGCAAACAACAAACAAACCTAACCCACTAACAACAAACAACACTAACACCCTAACAACAAACACCCCTAACCCCCTAACAACAAACAACACTAACCCCCTAACAACAAACAACCCTAAACTCCTAACATCAAAGAACACTAACACCCTAACAACAAACAACACTAACCCCCTAAAAACAAACACTAACCCCCAAACAACAAACAACCCTAACCCCTAAAAACCAAAAACACTAACCCACTAACAACAAACAACCCTAAACCACTAACAACAAACAACCCTAACACCCTAACAACAAACAACACTAACCCCCTAACAACAAACAACCCTAAACCCCTAACATCAAACAACACTATCCCCCTAACAACAAACAACCCTAAACCCCTGACATCAAAGAACACTAACACCCTAACAACAAACAACCCTAACCCCCTAACAACAAACGCTAACCCCCAAACAACAAACAACCGTAACCCCTAAAAACCAAAAACACTAACCCACTAACAACAAACAACCCTAACCCACTAACAACAAACAACCCTAACACCCTAACCACAAACAACACTAACCCCCTAACAACAAACAACCCTAACACCCAACAACAAACAATCCTAACCCCCGAACAACCAACAACACTAACCCCCTAACCACAGTAAACACTAACACCCTAACAATAAAAACCACTAAACCCCAACAAGAAACAACCCTAAACCCCTAACAACAAACAACACTAACCCCCTAACAACAAACAACCCTAACCAAACAACAAAAAACCCTAACCCACTAACAACAAACAACACTAACACCCTAACAACAAACAACCCTAACACCCTAACAACAAAGAACACTAACACCCTAACAACAAAGAACACTAACCCCCTAACAACAAACAACCCTAAACCCCTGACATCAAAGAACACTTACACCCTAACAACAAACAACCCTAACCCCCTAAAAACAAACACTAACCCCCAAACAACAAACAACCCTAACCCCTGAAAACCAAAAACACTAACCCACTAACAACAAACAACCCTAACCCACTAACAACAAACAACCCTAACACCCTAACAACAAACAACACTAACCCCCTAACAACAAACAACCCTAAACCCCTAACATCAAACAACACTACCCCCTAACAACACAAAACACTAACACCCTAACAACAACCAACCCTAACCCCTAAGAACAAACAACACTAACGCCCTAAGAACAAACAACACTAACCCCCAGCAACGAACAATACTAAACCCCTAACAACACAAAACCTAACCCCTTTTCAACAAACAACCCTAACCCACTAACAACAAACAACCCTAACACCCTAACAACAAGCAACACTAACCCCCTAACAACAAACAACCCTAAACCACTAACATCAAACATCACTAACCCCCTAACAACACAAAACACTAACACCTTAACAACAAACAACACTAACACCCTAACAACAAAAACCACTAAACCCCAACAAGAAACAACCCTAAACCCCTAACAACAAACACAAAGCCCCTAACAACAAACAACACTAAACCTCTAACAAGAAACTACCCTAACCCCGTAACAACAAACAACACTAACCCCGTAACAACAAACAACCCTAACCCCCAAACAACAAACAACCCTAACCCCCTAACAACAAACAATCCTAACCCCCGAACAACCAACAACACTAACGCCCTAACCACAATAAACACTAACACCCGAACAACAAAAACCACTAAACCCCAACAAGAAACAACCCTAAACCCCTAACAACAAAAAACACTAACCCCCTAACAACAAACAACCCTAACCAAACAACAAACAAACCTAATCCACTAACAACAAACAACACTAACACCCTAACGACAAACAACCCTAACTCCCTAAGAACAAACAACACTAACACCCTAACAACAAACAACCCTAACCCCCTAACAACAAACAACACTAACCCCCTAACAACAAACAACCCTAAACCCCTAACATCAAAGAACACTAACACCCTAACAACAAACAACCCTAGCCCCTTAACAACAAACAACACTAACCCCCTAACAACACAAAACACTAACACCCTAACAACAGACAACACTAACACCCTAACAACAAAAACCACTAAACCCCAACAAGAAACAACCCTAAACCCCTAACAACAAACAACACTAACCCCCTAACAAGAAACAACACTAACCCCCTAACAACAAACAACACTAACCCCCTAACAACAAACAACACTAACACCCTAACAACAACCAACCGTAAACCCCTAACATCAAAGAACACTAACACCCTAACAACAAACAACCCTAACCCCCTAACAACAAACACTAACCCCCAAACAACAAACAACCCTAACCCCTGAAAACCAAAAACACTAAACCACTAACAACAAACAACCCTAACCCACTAACAACAAACAACCCTAACACCCTAAAAACAAACAACACTAAACCCCTAACAACACAAAACACTAACACCCTAACAACAAACAACACTAACACCCTAACAACAAAAACCACTAAACCCCAACAAGAAACAACCCTAAACCCCTAACAACAAACAACACTAACCCCCTAACAACAAACCACCCTAACCCCTAAAAACCAAAAACACTAACCCACTAACAACAAACAACCCTAACCCACTAACAACAAACCACCCTAACACCCTAACCACAAACAACACTAACCCCCTAACAACAAACAACCCTAACCCCCTAACAACAAACAATCCTAACCCCCGAACAACCAACAACACTAACCCCCTAACCACAGTAAACACTAACACCCTAACAACAAAAACCACTAAACCCCAACAAGAAACAACCCTAAACCCCTAACAAAAAACAACACTAACCCCCTAACAACAAGCAACCCTAACCAAACAACAAAAAACCCTAACCCACTAACAACAAACAACACTAACACCCTAACAACAAACAACCCTAACCCCCTAACAACAAACAACACTAACCCCCTAACAACAAACAACCCTAACCCCCTAACAAGAAACAACACTAACCCCCTAACAACAAACAGCCCTAAACCCCTAACATCAAAGAACACTAACACCCTAACAACAAACAACCCTAACCCCCTAACAACAAACACTAACCCCCAAACAACAAACAACCCTAACCCCTGAAAACCAAAAACACTAACCCACTAACAACAAACAACCGTAACCCACTAACAACAAACAACCCTAACACCCTAACCACAAACAACACTAACCCCCTAACAACAAACAACCCTAACCCCCTAACAACAAACAATCCTAACCCCCGAACAACCAACAACACTAACCCCCTAACCACAGTAAACACTAACACCCTAACAACAAAAACCACCAAACCCCAACAAGAAACAACCCTAAACCCCTAACAACAAACAACACTAACCCCCTAACAACAAACAACCCTAACCAAACAACAAAAAACCCTAACCCACTAACAACAAACAACACTAACACCCTAAAAAGAAACAACCCTAACCCCCTAACAACAAACAACACTAACACCCTAACAACAAACAACCCTAACCCCCTAACAACAAACAACCCTAAACCTCTAACATCAAAGAACACTAACACCCTAACAACAAACAACCCTAACCCCCTAACAACAAACACTAACCCCCAAACAACAAACAACCCTAACCCCTGAAAACCAAAAACACTAACCCACTAACAACAAACAACCCTAACCCACTAACAACAAACAACCCTAACACCCTAACAACAAACAACACTAACCCCCTAACAACAAACAACCCTAAACCCCTAACATCAAACACTAACCCCCTAACAACACAAAACACTAGCACCCTAACAACAACCAACCCTAACCCCTAAGAACAAACAACACTAACGCCCTAAGAACAAACAACTCTAACCCCCAGCAATGAACAATACTAAACCCCTAACAACACAAAACCTAACCCCTTATCAACAAACAACCCTAACCCACTAACAACACACAACCCTAACACCCTAACAACAAGCAACACTAACCCCCTAACAACAAACAACCCTAAACCACTAACATCAAACATCACTAACCCCCTAACAACACAAAACACTAACACCCTAACAACAAACAACACTAACACCCTAACAACAAAAACCACTAAACCCCAACAAGAAACAACCCTAAACCCCTAACAACAAACACTAACCCCCTAACAACAAACAACACTAAACCCCTAACAAGAAACTACCCTAACCGCGTAACAACAAACAACCCTAACCCCCAAACAACAAACAACCCTAACCCCCTAACAACAAACAATCCTCACCCCCGAACAACCAACAACACTAACCCCCTAACCAAAATAAACACTAACACCCGAACAACAAAAACCACTAAACCCCAACAAGAAACAACCCTAAACCCCTAACAACAAAAAACACTAACCCCCTAACAACAAACAACCCTAACCAAACAACAAACAAACCTAACCCACTAACATGAAACAACACTAAGACCCTAACGACAAACAACCCTAACCCCCAAACAACAAACAACACTAACACCCTAACAACAAACAACCCTAACCCCCTAACAACAAACAACCCTAAACCCCTAACATCAAAGAACACTAACACCCTAACAACAAACAACACTAACACCCTAACAACAAACACTAACCCCCAAACAACAAACAACCCTAACCCCTGAAAACCAAAAACACTAAACCACTAACAACACACAACCCTAACCCACTAACAACAAACAACCCTAACACCCTGAAAACAAACAACACTAAACCCCTAACAACACAAAACACTAACACCCTAACAACAAACAACACTAACACCCTAACAACAAAAACCACTAAACCCCAACAAGAAACAACCCTAAACCCCTAACAACAAACAACACTAACCCCCTAACAACAAACAACCCTAACCCCTAAAAACCAAAAACACTAACCCACTAACAACAAACAACCCTAACCCACTAACAACAAACAACCCTAACACCCTAACCACAAACAACACTAACCCCCGAACAACAAACAACCCTAACCCCCTAACAACAAACAATCCTAACCCCCGAACAACCAACAACACTAAACCCCTAACCACAGTAAACACTAACACCCTAACAACAAAAACCACTAAACTCCAACAAGAAACAACCCTACACCCCTAACAACAAACAACACTAACGCCCTAACAACAAACAACCCTAAGCAAACAACAAACAAACCTAACCCACTAACAACAAACAACACTAACACCCTAACAACAAACACCCCTAACCCCCTAACAACAAACAACACTAACCCCCTAACAACAAACAACCCTAAACTCCTAACATCAAAGAACACTAACACCCTAACAACAAACAACACTAACCCCCTAAAAACAAACACTAACCCCCAAACAACAAACAACCCTAACCCCTAAAAACCAAAAACACTAACCCACTAACAACAAACAACCCTAAACCACTAACAACAAACAACCCTAACAGCCTAACAACAAACAACACTAACCCCCTAACAACAAACAACCCTAAACCCCTAACATCAAACAACACTATCCCCCTAACAACAAACAACCCTAAACCCCTAACATCAAAGAACACTAACACCCTAACAACAAACAACCCTAAACCCCTAACAACAAACGCTAACCCCCAAACAACAAACAACCGTAACCCCTAAAAACCAAAAACACTAACCCACTAACAACAAACAACCCTAACCCACTAACAACAAACAACCCTAACACCCTAACCACAAACAACACTAACCCCCTAACAACAAACAACCCTAACACCCAACAACAAACAATCCTAACCCCCGAACAACCAACAACACTAACCCCCTAACCACAGTAAACACTAACACCCTAACAACAAAAACCACTAAACCCCAACAAGAAACAACCCTAAACCCCTAACAACAAACAACACTAACCCCCTAACAACAAACAACCCTAACCAAACAACAAAAAACCCTAACCCACTAACAACAAACAACACTAACACCCTAACAACAAACAACCCTAACACCCTAACAACAAACAACACTAACACCCTAACAACAAACAACCCTAACCCCCTAACAACAAACAACCCTAAACCCCTGACATCAAAGAACACTTACACCCTAACAACAAACAACACTAACCCCCTAAAAACAAACACTAACCCCCAAACAACAAACAACCCTAACCCCTGAAAACCAAAAACACTAACCCACTAACAACAAACAACCCTAACCCACTAACAACAAACAACCCTAACACCCTAACAACAAACAACACTAACCCCCTAACAACAAACAACCCTAAACCCCTAACATCAAACAACACTACCCCCTAACAACACAAAACACTAACACCCTAACAACAACCAACCCTAACCCCTAAGAACAAACAACACTAACGCCCTAAGAACAAACAACACTAACCCCCAGCAACGAACAATACTAAACCCCTAACAACACAAAACCTAACCCCTTTTCAACAAACAACCCTAACCCACTAACAACAAACAACCCTAACACCCTAACAACAAGCAACACTAACCCCCTAACAACAAACAACCCTAAACCACTAACATCAAACATCATTAACCCCCTAACAACACAAAACACTAACACCCTAACAACAAACAACACTAACACCCTAACAACAAAAACCACTAAACCCCAACAAGAAACAACCCTAAACCCCTAACAACAAACACAAAGCCCCTAACAACAAACAACACTAAACCTCTAACAAGAAACTACCCTAACCCCGTAACAACAAACAACACTAACCCCGTAACAACAAACAACCCTAACCCCCAAACAACAAACAACCCTAACCCCCTAACAACAAACAATCCTAACCCCCGAACAACCAACAACACTAACGCCCTAACCACAATAAACACTAACACCCGAACAACAAAAACCACTAAACCCCAACAAGAAACAACCCTAAACCCCTAACAACAAAAAACACTAACCCCCTAACAACAAACAACCCTAACCAAACAACAAACAAACCTAATCCACTAACAACAAACAACACTAACACCCTAACGACAAACAACCCTAACTCCCTAAGAACAAACAACACTAACACCCTAACAACAAACAACCCTAACCCCCTAACAACAAACAACACTAACCCCCTAACAACAAACAACCCTAAACCCCTAACATCAAAGAACACTAACACCCTAACAACAAACAACCCTAGCCCCTTAACAACAAACAACACTAACCCCCTAACAACACAAAACACTAACACCCTAACAACAGACAACACTAACACCCTAACAACAAAAACCACTAAACCACAACAAGAAACAACCCTAAACCCCTAACAACAAACAACACTAACCCCCTAACAAGAAACAACACTAACCCCCTAACAACAAACAACACTAACCCCCTAACAACAAACAACACTAACACCCTAACAACAACCAACCCTAAACCCCTAACTTCAAAGAACACTAACACCCTAACAACAAACAACCCTAACCCCCTAACAACAAACACTAACCCCCAAACAACAAACAACCCTAACACCTGAAAACCAAAAACACTAAACCACTAACAACAAACAACCCTAACCCACTAACAACAAACAACCCTAACACCCTAAAAACAAACAACACTAAACCCCTAACAACACAAAACACTAACACCCTAACAACAAACAACACTAACACCCTAACAACAAAAACCACTAAACCCCATCAAGAAACAACCCTAAACCCCTAACAACAAACAACACTAACCCCCTAACAACAAACAACCCTAACCCCTAAAAACCAAAAACACTAACCCACTAACAACAAACAACCCTAACCCACTAACAACAAACCACCATAACACCCTAACCACAAACAACACTAACCCCCTAACAACAAACAACCCTAACCCCCTAACAACAAACAATCCTAACCCCCGAACAACCAACAACACTAACCCCCTAACCACAGTAAACACTAAAACCCTAACAACAAAAACCACTAAACCCCAACAAGAAACAACCCTAAACCCCTAACAAAAAACAACACTAACCCCCTAACAACAAGCAACCCTAACCAAACAACAAAAAACCCTAACCCACTAACAACAAACAACACTAACACCCTAACAACAAACAACCCTAACCCCCTAACAACAAACAACACTAACCCCCTAACAACAAACAACCCTAACCCCCTAACAAGAAACAACACTAACCCCCTAACAACAAACAGCCCTAAACGCCTAACATCAAAGAACACTAACACCCTAACAACAAACAACCCTAACCCCCTAACAACAAACACTAACCCCCAAACAACAAACAACCCTAACCCCTGAAAACCAAAAACACTAACCCACTAACAACAAACAACCGTAACCCACTAACAACAAACAACCCTAACACCCTAACCACAAACAACACTAACCCCCTAACAACAAACAACCCTAACCCCCTAACAACAAACAATCCTAACCCCGAACAACCAACAACACTAACCCCCTAACCACAGTAAACACTAACACCCTAACAGCAAAAACCACCAAACCCCAACAAGAAACAACCCTAAACCCCTAACAACAAACAACACTAACCCCCTAACAACAAACAACCCTAACCAAACAACAAAAAACCCTAACCCACTAACAACAAACAACACTAACACCCTAAAAACAAACAACCCTAACCCCCTAACAACAAACAACACTAACACCCTAACAACAAACAACCCTAACCCCCTAACAACAAACAACCCTAAACCTCTAACATCAAAGAACACTAACACCCTAACAACAAACAACCCTAACCCCCTAACAACAAACACTAACCCCCAAACAACAAACAACCCTAACCCCTGAAAACCAAAAACACTAACCCACTAACAACAAACAACCCTAACCCACTAACAACAAACAAACCTAACACCCTAACAACAAACAACACTAACCCCCTAACAACAAACAACCCTAAACCCCTAACATCAAACAACACTAACCCCCTAACAACACAAAACACTAGCACCCTAACAACAACCAACCCTAACCCCTAAGAACAAACAACACTAACGCCCTAAGAACAAACAACTCTAACCCCCAGCAACGAACAATACTAAACCCCTAACAACACAAAACCTAACCCCTTATCAACAAACAACCCTAACCCACTAACAACACACAACCCTAACACCCTAACAACAAGCAACACTAACCCCCTAACAACAAACAACCCTAAACCACTAACATCGAACATCACTAACCCCCTAACAACACAAAACACTAACACCCTAACAACAAACAACACTAACACCCTAACAACAAAAACCACTAAACCCCAACAAGAAACAACCCTAAACCCCTAACAACAAACACTAACCCCCTAACAACAAACAACACTAAACCCCTAACAAGAAACTACCCTAACCGCGTAACAACAAACAACCCTAACCCCCAAACAACAAACAACCCTAACCCCCTAACAACAAACAATCCTCACCCCCGAACAACCAACAACACTAACCCCCTAACCAAAATAAACACTAACACCCGAACAACAAAAACCACTAAACCCCAACAAGAAACAACCCTAAACCCCTAACAACAAAAAACACTAACCCCCTAACAACAAACAACCCTAACCAAACAACAAACAAACCTAACCCACTAACATGAAACAACACTAAGACCCTAACGACAAACAACCCTAACCCCCAAACAACAAACAACACTAACACCCTAACAACAAACAACCCTTACCCCCTAACAACAAACAACCCTAAACCCCTAACATCAAAGAACACTAACACCCTAACAACAAACAACACTAACACCCTAACAACAAACACTAACCCGCAAAAAACAAACAACCCTAACCCCTGAAAACCAAAAACACTAAACCACTAACAACACACAACCCTAACCCACTAACAACAAACAACCCTAACACCCTAAAAACAAACAACACTAAACCCCTAACAACACAAAACACTAACACCCTAACAACAAACAACACTAACACCCTAACAACAAAAACCACTAAACCCCAACAAGAAACAACCCTAAACCCCTAACAACAAACAACACTAACCCCCTAACAACAAACAACCCTAACCCCTAAAAACCAAAAACACTAACCCACTAACAACAAACAACCCTAACCCACTAACAACAAACAACCCTAACACCCTAACCACAAACAACACTAACCCCCGAACAACAAACAACCCTAACCCCCTAACAACAAACAATCCTAACCCCCGAACAACCAACAACACTAAACCCCTAACCACAGTAAACACTAACACCCTAACAACAAAAACCACTAAACTCCAACAAGAAACAACCCTAAACCCCTAACAACAAACAACACTAACGCCCTAACAACAAACAACCCTAAGCAAACAACAAACAAACCTAACCCACTAACAACAAACAACACTAACACCCTAACAACAAACACCCCTAACCCCCTAACAACAAACAACACTAACCCCCTAACAACAAACAACCCTAAACTCCTAACATCAAAGAACACTAACACCCTAACAACAAACAACACTAACCCCCTAAAAACAAACACTAACCCCCAAACAACAAACAACCCTAACCCCTAAAAACCAAAAACACTAACCCACTAACAACAAACAACCCTAAACCACTAACAACAAACAACCCTAACAGCCTAACAACAAACAACACTAACCCCCTAACAACAAACAACCCTAAACCCCTAACATCAAACAACACTATCCCCCTAACAACAAACAACCCTAAACCCCTAACATCAAAGAACACTAACACCCTAACAACAAACAACCCTAAACCCCTAACAACAAACGCTAACCCCCAAACAACAAACAACCGTAACCCCTAAAAACCAAAAACACTAACCCACTAACAACAAACAACCCTAACCCACTAACAACAAACAACCCTAACACCCTAACCACAAACAACACTAACCCCCTAACAACAAACAACCCTAACACCCAACAACAAACAATCCTAACCCCCGAACAACCAACAACACTAACCCCCTAACCACAGTAAACACTAACACCCTAACAACAAAAACCACTAAACCCCAACAAGAAACAACCCTAACACCCTAACAACAAACAACACTAACCCCCTAACAACAAACAACCCTAAACCCCTAACATCAAACAACACTAAACCCCTAACAACACAAAACACTAACACCCTAACAACAAACAACACTAACACCCTAACAACAAAAACCACTAAACCCCAACAAAAAACAACCCTAAACCCCTAACAACAAACACTAACCCCCTAACAACAAACAACACTAAACCCCTAACAACAAACGCTAACCCCCAAACAACAAACAACCGTAACCCCTAAAAACCAAAAACACTAACCCACTAACAACAAACAACCCTAACCCACTAACAACAAACAACCCTAACACCCTAACCACAAACAACACTAACCCCCTAACAACAAACAACCCTAACACCCAACAACAAACAATCCTAACCCCCGAACAACCAACAACACTAACCCCCTAACCACAGTAAACACTAACACCCTAACAACAAAAACCACTAAACCCCAACAAGAAACAACCCTAAACCCCTAACAACAAACAACACTAACCCCCTAACAACAAACAACCCTAACCAAACAACAAAAAACCCTAACCCACTAACAACAAACAACACTAACACCCTAACAACAAACAACCCTAACACCCTAACAACAAACAACACTAACACCCTAACAACAAACAACCCTAACCCCCTAACAACAAACAACCCTAAACCCCTGACATCAAAGAACACTAACACCCTAACAACAAACAACCCTAACCCCCTAAAAACAAACACTAACCCCCAAACAACAAACAACCCTAACCCCTGAAAACCAAAAACACTAACCCACTAACAACAAACAACCCTAACCCACTAACAACAAACAACCCTAACACCCTAACAACAAACAACACTAACCCCCTAACAACAAACAACCCTAAACCCCTAACATCAAACAACACTACCCCCTAACAACACAAAACACTAACACCCTAACAACAACCAACCCTAACCCCTAAGAACAAACAACACTAACGCCCTAAGAACAAACAACACTAACCCCCAGCAACGAACAATACTAAACCCCTAACAACACAAAACCTAACCCCTTTTCAACAAACAACCCTAACCCACTAACAACAAACAACCCTAACACCCTAACAACAAGCAACACTAACCCCCTAACAACAAACAACCCTAAACCACTAACATCAAACATCACTAACCCCCTAACAACACAAAACACTAACACCCTAACAACAAACAACACTAACACCCTAACAACAAAAACCACTAAACCCCAACAAGAAACAACCCTAAACCCCTAACAACAAACACAAAGCCCCTAACAACAAACAACACTAAACCTCTAACAAGAAACTACCCTAACCGCGTAACAACAAACAACCCTAACCCCCAAACAACAAACAACCCTAACCCCCTAACAACAAACAATCCTCACCCCCGAACAACCAACAACACTAACCCCCTAACCAAAATAAACACTAACACCCGAACAACAAAAACCACTAAACCCCAACAAGAAACAACCCTAAACCCCTAACAACAAAAAACACTAACCCCCTAACAACAAACAACCCTAACCAAACAACAAACAAACCTAACCCAGTCACATGAAACAACACTAAGACCCTAACGACAAACAACCCTAACCCCAAACAACAAACAACACTAACACCCTAACAACAAACAACCCTAACCCCCTAACAAACAACACTAACCCCCTAACAACAAACAACCCTAAACCCCTAACATCAAAGAACACTAACACCCTAACAACAAACAACACTAACACCCTAACAACAAACACTAACCCCCAAAAAACAAACAACCCTAACCCCTGAAAACCAAAAACACTAAACCACTAACAACACACAACCCTAACCCACTAACAACAAACAACCCTAACACCCTAAAAACAAACAAAACTAAACCCCTAACAACACAAAACACTAACACCCTAACAACAAACAACACTAACACCCTAACAACAAAAACCACTAAACCCCAACAAGAAACAACCCTAAACCCCTAACAACAAACAACACTAACCCCCTAACAACAAACAACCCTAACCCCTAAAAACCAAAAACACTAACCCACTAACAACAAACAACCCTAACCCACTAACAACAAACAACCCTAACACCCTAACCACAAACAACACTAACCCCCTAACAACAAACAACCCTAACCCCCTAACAACAAACAATCCTAACCCCCGAACAACCAACAACACTAAACCCCTAACCACAGTAAACACTAACACCCTAACAACAAAAACCACTAAACTCCAACAAGAAACAACCCTAAACCCCTAACAACAAACAACACTAACGCCCTAACAACAAACAACCCTAAGCAAACAACAAACAAACCTAACCCACTAACAACAAACAACACTAACACCCTAACAACAAACACCCCTAACCCCCTAACAACAAACAACACTAACCCCCTAACAACAAACAACCCTAAACTCCTAACATCAAAGAACACTAACACCCTAACAGCAAACAACACTAACCCCCTAAAAACAAACACTAACCCCCAAACAACAAACAACCCTAACCCCTAAAAACCAAAAACACTAACCCACTAACAACAAACAACCCTAAACCACTAACAACAAACAACCCTAACAGCCTAACAACAAACAACACTAACCCCCTAACAACAAACAACCCTAAACCCCTAACATCAAACAACACTATCCCCCTAACAACAAACAACCCTAAACCCCTAACATCAAAGAACACTAACACCCTAACAACAAACAACCCTAACCCCCTAACAACAAACGCTAACCCCCAAACAACAAACAACCGTAACCCCTAAAAACCAAAAACACTAACCCACTAACAACAAACAACCGTAACCCACTAACAACAAACAACCCTAACACCCTAACCACAAACAACACTAACCCCCTAACAACAAACAACCCTAAGCCCCTAACAACAATCCTAACCCCCGAACAACCAACAACACTAACCCCCTAACCACAGTAAACACTAACACCATAACAACAAAAACCACTAAACCCCAACAAGAAACAACCCTAAACCCCTAACAACAAACAACACTAACCCCCTAACAGCAAACAACCCTAACCCCCTAACAACAAACAACCCTAACCAAACAACAAAAAACCCTAACCCACTAACAACAAACAACACTAACACCCTAACAACAAACAACCCTAACACCCTAACAACAAACAACACTAACACCCTAACAACAAACAACCCTAACCCCCTAACAACAAACAACCCTAAACCCCTGACATCAAAGAACACTAACACCCTAACAACAAACAACCCTAACCCCCTAACAACAAACAATAACCCCCAAACAACAAACAAACCTAACCCCTGAAAACCAAAAACACTAACCCACTAACAACAAACAACCCTAACCCACTAACAACAAACAACCCTAACACCCTAACAACAAAAAACACTAACCCAATAACAACAAACAACCCTAAACCCCTAACATCAAACAACACTACCCCCTAACAACACAAAACACTAACACCCTAACAACAACCAACCCTAACCCCTAAGAACAAACAACACTAACGCCCTAAGAACAAACAACACTAACCCCCAGCAACGAACAATACTAAACCCCTAACAACACAAAACCTAACCCCTTTTCAACAAACAACCCTAACCCACTAACAACAAACAACCCTAACACCCTAACAACAAGCAACACTAACCCCCTAACAACAAACAACCCTAAACCACTAACATCAAACATCACTAACCCCCTAACAACACAAAACACTAACACCCTAACAACAAACAACACTAACACCCTAACAACAAAAACCACTAAACCCCAACAAGAAACAACCCTAAACCCCTAACAACAAACACAAACCCCCTAACAACAAACAACACTAAACCTCTAACAAGAAACTACCCTAACCCCGTAACAACAAACAACACTAACCCCGTAACAACAAACAACCCTAACCCCCAAACAACAAACAACCCTAACCCCCTAAGAACAAACAACACTAACACCCTAACAACAAACAACCCTAACCCCCTAACAACAAACAACACTAACCCCCTAACAACAAACAACCCTAAACCCATAACATCAAAGAACACTAACACCCTAACAACAAACAACCCTAACCCCCTAACAACAAACACTAACCCCCAAACAACAAACAACCCTAACCCCTGAAAACCAAAAACACTACACCACTAAAAACAAACAACCCTAACCCACTAACAACAAACAACCCTAACACCCTAACAACAAACAACACTAACCCCCTAACAACAAACAACCCTAAACCCCTAACATCAAACAACACTAAACCCCTAACAACACAAAACACTAACACCCTAACAACAAACAACACTAACACCCTAACAACAAAAACCACTAAACCCCAACAAGAAACAACCCTAAACCCCTAACAACAAACACTAACCCCCTAACAACAAACAACACTAAACCCCTAACAAGAAACTATCCTAACCGCGTAACAACAAACAACGCTAACCCCCAAACAACAAACAACCCTAACCCCCTAACAACAAACAATCCTCACCCCCGAACAACCAACAACACTAACCCCCTAACCAAAATAAACACTAACACCCGAACAACAAAAACCACTAAACCCCAACAAGAAACAACCCTAAACCCCTAACAACAAAAAACACTAACCCCCTAACAACAAACAACCCTAACCAAACAACAAACAAACCTAACCCACTAACATGAAACAACACTAAGACCCTAACGACAAACAACCCTAACCCCCAAACAACAAACAACACTAACACCCTAACAACAAACAACCCTAACCCCCTAACAAACAACACTAACCCCCTAACAACAAACAACCCTAAACCCCTAACATCAAAGAACACTAACACCCTAACAACAAACAACACTAACACCCTAACAACCAACACTAACCCCCAAAAAACAAACAACCCTAACCCCTGAAAACCAAAAACACTAAACCACTAACAACAAACAACCCTAACCCACTAACAACAAACAACCCTAACACCCTAAAAACAAACAACACTAAACCCCTAACAACACAAAACACTAACACCCTAACAACAAACAACACTAACACCCTAACAACAAAAACCACTAAACCCCAACAAGAAACAACCCTAAACCCCTAACAACAAACAACACTAACCCCCTAACAACAAACAACCCTAACCCCTAAAAACCAAAAACACTAACCCACTAACAACAAACAACCCTAACCCACTAACAACAAACAACCCTAACACCCTAACCACAAACAACACTAACCCCCTAACAACAAACAACCCTAACCCCCTAACAACAAACAATCCTAACCCCCGAACAACCAACAACACTAAACCCCTAACCACAGTAAACACTAACACCCTAACAACAAAAACCACTAAACTCCAACAAGAAACAACCCTAAACCCCTAACAACAAACAACACTAACGCCCTAACAACAAACAACCCTAAGCAAACAACAAACAAACCTAACCCACTAACAACAAACAACACTAACACCCTAACAACAAACACCCCTAACCCCCTAACAACAAACAACACTAACCCCCTAACAACAAACAACCCTAAACTCCTAACATCAAAGAACACTAACACCCTAACAACAAACAACACTAACCCCCTAAAAACAAACACTAACCCCCAAACAACAAACAACCCTAACCCCTGAAAACCAAAAACACTAACCCACTAACAACAAACAACCCTAAACCACTAACAACAAACAACCCTAACACCCTAACAACAAACAACACTAACCCCCTAACAACAAACAACCCTAAACCCCTAACATCAAACAACACTATGCCCCTAACAACAAACAACCCTAAACCCCTAACATCAAAGAACACTAACACCCTAACAACAAACAACCCTAAACCCCTAACAACAAACGCTAACCCCCAAACAACAAACAACCCTAACCCCTGAAAACCAAAAACACTAACCCACTAACAACAAACAACCGTAACCCACTAACAACAAACAACCCTAACACCCTAACCACAAACAACACTAACCCCCTAACAACAAACAACCCTAACCCCCTAACAACAAACAATCCTAACCCCCGAACAACCAACAACACTAACCCCCTAACCACAGTAAACACTAACACCCTAACAACAAAAACCACCAAACCCCAACTAGAAACAACCCTAAACCCCTAACAACAAACAACACTAACCCCCTAACAACAAACAACCCTAACCAAACAACAAAAAACCCTAACCCACTAACAACAAACAACGCTAACACCCTAAAAACAAACAACCGTAACCCCCTAACAACAAACAACACTAACACCCTAACAACAAACAACCCTAACCCCCTAACAACAAACAACCCTAAACCTCTAACATCAAAGAACACTAACACCCTAACAACAAACAACCCTAACCCCCTAACAACAAACACTAACCCCCAAACAACAAACAACCCTAACCCCTGAAAACCAAAAACACTAACCCACTAACAACAAACAACCCTAACCCACTAACAACAAACAACCCTAACACCCTAACAACAAACAACACTAACCCCCTAACAACAAACAACCCTAAACCCCTAACATCAAACAACACTACCCCCTAACAACACAAAACACTAACACCCTAACAACAACCAACCCTAACCCCTAAGAACAAACAACACTAACGCCCTAAGAACAAACAACACTAACCCCCAGCAACGAACAATACTAAACCCCTAACAACACAAAACCTAACCCCTTTTCAACAAACAAGCCTAACCCACTAACAACAAACAACCCTAACACCCTAACAACAAGCAACACTAACCCCCTAACAACAAACAACCCTAAACCACTAACATCAAACATCACTAACCCCCTAACAACACAAAACACTAACACCCTAACAACAAACAACACTAACACCCTAACAACAAAAACCACTAAACCCCAACAAGAAACAACCCTAAACCCCTAACAACAAACACAAAGCCCCTAACAACAAACAACACTAAACCTCTAACAAGAAACTACCCTAACCCCGTAACAACAAACAACACTAACCCCGTAACAACAAACAACCCTAACCCCCACACAACAAACAACCCTAACCCCCTAACAACAAACAATCCTAACCCCCGAACAACCAACAACACTAACGCCCTAACCACAATAAACACTAACACCCGAACAACAAAAACCACTAAACCCCAACAAGAAACAACCCTAAACCCCTAACAACAAAAAACACTAACCCCCTAACAACAAACAACCCTAACCAAACAACAAACAAACCTAATCCACTAACAACAAACAACACTAACACCCTAACGACAAACAACCCTAACTCCCTAAGAACAAACAACACTAACACCCTAACAACAAACAACCCTAACCCCCTAACAACAAACAACACTAACCCCCTAACAACAAACAACCCTAAACCCCTAACATCAAAGAACACTAACACCCTAACAACAAACAACCCTAGCCCCTTAACAACAAACAACACTAACCCCCTAACAACACAAAACACTAACACCCTAACAACAGACAACACTAACACCCTAACAACAAAAACCACTAAACCCCAACAAGAAACAACCCTAAACCCGTAACAACAAACAACACTAACCCCCTAACAAGAAACAACACCTACCCCCTAACAACAAACAACACTAACCCCCTAACAACAAACAACACTAACACCCTAACAACAACCAACCCTAAACCCCTAACATCAAAGAACACTAACACCCTAACAACAAACAACCCTAACCCCCTAACAACAAACACTAACCCCCAAACAACAAACAACCCTAACCCCTGAAAACCAAAAACACTAAACCACTAACAACAAACAACCCTAACCCACTAACAACAAACAACCCTAACACCCTAAAAACAAACAACACTAAACCCCTAACAACACAAAACACTAACACCCTAACAACAAACAACACTAACACCCTAACAACAAAAACCACTAAACCCCATCAAGAAACAACCCTAAACCCCTAACAACAAACAACACTAACCCCCTAACAACAAACAACCCTAACCCCTAAAAACCAAAAACACTAACCCACTAACAACAAACAACCCTAACCCACTAACAACAAACCACCCTAACACCCTAACCACAAACAACACTAACCCCCTAACAACAAACAACCCTAACCCCCTAACAACAAACAATCCTAACCCCCGAACAACCAACAACACTAACCCCCTAACCACAGTAAACACTAACACCCTAACAACAAAAACCACTAAACCCCAACAAGAAACAACCCTAAACCCCTAACAAAAAACAACACTAACCCCCTAACAACAAGCAACCCTAACCAAACAACAAAAAACCCTAACCCACTAACAACAAACAACACTAACACCCTAACAACAAACAACCCTAACCCCCTAACAACAAACAACACTAACCCCCTAACAACAAACAAGCCTAACCCCCTAACAAGAAACAACACTAACCCCCTAACAACAAACAGCCCTAAACCCCTAACATCAAAGAACACTAACACCCTAACAACAAACAACCCTAACCCCCTAACAACAAACACTAACCCCAAAACAACAAACAACCCTAACCCCTGAAAACCAAAAACACTAACCCACTAACAACAAACAACCGTAACCCACTAACAACAAACAACCCTAACACCCTAACCACAAACAACACTAACCCCCTAACAACAAACAACCCTAACCCCCTAACAACAAACAATCCTAACCCCCGAACAACCAACAACACTAACCCCCTAACCACAGTAAACACTAACACCCTAACAACAAAAACCACCAAACCCCAACAAGAAACAACCCTAAACCCCTAACAACAAACAACACTAACCCCCTAACAACAAACAACCCTAACCAAACAACAAAAAACCCTAACCCACTAACAACAAACAACACTAACACCCTAAAAACAAACAACCCTAACCCCCTAACAACAAACAACACTAACACCCTAACAACAAACAACCCTAACCCCCTAACAACAAACAACCCTAAACCTCTAACATCAAAGAACACTAACACCCTAACAACAAACAACCCTAACCCCCTAACAACAAACACTAACCCCCAAACAACAAACAACCCTAACCCCTGAAAACCAAAAACACTAACCCACTAACAACAAACAACCCTAACCCACTAACAACAAACAACCCTAACACCCTAACAACAAACAACACTAACCCCCTAACAACAAACAACCCTAAACCCCTAACATCAAACAACACTAACCCCCTAACAACACAAAACACTAGCACCCTAACAACAACCAACCCTAACCCCTAAGAACAAACAACTCTAACCCCTAGCAACGAACAATACTAAACCCCTTACACCACAAAACCTAACCCCTTATCAACAAACAACCCTAACCCACTAACAACACACAACCCTAACACCCTAACAACAAGCAACACTAACCCCCTAACAACAAACAACCCTAAACCACTAACATCGAACATCACTAACCCCCTAACAACACAAAACACTAACACCCTAACAACAAACAACACTAACACCCTAACAACAAAAACCACTAAACCCCAACAAGAAACAACCCTAAACCCCTAACAACAAACACTAACCCCCTAACAACAAACAACACTAAACCCCTAACAAGAAACTACCCTAACCGCGTAACAACAAACAACCCTAACCCCCAAACAACAAACAACCCTAACCCCCTAACAACAAACAATCCTCACCCCCGAACAACCAACAACACTAACCCCCTAACCAAAATAAACACTAACACCCGAACAACAAAAACCACTAAACCCCAACAAGAAACAACCCTAAACCCCTAACAACAAAAAACACTAACCCCCTAACAACAAACAACCCTAACCAAACAAAAAACAAACCTAACCCACTAACATGAAACAACACTAAGACCCTAACGACAAACAACCCTAACCCCCAAACAACAAACAACACTAACACCCTAACAACAAACAACCCTAACCCCCTAACAAACAACACTAACCCCCTAACAACAAACAACCCTAAACCCCTAACATCAAAGAACACTAACACCCTAACAACAAACAACACTAACACCCTAACAACAAACACTAACCCCCAAAAAACAAACAACCCTAACCCCTGAAAACCAAAAACACTAAACCACTAACAACACACAACCCTAACCCACTAACAACAAACAACCCTAACACCCTAAAAACAAACAAAACTAAACCCCTAACAACACAAAACACTAACACCCTAACAACAAACAACACTAACACCCTAACAACAAAAACCACTAAACCCCAACAAGAAACAACCCTAAACCCCTAACAACAAACAACACTAACCCCCTAACAACAAACAACCCTAACCCCTAAAAACCAAAAACACTAACCCACTAACAACAAACAACCCTAACCCACTAACAACAAACAACCCTAACACCCTAACCACAAACAACACTAACCCCCGAACAACAAACAACCCTAACCCCCTAACAACAAACAATCCTAACCCCCGAACAACCAACAACACTAAACCCCTAACCACAGTAAACACTAACACCCTAACAACAAAAACCACTAAACTCCAACAAGAAACAACCCTAAACCCCTAACAACAAACAACACTAACGCCCTAACAACAAACAACCCTAAGCAAACAACAAACAAACCTAACCCACTAACAAAAAACAACACTAACACCCTAACAACAAACACCCCTAACCCCCTAACAACAAACAACACTAACCCCCTAACAACAAACCCTAAACTCCTAACATCAAAGAACACTAACACCCTAACAACAAACAACACTAACCCCCTAAAAACAAACACTAACCCCCAAACAACAAACAACCCTAACCCCTAAAAACCAAAAACACTAACCCACTAACAACAAACAACCCTAAACCACTAACAACAAACAACCCTAACAGCCTAACAACAAACAACACTAACCCCCTAACAACAAACAACCCTAAACCCCTAACATCAAACAACACTATCCCCCTAACAACAAACAACCCTAAACCCCTAACATCAAAGAACACTAACACCCTAACAACAAACAACCCTAACCCCCTAACAACAAACGCTAACCCCCAAACAACAAACAACCGTAACCCCTAAAAACCAAAAACACTAACCCACTAACAACAAACAACCGTAACCCACTAACAACAAACAACCCTAACACCCTAACCACAAACAACACTAACCCCCTAACAACAAACAACCCTAACCCCCTAACAACAATCCTAACCCCCGAACAACCAACAACACTAACCCCCTAACCACAGTAAACACTAACACCATAACAACAAAAACCACTAAACCCCAACAAGAAACAACCCTAAACCCCTAACAACAAACAACACTAACCCCCTAACACCAAACAACCCTAACCCCCTAACAACAAACAACCCTAACCAAACAACAAAAAACCCTAACCCACTAACAACAAACAACACTAACACCCTAACAACAAACAACCCTAACACCCTAACAACAAACAACACTAACACCCTAACAACAAACAACCCTAACCCCCTAACAACAAACAACCCTAAACCCCTGACATCAAAGAACACTAACACCCTAACAACAAACAACCCTAACCCCCTAACAACAAACACTAACCCCCAAACAACAAACAAACCTAACCCCTGAAAACCAAAAACACTAACCCACTAACAACAAACAACCCTAACCCACTAACAACAAACAACCCTAACACCCTAACAACAAAAAACACTAACCCAATAACAACAAACAACCCTAAACCCCTAACATCAAACAACACTACCCCCTAACAACACAAAACACTAACACCCTAACAACAACCAACCCTAACCCCTAAGAACAAACAACACTAACGCCCTAAGAACAAACAACACTAACCCCCAGCAACGAACAATACTAAACCCCTAACAACACAAAACCTAACCCCTTTTCAACAAACAACCCTAACCCACTAACAACAAACAACCCTAACACCCTAACAACAAGCAACACTAACCCCCTAACAACAAACAACCCTAAACCACTAACATCAAACATCACTAACCCCCTAACAACACAAAACACTAACACCCTAACAACAAACAACACTAACACCCTAACAACAAAAACCACTAAACCCCAACAAGAAACAACCCTAAACCCCTAACAACAAACACAAACCCCCTAACAACAAACAACACTAAACCTCTAACAAGAAACTACCCTAACCCCGTAACAACAAACAACACTAACCCCGTAACAACAAACAACCCTAACCCCCAAACAACAAACAACCCTAACCCCCTAAGAACAAACAACACTAACACCCTAACAACAAATAACCCTAACCCCCTAACAACAAACAACACTAACCCCCTAACAACAAACAACCCTAAACCCCTAACATCAAAGAACACTAACACCCTAACAACAAACAACCCTAACCCCCTAACAACAAACACTAACCCCCAAACAACAAACAACCCTAACCCACTAACAACAAACAACCCTAACACCCTAAAAACAAACAACACTAAACCCCTAACAACACAAAACACTAACACCCTAACAACAAACAACACTAACACCCTAACAACAAAAACCACTAAACCCCAACAAGAAACAACCCTAAACCCCTAACAACAAACAACACTAACCCCCTAACAACAAACAACCCTAACCCCTAAAAACCAAAAACACTAACCCACTAACAACAAACAACCCTAACCCACTAACAACAAACCACCCTAACACCCTAACCACAAACAACACTAACCCCCTAACAACAAACAACCCTAACCCCCTAACAACAAACAATCCTAACCCCCGAACAACCAACAACACTAAACCCCTAACCACAGTAAACACTAACACCCTAACAACAAAAACCACTAAACTCCAACAAGAAACAACCCTAAACCCCTAACAACAAACAACACTAACGCCCTAACAACAAACAACCCTAAGCAAACAACAAACAAACCTAACCCACTAACAACAAACAACACTAACACCCTAACAACAAACACCCCTAACCCCCTAACAACAAACAACACTAACCCCCTAACAACAAACAACCCTAAACTCCTAACATCAAAGAACACTAACACCCTAACAACAAACAACACTAACCCCCTAAAAACAAACACTAACCCCCAAACAACAAACAACCCTAACCCCTAAAAACCAAAAACACTAACCCACTAACAACAAACAACCCTAAACCACTAACAACAAACAACCCTAACACCCTAACAACAAACAACACTAACCCCCTAACAACAAACAACCCTAAACCCCTAACATCAAACAACACTATCCCCCTAACAACAAACAACCCTAAACCCCTAACATCAAAGAACACTAACACCCTAACAACAAACAACCCTAAACCCCTAACAACAAACGCTAACCCCCAAACAACAAACAACCGTAACCCCTAAAAACCAAAAACACTAACCCACTAACAACAAACAACCCTAACCCACTAACAACAAACAACCCTAACACCCTAACCACAAACAACACTAACCCCCTAACAACAAACAACCCTAACACCCAACAACAAACAATCCTAACCCCCGAACAACCAACAACACTAACCCCCTAACCACAGTAAACACTAACACCCTAACAACAAAAACCACTAAACCCCAACAAGAAACAACCCTAAACCCCTAACAACAAACAACACTAACCCCCTAACAACAAACAACCCTAAACCCCTAACATCAAAGAACACTAACACCCTAACAACAAACAACCCTAGCCCCTTAACAACAAACAACACTAACCCCCTAACAACACAAAACACTAACACCCTAACAACAGACAACACTAACACCCTAACAACAAAAACCACTAAACCCCATCAAGAAACAACCCTAAACCCCTAACAACAAACAACACTAACCCCCTAACAAGAAACAACACTAACCCCCTAACAACAAACAACACTAACCCCCTAACAACAAACAACACTAACACCCTAACAACAACCAACCCTAAACCCCTAACATCAAAGAACACTAACACCCTAACAACAAACAACCCTAACCCCCTAACAACAAACACTAACCCCCAAACAACAAACAACCCTAACCCCTGAAAACCAAAAACACTAAACCACTAACAACAAACAACCCTAACCCACTAACAACAAACAACCCTAACACCCTAAAAACAAACAACACTAAACCCCTAACAACACAAAACACTAACACCCTAACAACAAACAACACTAACACCCTAACAACAAAAACCACTAAACCCCAACAAGAAACAACCCTAAACCCCTAACAACAAACAACACTAACCCCCTAACAACAAACAACCCTAACCCCTAAAAACCAAAAACACTAACCCACTAACAACAAACAACCCTAACCCACTAACAACAAACCACCCTAACACCCTAACCACAAACAACACTAACCCCCTAACAACAAACAACCCTAACCCCCTAACAACAAACAATCCTAACCCCCGAACAACCAACAACACTAACCCCCTAACCACAGTAAACACTAACACCCTAACAACAAAAACCACTAAACCCCAACAAGAAACAACCCTAAACCCCTAACAAAAAACAACACTAACCCCCTAACAACAAGCAACCCTAACCAAACAACAAAAAACCCTAACCCACTAACAACAAACAACACTAACACCCTAACAACAAACAACCCTAACCCCCTAACAACAAACAACACTAACCCCCTAACAACAAACAACCCTAACCCCCTAACAAGAAACAACACTAACCCCCTAACAACAAACAGCCCTAAACCCCTAACATCAAAGAACACTAACACCCTAACAACAAACAACCCTAACCCCCTAACAACAAACACTAACCCCCAAACAACAAACAACCCTAACCCCTGAAAACCAAAAACACTAACCCACTAACAACAAACAACCGTAACCCACTAACAACAAACAACCCTAACACCCTAACCACAAACAACACTAACCCCCTAACAACAAACAACCCTAACCCCCTAACAACAAACAATCCTAACCCCCGAACAACCAACAACACTAACCCCCTAACCACAGTAAACACTAACACCCTAACAACAAAAACCACCAAACCCCAACTAGAAACAACCCTAAACCCCTAACAACAAACAACACTAACCCCCTAACAACAAACAACCCTAACCAAACAACAAAAAACCCTAACCCACTAACAACAAACAACACTAACACCCTAAAAACAAACAACCCTAACCCCCTAACAACAAACAACACTAACACCCTAACAACAAACAACCCTAACCCCCTAACAACAAACAACCCTAAACCTCTAACATCAAAGAACACTAACACCCTAACAACAAACAACCCTAACCCCCTAACAACAAACACTAACCCCCAAACAACAAACAACCCTAACCCCTGAAAACCAAAAACACTAACCCACTAACAACAAACAACCCTAACCCACTAACAACAAACAACCCTAACACCCTAACAACAAACAACACTAACCCCCTAACAACAAACAACCCTAAACCCCTAACATCAAACAACACTAACCCCCTAACAACACAAAACACTAGCACCCTAACAACAACCAACCCTAACCCCTAAGAACAAACAACACTAACGCCCTAAGAACAAACAACTCTAACCCCCAGCAACGAACAATACTAAACCCCTAACAACACAAAACCTAACCCCTTATCAACAAACAACCCTAACCCACTAACAACACACAACCCTAACACCCTAACAACAAGCAACACTAACCCCCTAACAACAAACAACCCTAAACCACTAACATCAAACATCACTAACCCCCTAACAACACAAAACACTAACACCCTAACAACAAACAACACTAACACCCTAACAACAAAAACCACTAAACCCCAACAAGAAACAACCCTAAACCCCTAACAACAAACAACACTAACCCCCTAACAACAAACAACCCTAACCCCTAAAAACCAAAAACACTAACCCACTAACAACAAACAACCCTAACCCACTAACAACAAACAACCCTAACACCCTAACCACAAACAACACTAACCCCCGAACAACAAACAACCCTAACCCCCTAACAACAAACAATCCTAACCCCCGAACAACCAACAACACTAAACCCCTAACCACAGTAAACACTAACACCCTAACAACAAAAACCACTAAACTCCAACAAGAAACAACCCTAAACCCCTAACAACAAACAACACTAACGCCCTAACAACAAACAACCCTAAGCAAACAACAAACAAACCTAACCCACTAACAACAAACAACACTAACACCCTAACAACAAACACCCCTAACCCCCTAACAACAAACAACACTAACCCCCTAACAACAAACAACCCTAAACTCCTAACATCAAAGAACACTAACACCCTAACAACAAACAACACTAACCCCCTAAAAACAAACACTAACCCCCAAACAACAAACAACCCTAACCCCTAAAAACCAAAAACACTAACCCACTAACAACAAACAACCCTAAACCACTAACAACAAACAACCCTAACAGCCTAACAACAAACAACACTAACCCCCTAACAACAAACAACCCTAAACCCCTAACATCAAACAACACTATCCCCCTAACAACAAACAACCCTAAACCCCTAACATCAAAGAACACTAACACCCTAACAACAAACAACCCTAACCCCCTAACAACAAACGCTAACCCCCAAACAACAAACAACCGTAACCCCTAAAAACCAAAAACACTAACCCACTAACAACAAACAACCCTAACCCACTAACAACAAACAACCCTAACACCCTAACCACAAACAACACTAACCCCCTAACAACAAACAACCCTAACACCCAACAACAAACAATCCTAACCCCCGAACAACCAACAACACTAACCCCCTAACCACAGTAAACACTAACACCCTAACAACAAAAACCACTAAACCCCAACAAGAAACAACCCTAAACCCCTAACAACAAACAACACTAACCCCCTAACAACAAACAACCCTAACCAAACAACAAAAAACCCTAACCCACTAACAACAAACAACACTAACACCCTAACAACAAACAACCCTAACACCCTAACAACAAACAACACTAACACCCTAACAACAAACAACCCTAACCCCCTAACAACAAACAACCCTAAACCCCTGACATCAAAGAACACTAACACCCTAACAACAAACAACCCTAACCCCCTAAAAACAAACACTAACCCCCAAACAACAAACAACCCTAACCCCTGAAAACCAAAAACACTAACCCACTAACAACAAACAACCCTAACCCACTAACAACAAACAACCCTAACACCCTAACAACAAACAACACTAACCCCCTAACAACAAACAACCCTAAACCCCTAACATCAAACAACACTACCCCCTAACAACACAAAACACTAACACCCTAACAACAACCAACCCTAACCCCTAAGAACAAACAACACTAACGCCCTAAGAACAAACAACACTAACCCCCAGCAACGAACAATACTAAACCCCTAACAACACAAAACCTAACCCCTTTTCAACAAACAACCCTAACCCACTAACAACAAACAACCCTAACACCCTAACAACAAGCAACACTAACCCCCTAACAACAAACAACCCTAAACCACTAACATCAAACATCACTAACCCCCTAACAACACAAAACACTAACACCTTAACAACAAACAACACTAACACCCTAACAACAAAAACGACTAAACCCCAACAAGAAACAACCCTAAACCCCTAACAACAAACACAAAGCCCCTAACAACAAACAACACTAAACCTCTAACAAGAAACTACCCTAACCCCGTAACAACAAACAACACTAACCCCGTAACAACAAACAACCCTAACCCCCAAACAACAAACAACCCTAACCCCCTAACAACAAACAATCCTAACCCCGGAACAACCAACAACACTAACGCCCTAACCACAATAAACACTAACACCCGAACAACAAAAACCACTAAACCCCAACAAGAAACAACCCTAAACCCCTAACAACAAAAAACACTAACCCCCTAACAACAAACAACCCTAACCAAACAACAAACAAACCTAATCCACTAACAACAAACAACACTAACACCCTAACGACAAACAACCCTAACTCCCTAAGAACAAACAACACTAACACCCTAACAACAAACAACCCTAACCCCCTAACAACAAACAACACTAACCCCCTAACAACAAACAACCCTAAACCCCTAACATCAAAGAACACTAACACCCTAACAACAAACAACCCTAGCCCCTTAACAACAAACAACACTAACCCCCTAACAACACAAAACACTAACACCCTAACAACAGACAACACTAACACCCTAACAACAAAAACCACTAAACCCCAACAAGAAACAACCCTAAACCCCTAACAACAAACAACACTAACCCCCTAACAAGAAACAACACTAACCCCCTAACAACAAACAACACTAACCCCCTAACAACAAACAACACTAACACCCTAACAACAACCAACCCTAAACCCCTAACATCAAAGAACACTAACACCCTAACAACAAACAACCCTAACCCCCTAACAACAAACACTAACCCCCAAACAACAAACAACCCTAACCCCTGAAAACCAAAAACACTAAACCACTAACAACAAACAACCCTAACCCACTAACAACAAACAACCCTAACACCCTAAAAACAAACAACACTAAACCCCTAACAACACAAAACACTAACACCCTAACAACAAACAACACTAACACCCTAACAACAAAAACCACTAAACCCCAACAAGAAACAACCCTAAACCCCTAACAACAAACAACACTAACCCCCTAACAACAAACAACCCTAACCCCTAAAAACCAAAAACACTAACCCACTAACAACAAACAACCCTAACCCACTAACAACAAACCACCCTAACACCCTAACCACAAACAACACTAACCCCCTAACAACAAACAACCCTAACCCCCTAACAACAAACAATCCTAACCCCCGAACAACCAACAACACTAACCCCCTAACCACAGTAAACACTAACACCCTAACAACAAAAACCACTAAACCCCAACAAGAAACAACCCTAAACCCCTAACAAAAAACAACACTAACCCCCTAACAACAAGCAACCCTAACCAAACAACAAAAAACCCTAACCCACTAACAACAAACAACACTAACACCCTAACAACAAACAACCCTAACCCCCTAACAACAAACAACACTAACCCCCTAACAACAAACAACCCTAACCCCCTAACAAGAAACAACACTAACCCCCTAACAACAAACAGCCCTAAACCCCTAACATCAAAGAACACTAACACCCTAACAACAAACAACCCTAACCCCCTACCAACAAACACTAACCCCCCAACAACAAACAACCCTAACCCCTGAAAACCAAAAACACTAACCCACTAACAACAAACAACCGTAACCCACTAACAACAAACAACCCTAACACCCTAACCACAAACAACACTAACCCCCTAACAACAAACAACCCTAACCCCCTAACAACAAACAATCCTAACCCCCGAACAACCAACAACACTAACCCCCTAACCACAGTAAACACTAACACCCTAACAACAAAAACCACCAAACCCCAACTAGAAACAACCCTAAACCCCTAACAACAAACAACACTAACCCCCTAACAACAAACAACCCTAACCAAACAACAAAAAACCCTAACCCACTAACAACAAACAACACTAACACCCTAAAAACAAACAACCCTAACCCCCTAACAACAAACAACACTAACACCCTAACAACAAACAACCCTAACCCCCTAACAACAAACAACCCTAAACCTCTAACATCAAAGAACACTAACACCCTAACAACAAACAACCCTAACCCCCTAACAACAAACACTAACCCCCAAACAACAAACAACCCTAACCCCTGAAAACCAAAAACACTAACCCACTAACAACAAACAACCCTAACCCACTAACAACAAACAACCCTAACACCCTAACAACAAACAACACTAACCCCCTAACAACAAACAACCCTAAACCCCTAACATCAAACAACACTAACCCCCTAACAACACAAAACACTAGCACCCTAACAACAACCAACCCTAACCCCTAAGAACAAACAACACTAACGCCCTAAGAACAAACAACTCTAACCCCCAGCAACGAACAATACTAAACCCCTAACAACACAAAACCTAACCCCTTATCAACAAACAACCCTAACCCACTAACAACACACAACCCTAACACCCTAACAACAAGCAACACTAACCCCCTAACAACAAACAACCCTAAACCACTAACATCAAACATCACTAACCCCCTAACAACACAAAACACTAACACCCTAACAACAAACAACACTAACACCCTAACAACAAAAACCACTAAACCCCAACAAGAAACAACCCTAAACCCCTAACAACAAACACTAACCCCCTAAAAACAAACAACACTAAACCCCTAACAAGAAACTACCCTAACCGCGTAACAACAAACAACCCTAACCCCCAAACAACAAACAACCCTAACCCCCTAACAACAAACAATCCTCACCCCCGAACAACCAACAACACTAACCCCCTAACCAAAATAAACACTAACACCCGAACAACAAAAACCACTAAACCCCAACAAGAAACAACCCTAAACCCCTAACAACAAAAAACACTAACCCCCTAACAACAAACAACCCTAACCAAACAACAAACAAACCTAACCCACTAACATGAAACAACACTAAGACCCTAACGACAAACAACCCTAACCCCCAAACAACAAACAACACTAACACCCTAACAACAAACAACCCTAACCCCCTAACAAACAACACTAACCCCCTAACAACAAACAACCCTAAACCCCTAACATCAAAGAACACTAACACCCTAACAACAAACAACACTAACACCCTAACAACAAACACTAACCCCCAAAAAACAAACAACCCTAACCCCTGAAAACCAAAAACACTAAACCACTAACAACACACAACCCTAACCCACTAACAACAAACAACCCTAACACCCTAAAAACAAACAACACTAAACCCCTAACAACACAAAACACTAACACCCTAACAACAAACAACACTAACACCCTAACAACAAAAACCACTAAACCCCAACAAGAAACAACCCTAACCCCCTAACAAGAAACAACACTAACCCCCTAACAACAAACAGCCCTAAACCCCTAACATCAAAGAACACTAACACCCTAACAACAAACAACCCTAACCCCCTACCAACAAACACTAACCCCCAAACAACAAACAACCCTAACCCCTGAAAACCAAAAACACTAACCCACTAACAACAAACAACCGTAACCCACTAACAACAAACAACCCTAACACCCTAACCACAAACAACACTAACCCCCTAACAACAAACAACCCTAACCCCCTAACAACAAACAATCCTAACCCCCGAACAACCAACAACACTAACCCCCTAACCACAGTAAACACTAACACCCTAACAACAAAAACCACCAAACCCCAACTAGAAACAACCCTAAACCCCTAACAACAAACAACACTAACCCCCTAACACCAAACAACCCTAACCCCCTAACAACAAACAACCCTAACCAAACAACAAAAAACCCTAACCCACTAACAACAAACAACACTAACACCCTAACAACAAACAACCCTAACACCCTAACAACAAACAACACTAACACCCTAACAACAAACAACCCTAACCCCCTAACAACAAACAACCCTAAACCCCTGACATCAAAGAACACTAACACCCTAACAACAAACAACCCTAACCCCCTAACAACAAACACTAACCCCCAAACAACAAACAAACCTAACCCCTGAAAACCAAAAACACTAACCCACTAACAACAAACAACCCTAACCCACTAACAACAAACAACCCTAACACCCTAACAACAAAAAACACTAACCCAATAACAACAAACAACCCTAAACCCCTAACATCAAACAACACTACCCCCTAACAACACAAAACACTAACACCCTAACAACAACCAACCCTAACCCCTAAGAACAAACAACACTAACGCCCTAAGAACAAACAACACTAACCCCCAGCAACGAACAATACTAAACCCCTAACAACACAAAACCTAACCCCTTTTCAACAAACAACCCTAACCCACTAACAACAAACAACCCTAACACCCTAACAACAAGCAACACTAACCCCCTAACAACAAACAACCCTAAACCACTAACATCAAACATCACTAACCCCCTAACAACACAAAACACTAACACCCTAACAACAAACAACACTAACACCCTAACAACAAAAACCACTAAACCCCAACAAGAAACAACCCTAAACCCCTAACAACAAACACAAACCCCCTAACAACAAACAACACTAAACCTCTAACAAGAAACTACCCTAACCCCGTAACAACAAACAACACTAACCCCGTAACAACAAACAACCCTAACCCCCAAACAACAAACAACCCTAACCCCCTAAGAACAAACAACACTAACACCCTAACAACAAATAACCCTAACCCCCTAACAACAAACAACACTAACCCCCTAACAACAAACAACCCTAAACCCCTAACATCAAAGAACACTAACACCCTAACAACAAACAACCCTAACCCCCTAACAACAAACACTAACCCCCAAACAACAAACAACCCTAACCCACTAACAACAAACAACCCTAACACCCTAAAAACAAACAACACTAAACCCCTAACAACACAAAACACTAACACCCTAACAACAAACAACACTAACACCCTAACAACAAAAACCACTAAACCCCAACAAGAAACAACCCTAAACCCCTAACAACAAACAACACTAACCCCCTAACAACAAACAACCCTAACCCCTAAAAACCAAAAACACTAACCCACTAACAACAAACAACCCTAACCCACTAACAACAAACCACCCTAACACCCTAACCACAAACAACACTAACCCCCTAACAACAAACAACCCTAACCCCCTAACAACAAACAATCCTAACCCCCGAACAACCAACAACACTAAACCCCTAACCACAGTAAACACTAACACCCTAACAACAAAAACCACTAAACTCCAACAAGAAACAACCCTAAACCCCTAACAACAAACAACACTAACGCCCTAACAACAAACAACCCTAAGCAAACAACAAACAAACCTAACCCACTAACAACAAACAACACTAACACCCTAACAACAAACACCCCTAACCCCCTAACAACAAACAACACTAACCCCCTAACAACAAACAACCCTAAACTCCTAACATCAAAGAACACTAACACCCTAACAACAAACAACACTAACCCCCTAAAAACAAACACTAACCCCCAAACAACAAACAACCCTAACCCCTAAAAACCAAAAACACTAACCCACTAACAACAAACAACCCTAAACCACTAACAACAAACAACCCTAACACCCTAACAACAAACAACACTAACCCCCTAACAACAAACAACCCTAAACCCCTAACATCAAACAACACTATCCCCCTAACAACAAACAACCCTAAACCCCTAACATCAAAAACACTAACACCCTAACAACAAACAACCCTAAACCCCTAACAACAAACGCTAACCCCCAAACAACAAACAACCGTAACCCCTAAAAACCAAAAACACTAACCCACTAACAACAAACAACCCTAACCCACTAACAACAAACAACCCTAACACCCTAACCACAAACAACACTAACCCCCTAACAACAAACAACCCTAACACCCAACAACAAACAATCCTAACCCCCGAACAACCAACAACACTAACCCCCTAACCACAGTAAACACTAACACCCTAACAACAAAAACCACTAAACCCCAACAAGAAACAACCCTAAACCCCTAACAACAAACAACACTAACCCCCTAACAACAAACAACCCTAAACCCCTAACATCAAAGAACACTAACACCCTAACAACAAACAACCCTAGCCCCTTAACAACAAACAACACTAACCCCCTAACAACACAAAACACTAACACCCTAACAACAGACAACACTAACACCCTAACAACAAAAACCACTAAACCCCATCAAGAAACAACCCTAAACCCCTAACAACAAACAACACTAACCCCCTAACAAGAAACAACACTAACCCCCTAACAACAAACAACACTAACCCCCTAACAACAAACAACACTAACACCCTAACAACAACCAACCCTAAACCCCTAACATCAAAGAACACTAACACCCTAACAACAAACAACCCTAACCCCCTAACAACAAACACTAACCCCCAAACAACAAACAACCCTAACCCCTGAAAACCAAAAACACTAAACCACTAACAACAAACAACCCTAACCCACTAACAACAAACAACCCTAACACCCTAAAAACAAACAACACTAAACCCATAACAACACAAAACACTAACACCCTAACAACAAACAACACTAACACCCTAACAACAAAAACCACTAAACCCCAACAAGAAACAACCCTAAACCCCTAACAACAAACAACACTAACCCCCTAACAACAAACAACCCTAACCCCTAAAAACCAAAAACACTAACCCACTAACAACAAACAACCCTAACCCACTAACAACAAACCACCCTAACACCCTAACCACAAACAACACTAACCCCCTAACAACAAACAACCCTAACCCCCTAACAACAAACAATCCTAACCCCCGAACAACCAACAACACTAACCCCCTAACCACAGTAAACACTAACACCCTAACAACAAAAACCACTAAACCCCAACAAGAAACAACCCTAAACCCCTAACAAAAAACAACACTAACCCCCTAACAACAAGCAACCCTAACCAAACAACAAAAAACCCTAACCCACTAACAACAAACAACACTAACACCCTAACAACAAACAACCCTAACCCCCTAACAACAAACAACACTAACCCCCTAACAACAAACAACCCTAACCCCCTAACAAGAAACAACACTAACCCCCTAACAACAAACAGCCCTAAACCCCTAACATCAAAGAACACTAACACCCTAACAACAAACAACCCTAACCCCCTAACAACAAACACTAACCCCCAAACAACAAACAACCCTAACCCCTGAAAACCAAAAACACTAACCCACTAACAACAAACAACCGTAACCCACTAACAACAAACAACCCTAACACCCTAACCACAAACAACACTAACCCCCTAACAACAAACAACCCTAACCCCCTAACAACAAACAATCCTAACCCCCGAACAACCAACAACACTAACCCCCTAACCACAGTAAACACTAACACCCTAACAACAAAAACCACCAAACCCCAACTAGAAACAACCCTAAACCCCTAACAACAAACAACACTAACCCCCTAACAACAAACAACCCTAACCAAACAACAAAAAACCCTAACCCACTAACAACAAACAACACTAACACCCTAAAAACAAACAACCCTAACCCCCTAACAACAAACAACACTAACACCCTAACAACAAACAACCCTAACCCCCTAACAACAAACAACCCTAAACCTCTAACATCAAAGAACACTAACACCCTAACAACAAACAACCCTAACCCCCTAACAACAAACACTAACCCCCAAACAACAAACAACCCTAACCCCTGAAAACCAAAAACACTAACCCACTAACAACAAACAACCCTAACCCACTAACAACAAACAACCCTAACACCCTAACAACAAACAACACTAACCCCCTAACAACAAACAACCCTAAACCCCTAACATCAAACAACACTAACCCCCTAACAACACAAAACACTAGCACCCTAACAACAACCAACCCTAACCCCTAAGAACAAACAACACTAACGCCCTAAGAACAAACAACTCTAACCCCCAGCAACGAACAATACTAAACCCCTAACAACACAAAACCTAACCCCTTATCAACAAACAACCCTAACCCACTAACAACACACAACCCTAACACCCTAACAACAAGCAACACTAACCCCCTAACAACAAACAACCCTAAACCACTAACATCAAACATCACTAACCCCCTAACAACACAAAACACTAACACCCTAACAACAAACAACACTAACACCCTAACAACAAAAACCACTAAACCCCAACAAGAAACAACCCTAAACCCCTAACAACAAACAACACTAACCCCCTAACAACAAACAACCCTAACCCCTAAAAACCAAAAACACTAACCCACTAACAACAAACAACCCTAACCCACTAACAACAAACAACCCTAACACCCTAACCACAAACAACACTAACCCCCGAACAACAAACAACCCTAACCCCCTAACAACAAACAATCCTAACCCCCGAACAACCAACAACACTAAACCCCTAACCACAGTAAACACTAACACCCTAACAACAAAAACCACTAAACTCCAACAAGAAACAACCCTAAACCCCTAACAACAAACAACACTAACGCCCTAACAACAAACAACCCTAAGCAAACAACAAACAAACCTAACCCACTAACAACAAACAACACTAACACCCTAACAACAAACACCCCTAACCCCCTAACAACAAACAACACTAACCCCCTAACAACAAACAACCCTAAACTCCTAACATCAAAGAACACTAACACCCTAACAACAAACAACACTAACCCCCTAAAAACAAACACTAACCCCCAAACAACAAACAACCCTAACCCCTAAAAACCAAAAACACTAACCCACTAACAACAAACAACCCTAAACCACTAACAACAAACAACCCTAACAGCCTAACAACAAACAACACTAACCCCCTAACAACAAACAACCCTAAACCCCTAACATCAAACAACACTATCCCCCTAACAACAAACAACCCTAAACCCCTAACATCAAAGAACACTAACACCCTAACAACAAACAACCCTAACCCCCTAACAACAAACGCTAACCCCCAAACAACAAACAACCGTAACCCCTAAAAACCAAAAACACTAACCCACTAACAACAAACAACCCTAACCCACTAACAACAAACAACCCTAACACCCTAACCACAAACAACACTAACCCCCTAACAACAAACAACCCTAACACCCAACAACAAACAATCCTAACCCCCGAACAACCAACAACACTAACCCCCTAACCACAGTAAACACTAACACCCTAACAACAAAAACCACTAAACCCCAACAAGAAACAACCCTAAACCCCTAACAACAAACAACACTAACCCCCTAACAACAAACAACCCTAACCAAACAACAAAAAACCCTAACCCACTAACAACAAACAACACTAACACCCTAACAACAAACAACCCTAACACCCTAACAACAAACAACACTAACACCCTAACAACAAACAACCCTAACCCCCTAACAACAAACAACCCTAAACCCCTGACATCAAAGAACACTAACACCCTAACAACAAACAACCCTAACCCCCTAAAAACAAACACTAACCCCCAAACAACAAACAACCCTAACCCCTGAAAACCAAAAACACTAACCCACTAACAACAAACAACCCTAACCCACTAACAACAAACAACCCTAACACCCTAACAACAAACAACACTAACCCCCTAACAACAAACAACCCTAAACCCCTAACATCAAACAACACTACCCCCTAACAACACAAAACACTAACACCCTAACAACAACCAACCCTAACCCCTAAGAACAAACAACACTAACGCCCTAAGAACAAACAACACTAACCCCCAGCAACGAACAATACTAAACCCCTAACAACACAAAACCTAACCCCTTTTCAACAAACAACCCTAACCCACTAACAACAAACAACCCTAACACCCTAACAACAAGCAACACTAACCCCCTAACAACAAACAACCCTAAACCACTAACATCAAACATCACTAACCCCCTAACAACACAAAACACTAACACCTTAACAACAAACAACACTAACACCCTAACAACAAAAACGACTAAACCCCAACAAGAAACAACCCTAAACCCCTAACAACAAACACAAAGCCCCTAACAACAAACAACACTAAACCTCTAACAAGAAACTACCCTAACCCCGTAACAACAAACAACACTAACCCCGTAACAACAAACAACCCTAACCCCCAAACAACAAACAACCCTAACCCCCTAACAACAAACAATCCTAACCCCGGAACAACCAACAACACTAACGCCCTAACCACAATAAACACTAACACCCGAACAACAAAAACCACTAAACCCCAACAAGAAACAACCCTAAACCCCTAACAACAAAAAACACTAACCCCCTAACAACAAACAACCCTAACCAAACAACAAACAAACCTAATCCACTAACAACAAACAACACTAACACCCTAACGACAAACAACCCTAACTCCCTAAGAACAAACAACACTAACACCCTAACAACAAACAACCCTAACCCCCTAACAACAAACAACACTAACCCCCTAACAACAAACAACCCTAAACCCCTAACATCAAAGAACACTAACACCCTAACAACAAACAACCCTAGCCCCTTAACAACAAACAACACTAACCCCCTAACAACACAAAACACTAACACCCTAACAACAGACAACACTAACACCCTAACAACAAAAACCACTAAACCCCAACAAGAAACAACCCTAAACCCCTAACAACAAACAACACTAACCCCCTAACAAGAAACAACACTAACCCCCTAACAACAAACAACACTAACCCCCTAACAACAAACAACACTAACACCCTAACAACAACCAACCCTAAACCCCTAACATCAAAGAACACTAACACCCTAACAACAAACAACCCTAACCCCCTAACAACAAACACTAACCCCCAAACAACAAACAACCCTAACCCCTGAAAACCAAAAACACTAAACCACTAACAACAAACAACCCTAACCCACTAACAACAAACAACCCTAACACCCTAAAAACAAACAACACTAAACCCCTAACAACACAAAACACTAACACCCTAACAACAAACAACACTAACACCCTAACAACAAAAACCACTAAACCCCAACAAGAAACAACCCTAAACCCCTAACAACAAACAACACTAACCCCCTAACAACAAACAACCCTAACCCCTAAAAACCAAAAACACTAACCCACTAACAACAAACAACCCTAACCCACTAACAACAAACCACCCTAACACCCTAACCACAAACAACACTAACCCCCTAACAACAAACAACCCTAACCCCCTAACAACAAACAATCCTAACCCCCGAACAACCAACAACACTAACCCCCTAACCACAGTAAACACTAACACCCTAACAACAAAAACCACTAAACCCCAACAAGAAACAACCCTAAACCCCTAACAAAAAACAACACTAACCCCCTAACAACAAGCAACCCTAACCAAACAACAAAAAACCCTAACCCACTAACAACAAACAACACTAACACCCTAACAACAAACAACCCTAACCCCCTAACAACAAACAACACTAACCCCCTAACAACAAACAACCCTAACCCCCTAACAAGAAACAACACTAACCCCCTAACAACAAACAGCCCTAAACCCCTAACATCAAAGAACACTAACACCCTAACAACAAACAACCCTAACCCCCTACCAACAAACACTAACCCCCCAACAACAAACAACCCTAACCCCTGAAAACCAAAAACACTAACCCACTAACAACAAACAACCGTAACCCACTAACAACAAACAACCCTAACACCCTAACCACAAACAACACTAACCCCCTAACAACAAACAACCCTAACCCCCTAACAACAAACAATCCTAACCCCCGAACAACCAACAACACTAACCCCCTAACCACAGTAAACACTAACACCCTAACAACAAAAACCACCAAACCCCAACTAGAAACAACCCTAAACCCCTAACAACAAACAACACTAACCCCCTAACAACAAACAACCCTAACCAAACAACAAAAAACCCTAACCCACTAACAACAAACAACACTAACACCCTAAAAACAAACAACCCTAACCCCCTAACAACAAACAACACTAACACCCTAACAACAAACAACCCTAACCCCCTAACAACAAACAACCCTAAACCTCTAACATCAAAGAACACTAACACCCTAACAACAAACAACCCTAACCCCCTAACAACAAACACTAACCCCCAAACAACAAACAACCCTAACCCCTGAAAACCAAAAACACTAACCCACTAACAACAAACAACCCTAACCCACTAACAACAAACAACCCTAACACCCTAACAACAAACAACACTAACCCCCTAACAACAAACAACCCTAAACCCCTAACATCAAACAACACTAACCCCCTAACAACACAAAACACTAGCACCCTAACAACAACCAACCCTAACCCCTAAGAACAAACAACACTAACGCCCTAAGAACAAACAACTCTAACCCCCAGCAACGAACAATACTAAACCCCTAACAACACAAAACCTAACCCCTTATCAACAAACAACCCTAACCCACTAACAACACACAACCCTAACACCCTAACAACAAGCAACACTAACCCCCTAACAACAAACAACCCTAAACCACTAACATCAAACATCACTAACCCCCTAACAACACAAAACACTAACACCCTAACAACAAACAACACTAACACCCGAACAACAAAAACCACTAAACCCCAACAAGAAACAACCCTAAACCCCTAACAACAAACACTAACCCCCTAAAAACAAACAACACTAAACCCCTAACAAGAAACTACCCTAACCGCGTAACAACAAACAACCCTAACCCCCAAACAACAAACAACCCTAACCCCCTAACAACAAACAATCCTCACCCCCGAACAACCAACAACACTAACCCCCTAACCAAAATAAACACTAACACCCGAACAACAAAAACCACTAAACCCCAACAAGAAACAACCCTAAACCCCTAACAACAAAAAACACTAACCCCCTAACAACAAACAACCCTAACCAAACAACAAACAAACCTAACCCACTAACATGAAACAACACTAAGACCCTAACGACAAACAACCCTAACCCCCAAACAACAAACAACACTAACACCCTAACAACAAACAACCCTAACCCCCTAACAAACAACACTAACCCCCTAACAACAAACAACCCTAAACCCCTAACATCAAAGAACACTAACACCCTAACAACAAACAACACTAACACCCTAACAACAAACACTAACCCCCAAAAAACAAACAACCCTAACCCCTGAAAACCAAAAACACTAAACCACTAACAACACACAACCCTAACCCACTAACAACAAACAACCCTAACACCCTAAAAACAAACAAAACTAAACCCCTAACAACACAAAACACTAACACCCTAACAACAAACAACACTAACACCCTAACAACAAAAACCACTAAACCCCAACAAGAAACAACCCTAAACCCCTAACAACAAACAACACTAACCCCCTAACAACAAACAACCCTAACCCCTAAAAACCAAAAACACTAACCCACTAACAACAAACAACCCTAACCCACTAACAACAAACAACCCTAACACCCTAACCACAAACAACACTAACCCCCGAACAACAAACAACCCTAACCCCCTAACAACAAACAATCCTAACCCCCGAACAACCAACAACACTAAACCCCTAACCACAGTAAACACTAACACCCTAACAACAAAAACCACTAAACTCCAACAAGAAACAACCCTAAACCCCTAACAACAAACAACACTAACGCCCTAACAACAAACAACCCTAAGCAAACAACAAACAAACCTAACCCACTAACAAAAAACAACACTAACACCCTAACAACAAACACCCCTAACCCCCTAACAACAAACAACACTAACCCCCTAACAACAAACCCTAAACTCCTAACATCAAAGAACACTAACACCCTAACAACAAACAACACTAACCCCCTAAAAACAAACACTAACCCCCAAACAACAAACAACCCTAACCCCTAAAAACCAAAAACACTAACCCACTAACAACAAACAACCCTAAACCACTAACAACAAACAACCCTAACAGCCTAACAACAAACAACACTAACCCCCTAACAACAAACAACCCTAAACCCCTAACATCAAACAACACTATCCCCCTAACAACAAACAACCCTAAACCCCTAACATCAAAGAACACTAACACCCTAACAACAAACAACCCTAACCCCCTAAAAACAAACGCTAACCCCCAAACAACAAACAACCGTAACCCCTAAAAACCAAAAACACTAACCCACTAACAACAAACAACCGTAACCCACTAACAACAAACAACCCTAACACCCTAACCACAAACAACACTAACCCCCTAACAACAAACAACCCTAACCCCCTAACAACAATCCTAACCCCCGAACAACCAACAACACTAACCCCCTAACCACAGTAAACACTAACACCATAACAACAAAAACCACTAAACCCCAACAAGAAACAACCCTAAACCCCTAACAACAAACAACACTAACCCCCTAACACCAAACAACCCTAACCCCCTAACAACAAACAACCCTAACCAAACAACAAAAAACCCTAACCCACTAACAACAAACAACACTAACACCCTAACAACAAACAACCCTAACACCCTAACAACAAACAACACTAACACCCTAACAACAAACAACCCTAACCCCCTAACAACAAACAACCCTAAACCCCTGACATCAAAGAACACTAACACCCTAACAACAAACAACCCTAACCCCCTAACAACAAACACTAACCCCCAAACAACAAACAAACCTAACCCCTGAAAACCAAAAACACTAACCCACTAACAACAAACAACCCTAACCCACTAACAACAAACAACCCTAACACCCTAACAACAAAAAACACTAACCCAATAACAACAAACAACCCTAAACCCCTAACATCAAACAACACTACCCCCTAACAACACAAAACACTAACACCCTAACAACAACCAACCCTAACCCCTAAGAACAAACAACACTAACGCCCTAAGAACAAACAACACTAACCCCCAGCAACGAACAATACTAAACCCCTAACAACACAAAACCTAACCCCTTTTCAACAAACAACCCTAACCCACTAACAACAAACAACCCTAACACCCTAACAACAAGCAACACTAACCCCCTAACAACAAACAACCCTAAACCACTAACATCAAACATCACTAACCCCCTAACAACACAAAACACTAACACCCTAACAACAAACAACACTAACACCCTAACAACAAAAACCACTAAACCCCAACAAGAAACAACCCTAAACCCCTAACAACAAACACAAACCCCCTAACAACAAACAACACTAAACCTCTAACAAGAAACTACCCTAACCCCGTAACAACAAACAACACTAACCCCGTAACAACAAACAACCCTAACCCCCAAACAACAAACAACCCTAACCCCCTAAGAACAAACAACACTAACACCCTAACAACAAATAACCCTAACCCCCTAACAACAAACAACACTAACCCCCTAACAACAAACAACCCTAAACCCCTAACATCAAAGAACACTAACACCCTAACAACAAACAACCCTAACACCCTAACAACAAACACTAACCCCCAAACAACAAACAACCCTAACCCACTAACAACAAACAACCCTAACACCCTAAAAACAAACAACACTAAACCCCTAACAACACAAAACACTAACACCCTAACAACAAACAACACTAACACCCTAACAACAAAAACCACTAAACCCCAACAAGAAACAACCCTAAACCCCTAACAACAAACAACACTAACCCCCTAACAACAAACAACCCTAACCCCTAAAAACCAAAAACACTAACCCACTAACAACAAACAACCCTAACCCACTAACAACAAACCACCCTAACACCCTAACCACAAACAACACTAACCCCCTAACAACAAACAACCCTAACCCCCTAACAACAAACAATCCTAACCCCCGAACAACCAACAACACTAAACCCCTAACCACAGTAAACACTAACACCCTAACAACAAAAACCACTAAACTCCAACAAGAAACAACCCTAAACCCCTAACAACAAACAACACTAACGCCCTAACAACAAACAACCCTAAGCAAACAACAAACAAACCTAACCCACTAACAACAAACAACACTAACACCCTAACAACAAACACCCCTAACCCCCTAACAACAAACAACACTAACCCCCTAACAACAAACAACCCTAAACTCCTAACATCAAAGAACACTAACACCCTAACAACAAACAACACTAACCCCCTAAAAACAAACACTAACCCCCAAACAACAAACAACCCTAACCCCTAAAAACCAAAAACACTAACCCACTAACAACAAACAACCCTAAACCACTAACAACAAACAACCCTAACACCCTAACAACAAACAACACTAACCCCCTAACAACAAACAACCCTAAACCCCTAACATCAAACAACACTATCCCCCTAACAACAAACAACCCTAAACCCCTAACATCAAAGAACACTAACACCCTAACAACAAACAACCCTAAACCCCTAACAACAAACGCTAACCCCCAAACAACAAACAACCGTAACCCCTAAAAACCAAAAACACTAACCCACTAACAACAAACAACCCTAACCCACTAACAACAAACAACCCTAACACCCTAACCACAAACAACACTAACCCCCTAACAACAAACAACCCTAACACCCAACAACAAACAATCCTAACCCCCGAACAACCAACAACACTAACCCCCTAACCACAGTAAACACTAACACCCTAACAACAAAAACCACTAAACCCCAACAAGAAACAACCCTAAACCCCTAACAACAAACAACACTAACCCCCTAACAACAAACAACCCTAAACCCCTAACATCAAAGAACACTAACACCCTAACAACAAACAACCCTAGCCCCTTAACAACAAACAACACTAACCCCCTAACAACACAAAACACTAACACCCTAACAACAGACAACACTAACACCCTAACAACAAAAACCACTAAACCCCATCAAGAAACAACCCTAAACCCCTAACAACAAACAACACTAACCCCCTAACAAGAAACAACACTAACCCCCTAACAACAAACAACACTAACCCCCTAACAACAAACAACACTAACACCCTAACAACAACCAACCCTAAACCCCTAACATCAAAGAACACTAACACCCTAACAACAAACAACCCTAACCCCCTAACAACAAACACTAACCCCCAAACAACAAACAACCCTAACCCCTGAAAACCAAAAACACTAAACCACTAACAACAAACAACCCTAACCCACTAACAACAAACAACCCTAACACCCTAAAAACAAACAACACTAAACCCCTAACAACACAAAACACTAACACCCTAACAACAAACAACACTAACACCCTAACAACAAAAACCACTAAACCCCAACAAGAAACAACCCTAAACCCCTAACAACAAACAACACTAACCCCCTAACAACAAACAACCCTAACCCCTAAAAACCAAAAACACTAACCCACTAACAACAAACAACCCTAACCCACTAACAACAAACCACCCTAACACCCTAACCACAAACAACACTAACCCCCTAACAACAAACAACCCTAACCCCCTAACAACAAACAATCCTAACCCCCGAACAACCAACAACACTAACCCCCTAACCACAGTAAACACTAACACCCTAACAACAAAAACCACTAAACCCCAACAAGAAACAACCCTAAACCCCTAACAAAAAACAACACTAACCCCCTAACAACAAGCAACCCTAACCAAACAACAAAAAACCCTAACCCACTAACAACAAACAACACTAACACCCTAACAACAAACAACCCTAACCCCCTAACAACAAACAACACTAACCCCCTAACAACAAACAACCCTAACCCCCTAACAAGAAACAACACTAACCCCCTAACAACAAACAGCCCTAAACCCCTAACATCAAAGAACACTAACACCCTAACAACAAACAACCCTAACCCCCTAACAACAAACACTAACCCCCAAACAACAAACAACCCTAACCCCTGAAAACCAAAAACACTAACCCACTAACAACAAACAACCGTAACCCACTAACAACAAACAACCCTAACACCCTAACCACAAACAACACTAACCCCCTAACAACAAACAACCCTAACCCCCTAACAACAAACAATCCTAACCCCCGAACAACCAACAACACTAACCCCCTAACCACAGTAAACACTAACACCCTAACAACAAAAACCACCAAACCCCAACTAGAAACAACCCTAAACCCCTAACAACAAACAACACTAACCCCCTAACAACAAACAACCCTAACCAAACAACAAAAAACCCTAACCCACTAACAACAAACAACACTAACACCCTAAAAACAAACAACCCTAACCCCCTAACAACAAACAACACTAACACCCTAACAACAAACAACCCTAACCCCCTAACAACAAACAACCCTAAACCTCTAACATCAAAGAACACTAACACCCTAACAACAAACAACCCTAACCCCCTAACAACAAACACTAACCCCCAAACAACAAACAACCCTAACCCCTGAAAACCAAAAACACTAACCCACTAACAACAAACAACCCTAACCCACTAACAACAAACAACCCTAACACCCTAACAACAAACAACACTAACCCCCTAACAACAAACAACCCTAAACCCCTAACATCAAACAACACTAACCCCCTAACAACACAAAACACTAGCACCCTAACAACAACCAACCCTAACCCCTAAGAACAAACAACACTAACGCCCTAAGAACAAACAACTCTAACCCCCAGCAACGAACAATACTAAACCCCTAACAACACAAAACCTAACCCCTTATCAACAAACAACCCTAACCCACTAACAACACACAACCCTAACACCCTAACAACAAGCAACACTAACCCCCTAACAACAAACAACCCTAAACCACTAACATCAAACATCACTAACCCCCTAACAACACAAAACACTAACACCCTAACAACAAACAACACTAACACCCTAACAACAAAAACCACTAAACCCCAACAAGAAACAACCCTAAACCCCTAACAACAAACAACACTAACCCCCTAACAACAAACAACCCTAACCCCTAAAAACCAAAAACACTAACCCACTAACAACAAACAACCCTAACCCACTAACAACAAACAACCCTAACACCCTAACCACAAACAACACTAACCCCCGAACAACAAACAACCCTAACCCCCTAACAACAAACAATCCTAACCCCCGAACAACCAACAACACTAAACCCCTAACCACAGTAAACACTAACACCCTAACAACAAAAACCACTAAACTCCAACAAGAAACAACCCTAAACCCCTAACAACAAACAACACTAACGCCCTAACAACAAACAACCCTAAGCAAACAACAAACAAACCTAACCCACTAACAACAAACAACACTAACACCCTAACAACAAACACCCCTAACCCCCTAACAACAAACAACACTAACCCCCTAACAACAAACAACCCTAAACTCCTAACATCAAAGAACACTAACACCCTAACAACAAACAACACTAACCCCCTAAAAACAAACACTAACCCCCAAACAACAAACAACCCTAACCCCTAAAAACCAAAAACACTAACCCACTAACAACAAACAACCCTAAACCACTAACAACAAACAACCCTAACAGCCTAACAACAAACAACACTAACCCCCTAACAACAAACAACCCTAAACCCCTAACATCAAACAACACTATCCCCCTAACAACAAACAACCCTAAACCCCTAACATCAAAGAACACTAACACCCTAACAACAAACAACCCTAACCCCCTAACAACAAACGCTAACCCCCAAACAACAAACAACCGTAACCCCTAAAAACCAAAAACACTAACCCACTAACAACAAACAACCCTAACCCACTAACAACAAACAACCCTAACACCCTAACCACAAACAACACTAACCCCCTAACAACAAACAACCCTAACACCCAACAACAAACAATCCTAACCCCCGAACAACCAACAACACTAACCCCCTAACCACAGTAAACACTAACACCCTAACAACAAAAACCACTAAACCCCAACAAGAAACAACCCTAAACCCCTAACAACAAACAACACTAACCCCCTAACAACAAACAACCCTAACCAAACAACAAAAAACCCTAACCCACTAACAACAAACAACACTAACACCCTAACAACAAACAACCCTAACACCCTAACAACAAACAACACTAACACCCTAACAACAAACAACCCTAACCCCCTAACAACAAACAACCCTAAACCCCTGACATCAAAGAACACTAACACCCTAACAACAAACAACCCTAACCCCCTAAAAACAAACACTAACCCCCAAACAACAAACAACCCTAACCCCTGAAAACCAAAAACACTAACCCACTAACAACAAACAACCCTAACCCACTAACAACAAACAACCCTAACACCCTAACAACAAACAACACTAACCCCCTAACAACAAACAACCCTAAACCCCTAACATCAAACAACACTACCCCCTAACAACACAAAACACTAACACCCTAACAACAACCAACCCTAACCCCTAAGAACAAACAACACTAACGCCCTAAGAACAAACAACACTAACCCCCAGCAACGAACAATACTAAACCCCTAACAACACAAAACCTAACCCCTTTTCAACAAACAACCCTAACCCACTAACAACAAACAACCCTAACACCCTAACAACAAGCAACACTAACCCCCTAACAACAAACAACCCTAAACCACTAACATCAAACATCACTAACCCCCTAACAACACAAAACACTAACACCTTAACAACAAACAACACTAACACCCTAACAACAAAAACGACTAAACCCCAACAAGAAACAACCCTAAACCCCTAACAACAAACACAAAGCCCCTAACAACAAACAACACTAAACCTCTAACAAGAAACTACCCTAACCCCGTAACAACAAACAACACTAACCCCGTAACAACAAACAACCCTAACCCCCAAACAACAAACAACCCTAACCCCCTAACAACAAACAATCCTAACCCCGGAACAACCAACAACACTAACGCCCTAACCACAATAAACACTAACACCCGAACAACAAAAACCACTAAACCCCAACAAGAAACAACCCTAAACCCCTAACAACAAAAAACACTAACCCCCTAACAACAAACAACCCTAACCAAACAACAAACAAACCTAATCCACTAACAACAAACAACACTAACACCCTAACGACAAACAACCCTAACTCCCTAAGAACAAACAACACTAACACCCTAACAACAAACAACCCTAACCCCCTAACAACAAACAACACTAACCCCCTAACAACAAACAACCCTAAACCCCTAACATCAAAGAACACTAACACCCTAACAACAAACAACCCTAGCCCCTTAACAACAAACAACACTAACCCCCTAACAACACAAAACACTAACACCCTAACAACAGACAACACTAACACCCTAACAACAAAAACCACTAAACCCCAACAAGAAACAACCCTAAACCCCTAACAACAAACAACACTAACCCCCTAACAAGAAACAACACTAACCCCCTAACAACAAACAACACTAACCCCCTAACAACAAACAACACTAACACCCTAACAACAACCAACCCTAAACCCCTAACATCAAAGAACACTAACACCCTAACAACAAACAACCCTAACCCCCTAACAACAAACACTAACCCCCAAACAACAAACAACCCTAACCCCTGAAAACCAAAAACACTAAACCACTAACAACAAACAACCCTAACCCACTAACAACAAACAACCCTAACACCCTAAAAACAAACAACACTAAACCCCTAACAACACAAAACACTAACACCCTAACAACAAACAACACTAACACCCTAACAACAAAAACCACTAAACCCCAACAAGAAACAACCCTAAACCCCTAACAACAAACAACACTAACCCCCTAACAACAAACAACCCTAACCCCTAAAAACCAAAAACACTAACCCACTAACAACAAACAACCCTAACCCACTAACAACAAACCACCCTAACACCCTAACCACAAACAACACTAACCCCCTAACAACAAACAACCCTAACCCCCTAACAACAAACAATCCTAACCCCCGAACAACCAACAACACTAACCCCCTAACCACAGTAAACACTAACACCCTAACAACAAAAACCACTAAACCCCAACAAGAAACAACCCTAAACCCCTAACAAAAAACAACACTAACCCCCTAACAACAAGCAACCCTAACCAAACAACAAAAAACCCTAACCCACTAACAACAAACAACACTAACACCCTAACAACAAACAACCCTAACCCCCTAACAACAAACAACACTAACCCCCTAACAACAAACAACCCTAACCCCCTAACAAGAAACAACACTAACCCCCTAACAACAAACAGCCCTAAACCCCTAACATCAAAGAACACTAACACCCTAACAACAAACAACCCTAACCCCCTACCAACAAACACTAACCCCCCAACAACAAACAACCCTAACCCCTGAAAACCAAAAACACTAACCCACTAACAACAAACAACCGTAACCCACTAACAACAAACAACCCTAACACCCTAACCACAAACAACACTAACCCCCTAACAACAAACAATCCTAACCCCCTAACAACAAACAATCCTAACCCCCGAACAACCAACAACACTAACCCCCTAACCACAGTAAACACTAACACCCTAACAACAAAAACCACCAAACCCCAACTAGAAACAACCCTAAACCCCTAACAACAAACAACACTAACCCCCTAACAACAAACAACCCTAACCAAACAACAAAAAACCCTAACCCACTAACAACAAACAACACTAACACCCTAAAAACAAACAACCCTAACCCCCTAACAACAAACAACACTAACACCCTAACAACAAACAACCCTAACCCCCTAACAACAAACAACCCTAAACCTCTAACATCAAAGAACACTAACACCCTAACAACAAACAACCCTAACCCCCTAACAACAAACACTAACCCCCAAACAACAAACAACCCTAACCCCTGAAAACCAAAAACACTAACCCACTAACAACAAACAACCCTAACCCACTAACAACAAACAACCCTAACACCCTAACAACAAACAACACTAACCCCCTAACAACAAACAACCCTAAACCCCTAACATCAAACAACACTAACCCCCTAACAACACAAAACACTAGCACCCTAACAACAACCAACCCTAACCCCTAAGAACAAACAACACTAACGCCCTAAGAACAAACAACTCTAACCCCCAGCAACGAACAATACTAAACCCCTAACAACACAAAACCTAACCCCTTATCAACAAACAACCCTAACCCACTAACAACACACAACCCTAACACCCTAACAACAAGCAACACTAACCCCCTAACAACAAACAACCCTAAACCACTAACATCAAACATCACTAACCCCCTAACAACACAAAACACTAACACCCTAACAACAAACAACACTAACACCCTAACAACAAAAACCACTAAACCCCAACAAGAAACAACCCTAAACCCCTAACAACAAACAACACTAACCCCCTAACAACAAACAACCCTAACCCCTAAAAACCAAAAACACTAACCCACTAACAACAAACAACCCTAACCCACTAACAACAAACAACCCTAACACCCTAACCACAAACAACACTAACCCCCGAACAACAAACAACCCTAACCCCCTAACAACAAACAATCCTAACCCCCGAACAACCAACAACACTAAACCCCTAACCACAGTAAACACTAACACCCTAACAACAAAAACCACTAAACTCCAACAAGAAACAACCCTAAACCCCTAACAACAAACAACACTAACGCCCTAACAACAAACAACCCTAAGCAAACAACAAACAAACCTAACCCACTAACAACAAACAACACTAACACCCTAACAACAAACACCCCTAACCCCCTAACAACAAACAACACTAACCCCCTAACAACAAACAACCCTAAACTCCTAACATCAAAGAACACTAACACCCTAACAACAAACAACACTAACCCCCTAAAAACAAACACTAACCCCCAAACAACAAACAACCCTAACCCCTAAAAACCAAAAACACTAACCCACTAACAACAAACAACCCTAAACCACTAACAACAAACAACCCTAACAGCCTAACAACAAACAACACTAACCCCCTAACAACAAACAACCCTAAACCCCTAACATCAAACAACACTATCCCCCTAACAACAAACAACCCTAAACCCCTAACATCAAAGAACACTAACACCCTAACAACAAACAACCCTAACCCCCTAACAACAAACGCTAACCCCCAAACAACAAACAACCGTAACCCCTAAAAACCAAAAACACTAACCCACTAACAACAAACAACCCTAACCCACTAACAACAAACAACCCTAACACCCTAACCACAAACAACACTAACCCCCTAACAACAAACAACCCTAACACCCAACAACAAACAATCCTAACCCCCGAACAACCAACAACACTAACCCCCTAACCACAGTAAACACTAACACCCTAACAACAAAAACCACTAAACCCCAACAAGAAACAACCCTAAACCCCTAACAACAAACAACACTAACCCCCTAACAACAAACAACCCTAACCAAACAACAAAAAACCCTAACCCACTAACAACAAACAACACTAACACCCTAACAACAAACAACCCTAACACCCTAACAATAAACAACACTAACACCCTAACAACAAACAACCCTAACCCCCTAACAACAAACAACCCTAAACCCCTGACATCAAAGAACACTAACACCCTAACAACAAACAACCCTAACCCCCTAAAAACAAACACTAACCCCCAAACAACAAACAACCCTAACCCCTGAAAACCAAAAACACTAACCCACTAACAACAAACAACCCTAACCCACTAACAACAAACAACCCTAACACCCTAACAACAAACAACACTAACCCCCTAACAACAAACAACCCTAAACCCCTAACATCAAACAACACTACCCCCTAACAACACAAAACACTAACACCCTAACAACAACCAACCCTAACCCCTAAGAACAAACAACACTAACGCCCTAAGAACAAACAACACTAACCCCCAGCAACGAACAATACTAAACCCCTAACAACACAAAACCTAACCCCTTTTCAACAAACAACCCTAACCCACTAACAACAAACAACCCTAACACCCTAACAACAAGCAACACTAACCCCCTAACAACAAACAACCCTAAACCACTAACATCAAACATCACTAACCCCCTAACAACACAAAACACTAACACCTTAACAACAAACAACACTAACACCCTAACAACAAAAACGACTAAACCCCAACAAGAAACAACCCTAAACCCCTAACAACAAACACAAAGCCCCTAACAACAAACAACACTAAACCTCTAACAAGAAACTACCCTAACCCCGTAACAACAAACAACACTAACCCCGTAACAACAAACAACCCTAACCCCCAAACAACAAACAACCCTAACCCCCTAACAACAAACAATCCTAACCCCGGAACAACCAACAACACTAACGCCCTAACCACAATAAACACTAACACCCGAACAACAAAAACCACTAAACCCCAACAAGAAACAACCCTAAACCCCTAACAACAAAAAACACTAACCCCCTAACAACAAACAACCCTAACCAAACAACAAACAAACCTAATCCACTAACAACAAACAACACTAACACCCTAACGACAAACAACCCTAACTCCCTAAGAACAAACAACACTAAAACCCTAACAACAAACAACCCTAACCCCCTAACAACAAACAACACTAACCCCCTAACAACAAACAACCCTAAACCCCTAACATCAAAGAACACTAACACCCTAACAACAAACAACCCTAGCCCCTTAACAACAAACAACACTAACCCCCTAACAACACAAAACACTAACACCCTAACAACAGACAACACTAACACCCTAACAACAAAAACCACTAAACCCCAACAAGAAACAACCCTAAACCCCTAACAACAAACAACACTAACCCCCTAACAAGAAACAACACTAACCCCCTAACAACAAACAACACTAACCCCCTAACAACAAACAACACTAACACCCTAACAACAACCAACCCTAAACCCCTAACATCAAAGAACACTAACACCCTAACAACAAACAACCCTAACCCCCTAACAACAAACACTAACCCCCAAACAACAAACAACCCTAACCCCTGAAAACCAAAAACACTAAACCACTAACAACAAACAACCCTAACCCACTAACAACAAACAACCCTAACACCCTAAAAACAAACAACACTAAACCCCTAACAACACAAAACACTAACACCCTAACAACAAACAACACTAACACCCTAACAACAAAAACCACTAAACCCCAACAAGAAACAACCCTAAACCCCTAACAACAAACAACACTAACCCCCTAACAACAAACAACCCTAACCCCTAAAAACCAAAAACACTAACCCACTAACAACAAACAACCCTAACCCACTAACAACAAACCACCCTAACACCCTAACCACAAACAACACTAACCCCCTAACAACAAACAACCCTAACCCCCTAACAACAAACAATCCTAACCCCCGAACAACCAACAACACTAACCCCCTAACCACAGTAAACACTAACACCCTAACAACAAAAACCACTAAACCCCAACAAGAAACAACCCTAAACCCCTAACAAAAAACAACACTAACCCCCTAACAACAAGCAACCCTAACCAAACAACAAAAAACCCTAACCCACTAACAACAAACAACACTAACACCCTAACAACAAACAACCCTAACCCCCTAACAACAAACAACACTAACCCCCTAACAACAAACAACCCTAACCCCCTAACAAGAAACAACACTAACCCCCTAACAACAAACAGCCCTAAACCCCTAACATCAAAGAACACTAACACCCTAACAACAAACAACCCTAACCCCCTACCAACAAACACTAACCCCCCAACAACAAACAACCCTAACCCCTGAAAACCAAAAACACTAACCCACTAACAACAAACAACCGTAACCCACTAACAACAAACAACCCTAACACCCTAACCACAAACAACACTAACCCCCTAACAACAAACAACCCTAACCCCCTAACAACAAACAATCCTAACCCCCGAACAACCAACAACACTAACCCCCTAACCACAGTAAACACTAACACCCTAACAACAAAAACCACCAAACCCCAACTAGAAACAACCCTAAACCCCTAACAACAAACAACACTAACCCCCTAACAACAAACAACCCTAACCAAACAACAAAAAACCCTAACCCACTAACAACAAACAACACTAACACCCTAAAAACAAACAACCCTAACCCCCTAACAACAAACAACACTAACACCCTAACAACAAACAACCCTAACCCCCTAACAACAAACAACCCTAAACCTCTAACATCAAAGAACACTAACACCCTAACAACAAACAACCCTAACCCCCTAACAACAAACACTAACCCCCAAACAACAAACAACCCTAACCCCTGAAAACCAAAAACACTAACCCACTAACAACAAACAACCCTAACCCACTAACAACAAACAACCCTAACACCCTAACAACAAACAACACTAACCCCCTAACAACAAACAACCCTAAACCCCTAACATCAAACAACACTAAACCCCTAACAACACAAAACACTAGCACCCTAACAACAACCAACCCTAACCCCTAAGAACAAACAACACTAACGCCCTAAGAACAAACAACTCTAACCCCCAGCAACGAACAATACTAAACCCCTAACAACACAAAACCTAACCCCTTATCAACAAACAACCCTAACCCACTAACAACACACAACCCTAACACCCTAACAACAAGCAACACTAACCCCCTAACAACAAACAACCCTAAACCACTAACATCAAACATCACTAACCCCCTAACAACACAAAACACTAACACCCTAACAACAAACAACACTAACACCCTAACAACAAAAACCACTAAACCCCAACAAGAAACAACCCTAAACCCCTAACAACAAACACTAACCCCCTAAAAACAAACAACACTAAACCCCTAACAAGAAACTACCCTAACCGCGTAACAACAAACAACCCTAACCCCCAAACAACAAACAACCCTAACCCCCTAACAACAAACAATCCTCACCCCCGAACAACCAACAACACTAACCCCCTAACCAAAATAAACACTAACACCCGAACAACAAAAACCACTAAACCCCAACAAGAAACAACCCTAAACCCCTAACAACAAAAAACACTAACCCCCTAACAACAAACAACCCTAACCAAACAACAAACAAACCTAACCCACTAACATGAAACAACACTAAGACCCTAACGACAAACAACCCTAACCCCCAAACAACAAACAACACTAACACCCTAACAACAAACAACCCTAACCCCCTAACAAACAACACTAACCCCCTAACAACAAACAACCCTAAACCCCTAACATCAAAGAACACTAACACCCTAACAACAAACAACACTAACACCCTAACAACAAACACTAACCCCCAAAAAACAAACAACCCTAACCCCTGAAAACCAAAAACACTAAACCACTAACAACACACAACCCTAACCCACTAACAACAAACAACCCTAACACCCTAAAAACAAACAACACTAAACCCCTAACAACACAAAACACTAACACCCTAACAACAAACAACACTAACACCCTAACAACAAAAACCACTAAACCCCAACAAGAAACAACCCTAACCCCCTAACAAGAAACAACACTAACCCCCTAACAACAAACAGCCCTAAACCCCTAACATCAAAGAACACTAACACCCTAACAACAAACAACCCTAACCCCCTACCAACAAACACTAACCCCCAAACAACAAACAACCCTAACCCCTGAAAACCAAAAACACTAACCCACTAACAACAAACAACCGTAACCCACTAACAACAAACAACCCTAACACCCTAACCACAAACAACACTAACCCCCTAACAACAAACAACCCTAACCCCCTAACAACAAACAATCCTAACCCCCGAACAACCAACAACACTAACCCCCTAACCACAGTAAACACTAACACCCTAACAACAAAAACCACCAAACCCCAACTAGAAACAACCCTAAACCCCTAACAACAAACAACACTAACCCCCTAACAACAAACAACCCTAACCAAACAACAAAAAACCCTAACCCACTAACAACAAACAACACTAACACCCTAAAAACAAACAACCCTAACCCCCTAACAACAAACAACACTAACACCCTAACAACAAACAACCCTAACCCCCTAACAACAAACAACCCTAAACCTCTAACATCAAAGAACACTAACACCCTAACAACAAACAACCCTAACCCCCTAACAACAAACACTAACCCCCAAACAACAAACAACCCTAACCCCTGAAAACCAAAAACACTAACCCACTAACAACAAACAACCCTAACCCACTAACAACAAACAACCCTAACACCCTAACAACAAACAACACTAACCCCCTAACAACAAACAACCCTAAACCCCTAACATCAAACAACACTAACCCCCTAACAACACAAAACACTAGCACCCTAACAACAACCAACCCTAACCCCTAAGAACAAACAACACTAACGCCCTAAGAACAAACAACTCTAACCCCCAGCAACGAACAATACTAAACCCCTAACAACACAAAACCTAACCCCTTATCAACAAACAACCCTAACCCACTAACAACACACAACCCTAACACCCTAACAACAAGCAACACTAACCCCCTAACAACAAACAACCCTAAACCACTAACATCAAACATCACTAACCCCCTAACAACACAAAACACTAACACCCTAACAACAAACAACACTAACACCCTAACAACAAAAACCACTAAACCCCAACAAGAAACAACCCTAAACCCCTAACAACAAACACTAACCCCCTAAAAACAAACAACACTAAACCCCTAACAAGAAACTACCCTAACCGCATAACAACAAACAACCCTAACCCCCAAACAACAAACAACCCTAACCCCCTAACAACAAACAATCCTCACCCCCGAACAACCAACAACACTAACCCCCTAACCAAAATAAACACTAACACCCGAACAACAAAAACCACTAAACCCCAACAAGAAACAACCCTAAACCCCTAACAACAAAAAACACTAACCCCCTAACAACAAACAACCCTAACCAAACAACAAACAAACCTAACCCACTAACATGAAACAACACTAAGACCCTAACGACAAACAACCCTAACCCCCAAACAACAAACAACACTAACACCCTAACAACAAACAACCCTAACCCCCTAACAAACAACACTAACCCCCTAACAACAAACAACCCTAAACCCCTAACATCAAAGAACACTAACACCCTAACAACAAACAACACTAACACCCTAACAACAAACACTAACCCCCAAAAAACAAACAACCCTAACCCCTGAAAACCAAAAACACTAAACCACTAACAACACACAACCCTAACCCACTAACAACAAACAACCCTAACACCCTAAAAACAAACAACACTAAACCCCTAACAACACAAAACACTAACACCCTAACAACAAACAACACTAACACCCTAACAACAAAAACCACTAAACCCCAACAAGAAACAACCCTAAACCCCTAACAACAAACAACACTAACCCCCTAACAACAAACAACCCTAACCCCTAAAAACCAAAAACACTAACCCACTAACAACAAACAACCCTAACACCCTAACCACAAACAACACTAACCCCCGAACAACAAACAACCCTAACCCCCTAACAACAAACAATCCTAACCCCCGAACAACCAACAACACTAAACCCCTAACCACAGTAAACACTAACACCCTAACAACAAAAACCACTAAACTCCAACAAGAAACAACCCTAAACCCCTAACAACAAACAACACTAACGCCCTAACAACAAACAACCCTAAGCAAACAACAAACAAACCTAACCCACTAACAACAAACAACACTAACACCCTAACAACAAACACCCCTAACCCCCTAACAACAAACAACACTAACCCCCTAACAACAAACAACCCTAAACTCCTAACATCAAAGAACACTAACACCCTAACAACAAACAACACTAACCCCCTAAAAACAAACACTAACCCCCAAACAACAAACAACCCTAACCCCTAAAAACCAAAAACACTAACCCACTAACAACAAACAACCCTAAACCACTAACAACAAACAACCCTAACAGCCTAACAACAAACAACACTAACCCCCTAACAACAAACAACCCTAAACCCCTAACATCAAACAACACTATCCCCCTAACAACAAACAACCCTAAACCCCTAACATCAAAGAACACTAACACCCTAACAACAAACAACCCTAACCCCCTAACAACAAACGCTAACCCCCAAACAACAAACAACCGTAACCCCTAAAAACCAAAAACACTAACCCACTAACAACAAACAACCCTAACCCACTAACAACAAACAACCCTAACACCCTAACCACAAACAACACTAACCCCCTAACAACAAACAACCCTAACCCCCAAAACAACAAACAATCCTAACCCCCGAACAACCAACAACACTAACCCCCTAACCACAGTAAACACTAACACCCTAACAACAAAAACCACTAAACCCCAACAAGAAACAACCCTAAACCCCTAACAAAAAACAACACTAACCCCCTAACAACAAGCAACCCTAACCAAACAACAAAAAACCCTAACACACTAACAACAAACAACACTAACACCCTAACAACAAACAACCCTAACCCCCTAACAACAAACAACACTAACACCCTAACAACAAACAACCCTAACCCCCTAACAAGAAACAACACTAACCCCCTAACAACAAACAGCCCTAAACCCCTAACATCAAAGAACACTAACACCCTAACAACAAACAACTCTAACCCCCTAAGAACAAACACTAACACCCAAACAACAAACAACCCTAACCCCTAAAAACCAAAAACACTAACCCACTAACAACAAACAAACCTAAACCACTAACAATAAACAACCCTAACACCCTAACAACAACCAACCCTAACCCCTAAGAACAAACAACACTAACGCCCTAAGAACAAACAACACTAACCCCCAGCAACGAACAATACTAAACCCCTAACAACACAAAACCTAACCCCCTGTCAACAAACAACCCTAACCCACTAACAACAAGCACCCCTAACACCCTAACAACAAACAACAATAACCCCCTAACAACAAACAACCCTAAACCACTAACATCAAACATCACTAACCCCCTAACAACACAAAACACTAACACCCTAACAACAAACAACCCTAGCCCCCTCACAACAAACACTAACCCCCAAACAACAAACCACCCTAACCCGTAAAAACCAAAAACACTAACCCACTAACAACAAACAACCCTAACCCACTAACAACAAACAACCCTAACCCCCTAACAACAAACAACCCTAAACCCCTAACATCAAACAACACTAACGCCCTAAAACACAAAACACTAACACCCTAACAACAAACAACACTAACACCCTAACAACAAAAACCACTAAACCCCAACAAGAAACAACCCTAAACCCCAACAACAAACACTAACCCCCTAACAAAAAACAACACTAAACCCCTAACAAGAAACTACCCTAACCCCGTAACAACAAACAACACTAACCCCGTAACAACAAACAACAGTAACCTCCAAACAACAAACAACCCTAACCCCCTAACAACAAACAATCCTAATCCCCGAACAACTAACAACACTAACCCCATAACCACAGTAAACACTAACACCCTAACAACAAAAACCACTAAACTCCAACAAGAAACAACCCTAAACCCCTAACAACAAACAACACTAACGCCCTAACAACAAACAACCCTAAGCAAACAACAAACAAACCTAACCCACTAACAACAAACAACACTAACACCCTAACAACAAACACCCCAACCCCCTAACAACAAACAACACTAACACCCTAACAACAAACAACCCTAACCCCTAAAAACCAAAAACACTAACCCACTAACAACAACCAACCCTAACCCACTAACAACAAACAACCGTAACCCCCTAACAACAAACAACCCTAAACCCCTAACATCAAACAACACTAACCCCCTAACAACACAAAACACTAACCCCCTAACAACAAACAACACTAACTCCCTAACAACAAACAATCCTAAACCCCTAACATCAAAGAACACTAACCCCCTAACAACAAACAACCCTAACCCACTAACAACAAACACTAACCCCCAAACAACAAACAACCCTAACCCCCTAACAACAAACAATCCTAACCCCCGAACAACCAACAACACTAACCCCCTAACCACAGTAAACACTAACACCCTAACAACAAAAACCACTAAACCCCAACAAGAAACAACCCTAAACCCCTAACAACAAACAACACTATACCCTAACAACAAACAACCCTAACCAAACAACAAAAAAACCTAACCCACTAACAACAAACAACACTAACACCCTAACAACAAACAACCCTAAACCCCTAACATCAAAGAACACTAACACCCTAACAACAAACAACCCTAACCCCCTAACAACAAACACTAACCCCCAAACAACAAACAACCCTAACCCCTGAAAACCAAAAACACTACACCACTAAAAACAAACAACCCTAACCCACTAACAACAAACAACCCTAACACCCTAACAACAAACAACACTAACCCCCTAACAACAAACAACCCTAAACCCCTAACATCAAACAACACTAAACCCCTAACAACACAAAACACTAACACCCTAACAACAAACAACACTAACACCCTAACAACAAAAACCACTAAACCCCAACAAGAAACAACCCTAAACCCCTAACAACAAACAACACTAACCCCCTAACAACAAACAACCCTAACCCCTAAAAACCAAAAACACTAACCCACTAACAACAAACAACCCTAACCCACTAACAACAAACCACCCTAACACCCTAACCACAAACAACACTAACCCCCTAACAACAAACAACCCTAACCCCCTAACAACAAACAATCCTAACCCCCGAACAACCAACAACACTAACCCCCTAACCACAGTAAACACTAACACCCTAACAACAAAAACCACTAAACCCCAACAAGAAACAACCCTAAACCCCTAACAAAAAACAACACTAACCCCCTAACAACAAGCAACCCTAACCAAACAACAAAAAACACTAACCCACTAACAACAAACAACACTAACACCCTAACAACAAACAACCCTAACCCCCTAACAACAAACAACACTAACACCCTAACAACAAACAACCCTAACCCCCTAACAAGAAACAACACTAACCCCCTAACAACAAACAGCCCTAAACCCCTAACATCAAAGAACACTAACACCCTAACAACAAACACCCCTAACCCCCTAACAACAAACAACACTAACCCCCTAACAACAAACAACCCTAAACTCCTAACATCAAAGAACACTAACACCCTAACAACAAACAACACTAACCCCCTAAAAACAAACACTAACCCCCAAACAACAAACAACCCTAACCCCTAAGAACCAAAAACACTCCCCCACTAACAACAAACAACCCTAAACCACTAACAACAAACAACCCTAACACCCTAACAACAAACAACACTAACCCCCTAACAACAAAGAACCCTAAACCCCTAACATCAAACAACACTAACCCCCTAACAACAAACAAACCTAAACCCCTAACATCAAAGAACACTAACACCCTAACAACAAACAACCCTAACCCCCTAACAACAAACGCTAACCCCCAAACAACAAACAACCCTAAACCCTAAAAACCAAAAACACTAACCCACTAACAACAAACAACCCTAACCCACTAACAACAAACAACCCTAACACCCTAACCACAAACAAAACTAACCCCCTAACAACAAACAACCCTAACCCCCTAACAACAAACAATCCTAACCCCCGAACAACCAACAACACTAACCCCCTAACCACAGTAAACACTAACACCATAACAACAAAAACCACTAAACCCCAACAAGAAACAACCCTAAACCCCTAACAACAAACAACACTAACCCCCTAACAACAAACAACCCTAACCCCCTAACAACAAACAACCCTAACCAAACAACAAAAAACCCTAACCCACTAACAACAAACAACACTAACACCCTAACAACAAACAACCCTAACACCCTAACAACAAACAACACTAACACCCTAACAACAAACAACCCTAACCCCCTAACAACAAACAACCCTAAACCCCTGACATCAAAGAACACTAACACCCTAACAACAAAAAACCCTAACCCCCTAACAACAAACACTAACCCCCAAACAACAAACAAACCTAACCCCTGAAAACCAAAAACACTAACCCACTAACAACAAACAACCCTAACCCACTAACAACAAACAACCCTAACACCCTAACAACAAAAAACACTAACCCAATAACAACAAACAACCCTAAACCCCTAACATCAAACAACACTACCCCCTAACAACACAAAACACTAACACCCTAACAACAACCAACCCTAACCCCTAAGAACAAACAACACTAACGCCCTAAGAACAAACAACACTAACCCCCAGCAACGAACAATACTAAACCCCTAACAACACAAAACCTAACCCCTTTTCAACAAACAACCCTAACCCACTAACAACAAACAACCCTAACACCCTAACAACAAGCAACACTAACCACCTAACAACAAACAACCCTAAACCACTAACATCAAACATCACTAACCCCCTAACAACACAAAACACTAACACCTTAACAACAAACAACACTAACACCCTAACAACAAAAACGACTAAACCCCAACAAGAAACAACCCTAAACCCCTAACAACAAACACAAAGCCCCTAACAACAAACAACACTAAACCTCTAACAAGAAACTACCCTAACCCCGTAACAACAAACAACACTAACCCCGTAACAACAAACAACCCTAACCCCCAAACAACAAACAACCCTAACCCCCTAACAACAAACAATCCTAACCCCCGAACAACCAACAACACTAACGCCCTAACCACAATAAACACTACCACCCGAACAACAAAAACCACTAAACCCCAACAAGAAACAACCCTAAACCCCTAACAACAAACAACACTAACCCCCTAACAACAAACAACCCTAACCCCTAAAAACCAAAAACACTAACCCACTAACAACAAACAACCCTAACCCACTAACAACAAACAACCCTAACACCCTAACCACAAACAACACTAACCCCCGAACAACAAACAACCCTAACCCCCTAACAACAAACAATCCTAACCCCCGAACAACCAACAACACTAAACCCCTAACCACAGTAAACACTAACACCCTAACAGCAAAAACCACTAAACTCCAACAAGAAACAACCCTAAACCCCTAACAACAAACAACACTAACGCCCTAACAACAAACAACCCTAAGCAAACAACAAACAAACCTAACCCACTAACAACAAACAACACTAACACCCTAACAACAAACACCCCTAACCCCCTAACAACAAACAACACTAACCCCCTAACAACAAACAACCCTAAACTCCTAACATCAAAGAACACTAACACCCTAACAACAAACAACACTAACCCCCTAAAAACAAACACTAACCCCCAAACAACAAACAACCCTAACCCCTAAAAACCAAAAACACTAACCCACTAACAACAAACAACCCTAAACCACTAACAACAAACAACCCTAACACCCTAACAACAAACAACACTAACCCCCTAACAACAAACAACCCTAAACCCCTAACATCAAACAACACTATCCCCCTAACAACAAACAACCCTAAACCCCTGACATCAAAGAACACTAACACCCTAACAACAAACAACCCTAAACCCCTAACAACAAACGCTAACCCCCAAACAACAAACAACCGTAACCCCTAAAAACCAAAAACACTAACCCACTAACAACAAACAACCCTAACCCACTAACAACAAACAACCCTAACACCCTAACCACAAACAACACTAACCCCCTAACAACAAACAACCCTAACACCCAACAACAAACAATCCTAACCCCCGAACAACCAACAACACTAACCCCCTAACCACAGTAAACACTAACACCCTAACAACAAAAACCACTAAACCCCAACAAGAAACAACCCTAAACCCCTAACAACAAACAACACTAACCCCCTAACAACAAACAACCCTAACCAAACAACAAAAAACCCTAACCCACTAACAACAAACAACACTAACACCCTAACAACAAACAACCCTAACACCCTAACAACAAACAACACTAACACCCTAACAACAAACAACCCTAACCCCCTAACAACAAACAACCCTAAACCCCTGACATCAAAGAACACTTACACCCTAACAACAAACAACCCTAACCCCCTAAAAACAAACACTAACCCCCAAACAACAAACAACCCTAACCCCTGAAAACCAAAAACACTAACCCACTAACAACGAACAACCCTAACCCACTAACAACAAACAACCCTAACACCCTAACAACAAACAACACTAACCCCCTAACAACAAACAACCCTAAACCCCTAACATCAAACAACACTACCCCCTAACAACACAAAACACTAACACCCTAACAACAACCAACCCTAACCCCTAAGAACAAACAACACTAACGCCCTAAGAACAAACAACACTAACCCCCAGCAACGAACAATACTAAACCCCTAACAACACAAAACCTAAACCCTTTTCAACAAACAACCCTAACCCACTAACAACAAACAACCCTAACACCCTAACAACAAGCAACACTAACCCCCTAACAACAAACAACCCTAAACCACTAACATCAAACATCACTAACCCCCTAACAACACAAAACACTAACACCCTAACAACAAACAACACTAACACCCTAACAACAAAAACCACTAAACCCCAACAAGAAACAACCCTAAACCCCTAACAACAAACACAAAGCCCCTAACAACAAACAACACTAAACCTCTAACAAGAAACTACCCTAACCCTGTAACAACAAACAACACTAACCCCGTAACAACAAACAACCCTAACCCCCAAACAACAAACAACCCTAACCCCCTAACAACAAACAATCCTAACCCCCGAACAACCAACAACACTAACGCCCTAACCACAATAAACACTAACACCCGAACAACAAAAACCACTAAACCCCAACAAGAAACAACCCTAAACCCCTAACAACAAAAAACACTAACCCCCTAACAACAAACAACCCTAACCAAACAACAAACAAACCTAATCCACTAACAACAAACAACACTAACACCCTAACGACAAACAACCCTAACTCCCTAAGAACAAACAACACTAACACCCTAACAACAAACAACCCTAACCCCCTAACAACAAACAACACTAACCCCCTAACAACAAACAACCCTAAACCCCTAACATCAAAGAACACTAACACCCTAACAACAAACAACCCTAGCCCCTTAACAACAAACAACACTAACCCCCTAACAACACAAAACACTAACACCCTAACAACAGACAACACTAACACCCTAACAACAAAAACCACTAAACCCCAACAAGAAACAACCCTAAACCCCTAACAACAAACAACACTAACCCCCTAACAAGAAACAACACTAACCCCCTAACAACAAACAACACTAACCCCCTAACAACAAACAACACTAACACCCTAACAACAACCAACCCTAAACCCCTAACATCAAAGAACACTAACACCCTAACAACAAACAACCCTAACCCCCTAACAACAAACACTAACCCCCAAACAACAAACAACCCTAACCCCTGAAAACCAAAAACACTAAACCACTAACAACAAACAACCCTAACCCACTAACAACAAACAACCCTAACACCCTAAAAACAAACAACACTAAACCCCTAAGAACACAAAACACTAACACCCTAACAACAAACAACACTAACACCCTAACAACAAAAACCACTAAACCCCAACAAGAAACAACCCTAAACCCCTAACAACAAACAACACTAACCCCCTAACAACAAACAACCCTAACCCCTAAAAACCAAAAACACTAACCCACTAACAACAAACAACCCTAACCCACTAACAACAAACCACCCTAACACCCTAACCACAAACAACACTAACCCCCTAACAACAAACAACCCTAACCCCCTAACAACAAACAATCCTAACCCCCGAACAACCAACAACACTAACCCCCTAACCACAGTAAACACTAACACCCTAACAACAAAAACCACTAAACCCCAACAAGAAACAACCCTAAACCCCTAACAAAAAACAACACTAACCCCCTAACAACAAGCAACCCTAACCAAACAACAAAAAACCCTAACCCAATAACAACAAACAACACTAACACCCTAACAACAAACAACCCTAACCCCCTAACAACAAACAACATAACCCCCTAACAACAAACAACCCTAACCCCCTAACAAGAAACAACACTAACCCCCTAACAACAAACAGCCCTAAACCCCTAACATCAAAGAACACTAACACCCTAACAACAAACAACCCTAACCCCCTAACAACAAACACTAACCCCCAAACAACAAACAACCCTAACCCCTGAAAACCAAAAACACTAACCCACTAACAACAAACAACCGTAACCCACTAACAACAAACAACCCTAACACCCTAACCACAAACAACACTAACCCCCTAACAACAAACAACCCTAACCCCCTAACAACAAACAATCCTAACCCCCGAACAACCAACAACACTAACCCCCTAACCACAGTAAACACTAACACCCTAACAACAAAAACCACCAAACCCCAACAAGAAACAACCCTAAACCCCTAACAACAAACAACACTAACGCCCTAACAACAAACAACCCTAAGCAAACAACAAACAAACCTAACCCACTAACAACAAAAAACACTAACACCCTAACAACAAACACCCCTAACCCCCTAACAACAAACAACACTAACCCCCTAACAACAAACAACCCTAAACTCCTAACATCAAAGAACACTAACACCCTAACAACAAACAACACTAACCCCCTAAAAACAAACACTAACCCCCAAACAACAAACAACCCTAACCCCTAAAAACCAAAAACACTAACCCACTAACAACAAACAACCCTAAACCACTAACAACAAACAACCCTAACAGCCTAACAACAAACAACACTAACCCCCTAACAACAAACAACCCTAAACCCCTAACATCAAACAACACTATCCCCCTAACAACAAACAACCCTAAACCCCTAACATCAAAGAACACTAACACCCTAACAACAAACAACCCTAACCCCCTAACAACAAACGCTAACCCCCAAACAACAAACAACCCTAACCCCTAAAAACCAAAAACACTAACCCACTAACAACAAACAACCGTAACCCACTAACAACAAACAACCCTAACACCCTAACCACAAACAACACTAACCCCCTAACAACAAACAACCCTAACCCCCTAACAACAATCCTAACCCCCGAACAACCAACAACACTAACCCCCTAACCACAGTAAACACTAACACCATAACAACAAAAACCACTAAACCCCAACAAGAAACAACCCTAAACCCCTAACAACAAACAACACTAACCCCCTAACAACAAACAACCCTAACCCCCTAACAACAAACAACCCTAACCAAACAACAAAAAACCCTAACCCACTAACAACAAACAACACTAACACCCTAACAACAAACAACCCTAACACCCTAACAACAAACAACACTAACACCCTAACAACAAACAACCCTAACCCCCTAACAACAAACAACCCTAAACCCCTGACATCAAAGAACACTAACACCCTAACAACAAACAACCCTAACCCCCTAACAACAAACACTAACCCCCAAACAACAAACAAACCTAACCCCTGAAAACCAAAAACACTAACCCACTAACAACAAACAACCCTAACCCACTAACAACAAACAACCCTAACACCCTAACAACAAAAAACACTAACCCAATAACAACAAACAACCCTAAACCCCTAACATCAAACAACACTACCCCCTAACAACACAAAACACTAACACCCTAACAACAACCAACCCTAACCCCTAAGAACAATCAACACTAACGCCCTAAGAACAAACAACACTAACCCCCAGCAACGAACAATACTAAACCCCTAACAACACAAAACCTAACCCCTTTTCAACAAACAACCCTAACCCACTAACAACAAACAACCCTAACACCCTAACAACAAGCAACACTAACCCCCTAACAACAAACAACCCTAAACCACTAACATCAAACATCACTAACCCCCTAACAACACAAAACACTAACACCCTAACAACAAACAACACTAACACCCTAACAACAAAAACCACTAAACCCCAACAAGAAACAACCCTAAACCCCTAACAACAAACACAAACCCCCTAACAACAAACAACACTAAACCTCTAACAAGAAACTACCCTAACCCCGTAACAACAAACAACACTAACCCCGTAACAACAAACAACCCTAACCCCCAAACAACAAACAACCCTAACCCCCTAAGAACAAACAACACTAACACCCTAACAACAAACAACCCTAACCCCCTAACAACAAACAACACTAACCCCCTAACAACAAACAACCCTAAACCCATAACATCAAAGAACACTAACACCCTAACAACAAACAACCCTAACCCCCTAACAACAAACACTAACCCCCAAACAACAAACAACCCTAACCCCTGAAAACCAAAAACACTACACCACTAAAAACAAACAACCCTAACCCACTAACAACAAACAACCCTAACACCCTAACAACAAACAACACTAACCCCCTAACAACAAACAACCCTAAACCCCTAACATCAAACAACACTAAACCCCTAACAACACAAAACACTAACACCCTAACAACAAACAACACTAACACCCTAACAACAAAAACCACTAAACCCCAACAAGAAACAACCCTAAACCCCTAACAACAAACACTAACCCCCTAACAACAAACAACACTAAACCCCTAACAAGAAACTACCCTAACCGCGTAACAACAAACAACGCTAACCCCCAAACAACAAACAACCCTAACCCCCTAACAACAAACAATCCTCACCCCCGAACAACCAACAACACTAACCCCCTAACCAAAATAAACACTAACACCCGAACAACAAAAACCACTAAACCCCAACAAGAAACAACCCTAAACCCCTAACAACAAAAAACACTAACCCCCTAACAACAAACAACCCTAACCAAACAACAAACAAACCTAACCCACTAACATGAAACAACACTAAGACCCTAACGACAAACAACCCTAACCCCCAAACAACAAACAACACTAACACCCTAACAACAAACAACCCTAACCCCCTAACAAACAACACTAACCCCCTAACAACAAACAACCCTAAACCCCTAACATCAAAGAACACTAACACCCTAACAACAAACAACACTAACACCCTAACAACCAACACTAACCCCCAAAAAACAAACAACCCTAACCCCTGAAAACCAAAAACACTAAACCACTAACAACAAACAACCCTAACCCACTAACAACAAACAACCCTAACACCCTAAAAACAAACAACACTAAACCCCTAACAACACAAAACACTAACACCCTAACAACAAACAACACTAACACCCTAACAACAAAAACCACTAAACCCCAACAAGAAACAACCCTAAACCCCTAACAACAAACAACACTAACCCCCTAACAACAAACAACCCTAACCCCTAAAAACCAAAAACACTAACCCACTAACAACAAACAACCCTAACCCACTAACAACAAACAACCCTAACACCCTAACCACAAACAACACTAACCCCCTAACAACAAACAACCCTAACCCCCTAACAACAAACAATCCTAACCCCCGAACAACCAACAACACTAAACCCCTAACCACAGTAAACACTAACACCCTAACAACAAAAACCACTAAACTCCAACAAGAAACAACCCTAAACCCCTAACAACAAACAACACTAACGCCCTAACAACAAACAACCCTAAGCAAACAACAAACAAACCTAACCCACTAACAACAAACAACACTAACACCCTAACAACAAACACCCCTAACCCCCTAACAACAAACAACACTAACCCCCTAACAACAAACAACCCTAAACTCCTAACATCAAAGAACACTAACACCCTAACAACAAACAACACTAACCCCCTAAAAACAAACACTAACCCCCAAACAACAAACAACCCTAACCCCTGAAAACCAAAAACACTAACCCACTAACAACAAACAACCCTAAACCACTAACAACAAACAACCCTAACACCCTAACAACAAACAACACTAACCCCCTAACAACAAACAACCCTAAACCCCTAACATCAAACAACACTATGCCCCTAACAACAAACAACCCTAAACCCCTAACATCAAAGAACACTAACACCCTAACAACAAACAACCCTAAACCCCTAACAACAAACGCTAACCCCCAAACAACAAACAACCGTAACCCCTAAAAACCAAAAACACTAACCCACTAACAACAAACAACCCTAACCCACTAACAACAAACAACCCTAACACCCTAACCACAAACAACACTAACCCCCTAACAACAAACAACCCTAACACCCAACAACAAACAATCCTAACCCCCGAACAACCAACAACACTAACCCCCTAACCACAGTAAACACTAACACCCTAACAACAAAAACCACTAAACCCCAACAAGAAAAAACCCTAAACCCCTAACAACAAACAACACTAACCCCCTAACAACAAACAACCCTAACCAAACAACAAAAAACCCTAACCCACTAACAACAAACAACACTAACACCCTAACAACAAACAACCCTAACACCCTAACAACAAACAACACTAACACCCTAACAACAAAAACCACTAAACCCCAACAAGAAACAACCCTAAACCCCTAACAACAAAAAACACTAACCCCCTAACAACAAACAACCCTAACCAAACAACAAAAAACCCTAACCCACTAACAACAAACAACACTAACACCCTAACGACAAACAACCGTAACTCCCTAAGAACAAACAACACTAACACCCTAACAACAAACAACCCTAACCCCCTAACAACAAACAAAACTAACCCCCTAACAACAAACAACCCTAAACCCCTAACATCAAAGAACACTAACACCCTAACAACAAACAACCCTAGCCCCTTAACAACAAACAACACTAACCCCCTAACAACACAAAACACTAACACCCTAACAACAGACAACACTAACACCCTAACAACAAAAACCACTAAACCCCAACAAGAAACAACCCTAAACCCCTCACAACAAACAACACTAACCCCCTAACAAGAAACAACACTAACCCCCTAACAACAAACAACACTAACCCCCTAACAACAAACAACACTAACACCCTAACAACAACCAACCCTAAACCCCTAACATCAAAGAACACTAACACCCTAACAACAAACAACCCTAACCCCCTAACAACAAACACTAACCCCCAAACAACAAACAACCCTAACCCCTGAAAACCAAAAACACTAAACCACTAACAACAAACAACCCTAACCCAGTAACAACAAACAACCCTAACACCCTAAAAACAAACAACACTAAACCCCTAACAACACAAAACACTAACACCCTAACAACAAACAACACTAACACCCTAACAACAAAAACCACTAAACCCCAACAAGAAACAACCCTAAAACCCTAACAACAAACAACACTAACCCCCTAACAACAAACAACCCTAACCCCTAAAAACCAAAAACACTAACCCACTAACAACAAACAACCCTAACCCACTAACAACAAACCACCCTAACACCCTAACCACAAACAACACTAACCCCCTAACAACAAACAACCCTAACCCCCTAACAACAAACAATCCTAACCCCCGAACAACCAACAACACTAACCCCCTAACCACAGTAAACACTAACACCCTAACAACAAAAACCACTAAACCCCAACAAGAAACAACCCTAAACCCCTAACAAAAAACAACACTAACCCCCTAACAACAAGCAACCCTAACCAAACAACAAAAAACCCTAACCCACTAACAACAAACAACACTAACACCCTAACAACAAACAACCCTAACCCCCTAACAACAAACAACATAACCCCCTAACAACAAACAACCCTAACCCCCTAACAAGAAACAACACTAACCCCCTAACAACAAACAGCCCTAAACCCCTAACATCAAAGAACACTAACACCCTAACAACAAACAACCCTAACCCCCTAACAACAAACACTAACCCCCAAACAACAAACAACCCTAACCCCTGAAAACCAAAAACACTAACCCACTAACAACAAACAACCGTAACCCACTAACAGCAAACAACCCTAACACCCTAACCACAAACAACACTAACCCCCTAACAACAAACAACCCTAACCCCCTAACAACAAACAATCCTAACCCCCGAAAAACCAACAACACTAACCCCCTAACCACAGTAAACACTAACACCCTAACAACAAAAACCACCAAACCCCAAGAAGAAACAACCCTAAACCCCTAACAACAAACAACACTAACCCCCTAACAACAAACAACCCTAACCAAACAACAAAAAACCCTAACCCACTAACAACAAACAACGCTAACACCCTAAAAACAAACAACCCTAACCCCCTAACAACAAACAACACTAACACCCTAACAACAAACAACCCTAACCCCCTAACAACAAACAACCCTAAACCTCTAACATCAAAGAACACTAACACCCTAACAACAAACAACCCTAACCCCCTAACAACAAACACTAACCCCCAAACAACAAACAACCCTAACCCCTGAAAACCAAAAACACTAACCCACTAACAACAAACAACCCTAACCCACTAACAACAAACAACCCTAACACCCTAACAACAAACAACACTAACCCCCTAACAACAAACAACCCTAAACCCCTAACATCAAACAACACTAACCCCCTAACAACACAAAACACTAGCACCCTAACAACAACCAACCCTAACCCCTAAGAACAAACAACACTAACGCCCTAAGAACAAACAACACTAACCCCCAGCAACGAACAATACTAAACCCCTAACAACACAAAACCTAACCCCTTTTCAACAAACAACCCTAACCCACTAACAACAAACAACCCTAACACCCTAACAACAAGCAACACTAACCCCCTAACAACAAACAACCCTAAACCACTAACATCAAACATCACTAACCCCCTAACAACACAAAACACTAACACCCTAACAACAAACAACACTAACACCCTAACAACAAAAACCACTAAACCCCAACAAGAAACAACCCTAAACCCCTAACAACAAACACAAAGCCCCTAACAACAAACAACACTAAACCTCTAACAAGAAACTACCCTAACCCCGTAACAACAAACAACACTAACCCCGTAACAACAAACAACCCTAACCCCCAAACAACAAACAACCCTAACCCCCTAACAACAAACAATCCTCACCCCCGAACAACCAACAACACTAACCCCCTAACCAAAATAAACACTAACACCCGAACAACAAAAACCACTAAACCCCAACAAGAAACAACCCTAAACCCCTAACAACAAACAACACTAACCCCCTAACAACAAACAACCCTAACCCCTAAAAACCAAAAACACTAACCCACTAACAACAAACAACCCTAACACCCTAACCACAAACAACACTAACCCCCGAACAACAAACAACCCTAACCCCCTAACAACAAACAATCCTAACCCCCGAACAACCAACAACACTAAACCCCTAACCACAGTAAACACTAACACCCTAACAACAAAAACCACTAAACTCCAACAAGAAACAACCCTAAACCCCTAACAACAAACAACACTAACGCCCTAACAACAAACAACCCTAAGCAAACAACAAACAAACCTAACCCACTAACAACAAACAACACTAACACCCTAACAACAAACACCCCTAACCCCCTAACAACAAACAACACTAACCCCCTAACAACAAACAACCCTAAACTCCTAACATCAAAGAACACTAACACCCTAACAACAAACAACACTAACCCCCTAAAAACAAACACTAACCCCCAAACAACAAACAACCCTAACCCCTAAAAACCAAAAACACTAACCCACTAACAACAAACAACCCTAAACCACTAACAACAAACAACCCTAACAGCCTAACAACAAACAACACTAACCCCCTAACAACAAACAACCCTAAACCCCTAACATCAAACAACACTATCCCCCTAACAACAAACAACCCTAAACCCCTAACATCAAAGAACACTAACACCCTAACAACAAACAACCCTAACCCCCTAACAACAAACGCTAACCCCCAAACAACAAACAACCGTAACCCCTAAAAACCAAAAACACTAACCCACTAACAACAAACAACCCTAACCCACTAACAACAAACAACCCTAACACCCTAACCACAAACAACACTAACCCCCTAACAACAAACAACCCTAACCCCCAAAACAACAAACAATCCTAACCCCCGAACAACCAACAACACTAACCCCCTAACCACAGTAAACACTAACACCCTAACAACAAAAACCACTAAACCCCAACATGAAACAACCCTAAACCCCTAACAAAAAACAACACTAACCCCCTAACAACAAGCAACCCTAACCAAACAACAAAAAACCCTAACACACTAACAACAAACAACACTAACACCCTAACAACAAACAACCCTAACCCCCTAACAACAAACAACACTAACACCCTAACAACAAACAACCCTAACCCCCTAACAAGAAACAACACTAACCCCCTAACAACAAACAGCCCTAAACCCCTAACATCAAAGAACACTAACACCCTAACAACAAACAACTCTAACCCCCTAAGAACAAACACTAACACCCAAACAACAAACAACCCTAACCCCTAAAAACCAAAAACACTAACCCACTAACAACAAACAAACCTAAACCACTAACAATAAACAACCCTAACACCCTAACAACAACCAACCCTAACCCCTAAGAACAAACAACACTAACGCCCTAAGAACAAACAACACTAACCCCCAGCAACGAACAATACTAAACCCCTAACAACACAAAACCTAACCCCCTGTCAACAAACAACCCTAACCCACTAACAACAAACACCCCTAACACCCTAACAACAAACAACAATAACCCCCTAACAACAAACAACCCTAAACCACTAACATCAAACATCACTAACCCCCTAACAACACAAAACACTAACACCCTAACAACAAACAACCCTAGCCCCCCACAACAAACACTAACCCCCAAACAACAAACCACCCTAACCCGTAAAAACCAAAAACACTAACCCACTAACAACAAACAACCCTAACCCACTAACAACAAACAACCCTAACCCCCTAACAACAAACAACCCTAAACCCCTAACATCAAACAACACTAACGCCCTAACAACACAAAACACTAACACCCTAACAACAAACAACACTAACACCCTAACAACAAAAACCACTAAACCCCAACAAGAAACAACCCTAAACCCCAACAACAAACACTAACCCCCTAACAAAAAACAACACTAAACCCCTAACAAGAAACTACCCTAACCCCGTAACAACAAACAACACTAACCCCGTAACAACAAACAACAGTAACCTCCAAACAACAAACAACCCTAACCCCCTAACAACAAACAATCCTAATCCCCGAACAACTAACAACACTAACCCCATAACCACAGTAAACACTAACACCCTAACAACAAAAACCACTAAACTCCAACAAGAAACAACCCTAAACCCCTAACAACAAACAACACTAACCCACTAACAACAAACAACCCTAACCCACTAACAACAAACCACCCTAACACCCTAACCACAAACAACACTAACCCCCTAACAACAAACAACCCTAACCCCCTAACAACAAACAATCCTAACCCCCGAACAACCAACAACACTAACCCCCTAACCACAGTAAACACTAACACCCTAACAACAAAAACCACTAAACCCCAACAAGAAACAACCCTAAACCCCTAACAAAAAACAACACTAACCCCCTAACAACAAGCAACCCTAACCAAACAACAAAAAACACTAACCCACTAACAACAAACAACACTAACACCCTAACAACAAACAACCCTAACCCCCTAACAACAAACAACACTAACACCCTAACAACAAACAACCCTAACCCCCTAACAAGAAACAACACTAACCCCCTAACAACAAACAGCCCTAAACCCCTAACATCAAAGAACACTAACACCCTAACAACAAACACCCCTAACCCCCTAACAACAAACAACACTAACCCCCTAACAACAAACAACCCTAAACTCCTAACATCAAAGAACACTAACACCCTAACAACAAACAACACTAACCCCCTAAAAACAAACACTAACCCCCAAACAACAAACAACCCTAACCCCTAAGAACCAAAAACACTCCCCCACTAACAACAAACAACCCTAAACCACTAACAACAAACAACCCTAACACCCTAACAACAAACAACACTAACCCCCTAACAACAAAGAACCCTAAACCCCTAACATCAAACAACACTAACCCCCTAACAACAAACAAACCTAAACCCCTAACATCAAAGAACACTAACACCCTAACAACAAACAACCCTAACCCCCTAACAACAAACGCTAACCCCCAAACAACAAACAACCCTAAACCCTAAAAACCAAAAACACTAACCCACTAACAACAAACAACCCTAACCCACTAACAACAAACAACCCTAACACCCTAACCACAAACAAAACTAACCCCCTAACAACAAACAACCCTAACCCCCTAACAACAAACAATCCTAACCCCCGAACAACCAACAACACTAACCCCCTAACCACAGTAAACACTAACACCATAACAACAAAAACCACTAAACCCCAACAAGAAACAACCCTAAACCCCTAACAACAAACAACACTAACCCCCTAACAACAAACAACCCTAACCCCCTAACAACAAACAACCCTAACCAAACAACAAAAAACCCTAACCCACTAACAACAAACAACACTAACACCCTAACAACAAACAACCCTAACACCCTAACAACAAACAACACTAACACCCTAACAACAAACAACCCTAACCCCCTAACAACAAACAACCCTAAACCCCTGACATCAAAGAACACTAACACCCTAACAACAAACAACCCTAACCCCCTAACAACAAACACTAACCCCCAAACAACAAACAAACCTAACCCCTGAAAACCAAAAACACTAACCCACTAACAACAAACAACCCTAACCCACTAACAACAAACAACCCTAACACCCTAACAACAAAAAACACTAACCCAATAACAACAAACAACCCTAAACCCCTAACATCAAACAACACTACCCCCTAACAACACAAAACACTAACACCCTAACAACAACCAACCCTAACCCCTAAGAACAAACAACACTAACGCCTTAAGAACAAACAACACTAACCCCCAGCAACGAACAATACTAAACCCCTAACAACACAAAACCTAACCCCTTTTCAACAAACAACCCTAACCCACTAACAACAAACAACCCTAACACCCTAACAACAAGCAACACTAACCCCCTAACAACAAACAACCCTAAACCACTAACATCAAACATCACTAACCCCCTAACAACACAAAACACTAACACCCTAACAACAAACAACACTAACACCCTAACAACAAAAACCACTAAACCCCAACAAGAAACAACCCTAAACCCCTAACAACAAACACAAACCCCCTAACAACAAACAACACTAAACCTCTAACAAGAAACTACCCTAGCCCCGTAACAACAAACAACACTAACCCCGTAACAACAAACAACCCTAACCCCCAAACAACAAACAACCCTAACCCCCTAAGAACAAACAACACTAACACCCTAACAACAAACAACCCTAACCCCCTAACAACAAACAACACTAACCCCCTAACAACAAACAACCCTAAACCCCTAACATCAAAGAACACTAACACCCTAACAACAAACAAACCTAACCCCCTAACAACAAACACTAACCCCCAAACAACAAACAACCCTAACCCCTGAAAACCAAAAACACTACACCACTAAAAACAAACAACCCTAACCCACTAACAACAAACAACCCTAACACCCTAACAACAAACAACACTAACCCCCTAACAACAAACAACCCTAAACCCCTAACATCAAACAACACTAAACCCCTAACAACACAAAACACTAACACCCTAACAACAAACAACACTAACACCCTAACAACAAAAACCACTAAAACCCAACAAGAAACAACCCTGAACCCCTAACAACAAACACTAACCCCCTAACAACAAACAACACTAAACCCCTAACAAGAAACTACCCTAACCGCGTAACAACAAACAACCCTAACCCCCAAACAACAAACAACCCTAACCCCCTAACAACAAACAATCCTCACCCCCGAACAACCAACAACACTAACGCCCTAACCACAATAAACACTAACACCCGAACAACAAAAACCACTAAACCCCAACAAGAAACAACCCTAAACCCCTAACAACAAAAAACACTAACCCCCTAACAACAAACGACCCTAACCAAACAACAAACAAACCTAACCCACTAACATGAAACAACACTAAGACCCTAACGACAAACAACCCTAACCCCCAAACAACAAACAACACTAACACCCTAACAACAAACAACCCTAACCCCCTAACAAACAACACTATCCCCCTAACAACAAACAACCCTAAACCCCTAACATCAAAGAACACTAACACCCTAACAACAAACAACACTAACACCCTAACACAAACACTAACCCCCAAAAAACAAACAACCCTAACCCCTGAAAACCAAAAACACTAAACCACTAACAACAAACAACCCTAACCCACTAACAACAAACAACCCTAACACCCTAAAAACAAACAACACTAAACCCCTAACAACACAAAACACTAACACCCTAACAACAAACAACACTAACACCCTAACAACAAAAACCACTAAACCCCAACAAGAAACAACCCTAAACCCCTAACAACAAACAACACTAACCCCCTAACAACAAACAACCCTAACCCCTAAAAACCAAAAACACTAACCCACTAACAACAAACAACCCTAACCCACTAACAACAAACAACCCTAACACCCTAACCACAAACAACACTAACCCCCGAACAACAAACAACCCTAACCCCCTAACAACAAACAATCCTAACCCCCGAACAACCAACAACACTAAACCCCTAACCACAGTAAACACTAACACCCTAACAGCAAAAACCACTAAACTCCAACAAGAAACAACCCTAAACCCCTAACAACAAACAACACTAACGCCCTAACAACAAACAACCCTAAGCAAACAACAAACAAACCTAACCCACTAACAACAAACAACACTAACACCCTAACAACAAACACCCCTAACCCCCTAACAACAAACAACACTAACCCCCTAACAACAAACAACCCTAAACTCCTAACATCAAAGAACACTAACACCCTAACAACAAACAACACTAACCCCCTAAAAACAAACACTAACCCCCAAACAACAAACAACCCTAACCCCTAAAAACCAAAAACACTAACCCACTAACAACAAACAACCCTAAACCACTAACAACAAACAACCCTAACACCCTAACAACAAACAACACTAACCCCCTAACAACAAACAACCCTAAACCCCTAACATCAAACAACACTATCCCCCTAACAACAAACAACCCTAAACCCCTGACATCAAAGAACACTAACACCCTAACAACAAACAACCCTAAACCCCTAACAACAAACGCTAACCCCCAAACAACAAACAACCGTAACCCCTAAAAACCAAAAACACTAACCCACTAACAACAAACAACCCTAACCCACTAACAACAAACAACCCTAACACCCTAACCACAAACAACACTAACCCCCTAACAACAAACAACCCTAACACCCAACAACAAACAATCCTAACCCCCGAACAACCAACAACACTAACCCCCTAACCACAGTAAACACTAACACCCTAACAACAAAAACCACTAAACCCCAACAAGAAACAACCCTAAACCCCTAACAACAAACAACACTAACCCCCTAACAACAAACAACCCTAACCAAACAACAAAAAACCCTAACCCACTAACAACAAACAACACTAACACCCTAACAACAAACAACCCTAACACCCTAACAACAAACAACACTAACACCCTAACAACAAACAACCCTAACCCCCTAACAACAAACAACCCTAAACCCCTGACATCAAAGAACACTAACACCCTAACAACAAACAACCCTAACCCCCTAAAAACAAACACTAACCCCCAAACAACAAACAACCCTAACCCCTGAAAACCAAAAACACTAACCCACTAACAACGAACAACCCTAACCCACTAACAACAAACAACCCTAACACCCTAACAACAAACAACACTAACCCCCTAACAACAAACAACCCTAAACCCCTAACATCAAACAACACTACCCCCTAACAACACAAAACACTAACACCCTAACAACAACCAACCCTAACCCCTAAGAACAAACAACACTAACGCCCTAAGAACAAACAACACTAACCCCCAGCAACGAACAATACTAAACCCCTAACAACACAAAACCTAAACCCTTTTCAACAAACAACCCTAACCCACTAACAACAAACAACCCTAACACCCTAACAACAAGCAACACTAACCCCCTAACAACAAACAACCCTAAACCACTAACATCAAACATCACTAACCCCCTAACAACACAAAACACTAACACCCTAACAACAAACAACACTAACACCCTAACAACAAAAACCACTAAACCCCAACAAGAAACAACCCTAAACCCCTAACAACAAACACAAAGCCCCTAACAACAAACAACACTAAACCTCTAACAAGAAACTACCCTAACCCTGTAACAACAAACAACACTAACCCCGTAACAACAAACAACCCTAACCCCCAAACAACAAACAACCCTAACCCCCTAACAACAAACAATCCTAACCCCCGAACAACCAACAACACTAACGCCCTAACCACAATAAACACTAACACCCGAACAACAAAAACCACTAAACCCCAACAAGAAACAACCCTAAACCCCTAACAACAAAAAACACTAACCCCCTAACAACAAACAACCCTAACCAAACAACAAACAAACCTAATCCACTAACAACAAACAACACTAACACCCTAACGACAAACAACCCTAACTCCCTAAGAACAAACAACACTAACACCCTAACAACAAACAACCCTAACCCCCTAACAACAAACAACACTAACCCCCTAACAACAAACAACCCTAAACCCCTAATATCAAAGAACACTAACACCCTAACAACAAACAACCCTAGCCCCTTAACAACAAACAACACTAACCCCCTAACAACACAAAACACTAACACCCTAACAACAGACAACACTAACACCCTAACAACAAAAACCACTAAACCCCAACAAGAAACAACCCTAAACCCCTAACAACAAACAACACTAACCCCCTAACAAGAAACAACACTAACCCCCTAACAACAAACAACACTAACCCCCTAACAACAAACAACACTAACACCCTAACAACAACCAACCCTAAACCCCTAACATCAAAGAACACTAACACCCTAACAACAAACAACCCTAACCCCCTAACAACAAACACTAACCCCCAAACAACAAACAACCCTAAACCCTGAAAACCAAAAACACTAAACCACTAACAACAAACAACCCTAACCCACTAACAACAAACAACCCTAACACCCTAAAAACAAACAACACTAAACCCCTAACAACACAAAACACTAACACCCTAACAACAAACAACACTAACACCCTAACAACAAAAACCACTAAACCCCAACAAGAAACAACCCTAAACCCCTAACAACAAACAACACTAACCCCCTAACAACAAACAACCCTAACCCCTAAAAACCAAAAACACTAACCCACTAACAACAAACAACCCTAACCCACTAACAACAAACCACCCTAACACCCTAACCACAAACAACACTAACCCCCTAACAACAAACAACCCTAACCTCCTAACAACAAACAATCCTAACCCCCGAACAACCAACAACACTAACCCCCTAACCACAGTAAACACTAACACCCTAACAACAAAAACCACTAAACCCCAACAAGAAACAACCCTAAACCCCTAACAAAAAACAACACTAACCCCCTAACAACAAGCAACCCTAACCAAACAACAAAAAACCCTAACCCACTAACAACAAACAACACTAACACCCTAACAACAAACAACCCTAACCCCCTAACAACAAACAACATAACCCCCTAACAACAAACAACCCTAACCCCCTAACAAGAAACAACACTAACCCCCTAACAACAAACAGCCCTAAACCCCTAACATCAAAGAACACTAACACCCTAACAACAAACAACCCTAACCCCCTAACAACAAACACTAACCCCCAAACAACAAACAACCCTAACCCCTGAAAACCAAAAACACTAACCCACTAACAACAAACAACCGTAACCCACTAACAACAAACAACCCTAACACCCTAACCACAAACAACACTAACCCCCTAACAACAAACAACCCTAACCCCCTAACAACAAACAATCCTAACCCCCGAACAACCAACAACACTAACCCCCTAACCACAGTAAACACTAACACCCTAACAACAAAAACCACCAAACCCCAACAAGAAACAACCCTAAACCCCTAACAACAAACAACACTAACGCCCTAACAACAAACAACCCTAAGCAAACAACAAACAAACCTAACCCACTAACAACAAACAACACTAACACCCTAACAACAAACACCCCTAACCCCCTAACAACAAACAACACTAACCCCCTAACAACAAACAACCCTAAACTCCTAACATCAAAGAACACTAACACCCTAACAACAAACAACACTAACCCCCTAAAAACAAACACTAACCCCCAAACAACAAACAACCCTAACCCCTAAAAACCAAAAACACTAACCCACTAACAACAAACAACCCTAAACCACTAACAACAAACAACCCTAACAGCCTAACAACAAACAACACTAACCCCCTAACAACAAACAACCCTAAACCCCTAACATCAAACAACACTATCCCCCTAACAACAAACAACCCTAAACCCCTAACATCAAAGAACACTAACACCCTAACAACAAACAACCCTAACCCCCTAACAACAAACGCTAACCCCCAAACAACAAACAACCCTAACCCCTAAAAACCAAAAACACTAACCCACTAACAACAAACAACCGTAACCCACTAACAACAAACAACCCTAACACCCTAACCACAAACAACACTAACCCCCTAACAACAAACAACCCTAACCCCCTAACAACAATCCTAACCCCCGAACAACCAACAACACTAACCCCCTAACCACAGTAAACACTAACACCATAACAACAAAAACCACTAAACCCCAACAAGAAACAACCCTAAACCCCTAACAACAAACAACACTAACCCCCTAACAACAAACAACCCTAACCCCCTAACAACAAACAACCCTAACCAAACAACAAAAAACCCTAACCCACTAACAACAAACAACACTAACACCCTAACAACAAACAACCCTAACACCCTAACAACAAACAACACTAACACCCTAACAACAAACAACCCTAACCCCCTAACAACAAACAACCCTAAACCCCTGACATCAAAGAACACTAACACCCTAACAACAAACAACCCTAACCCCCTAACAACAAACACTAACCCCCAAACAACAAACAAACCTAACCCCTGAAAACCAAAAACACTAACCCACTAACAACAAACAACCCTAACCCACTAACAACAAACAACCCTAACACCCTAACAACAAAAAACACTAACCCAATAACAACAAACAACCCTAAACCCCTAACATCAAACAACACTACCCCCTAACAACACAAAACACTAACACCCTAACAACAACCAACCCTAACCCCTAAGAACAATCAACACTAACGCCCTAAGAACAAACAACACTAACCCCCAGCAACGAACAATACTAAACCCCTAACAACACAAAACCTAACCCCTTTTCAACAAACAACCCTAACCCACTAACAACAAACAACCCTAACACCCTAACAACAAGCAACACTAACCCCCTAACAACAAACAACCCTAAACCACTAACATCAAACATCACTAACCCCCTAACAACACAAAACACTAACACCCTAACAACAAACAACACTAACACCCTAACAACAAAAACCACTAAACCCCAACAAGAAACAACCCTAAACCCCTAACAACAAACACAAACCCCCTAACAACAAACAACACTAAACCTCTAACAAGAAACTACCCTAACCCCGTAACAACAAACAACACTAACCCCGTAACAACAAACAACCCTAACCCCCAAACAACAAACAACCCTAACCCCCTAAGAACAAACAACACTAACACCCTAACAACAAACAACCCTAACCCCCTAACAACAAACAACACTAACCCCCTAACAACAAACAACCCTAAACCCATAACATCAAAGAACACTAACACCCTAACAACAAACAACCCTAACCCCCTAACAACAAACACTAACCCCCAAACAACAAACAACCCTAACCCCTGAAAACCAAAAACACTACACCACTAAAAACAAACAACCCTAACCCACTAACAACAAACAACCCTAACACCCTAACAACAAACAACACTAACCCCCTAACAACAAACAACCCTAAACCCCTAACATCAAACAACACTAAACCCCTAACAACACAAAACACTAACACCCTAACAACAAACAACACTAACACCCTAACAACAAAAACCACTAAACCCCAACAAGAAACAACCCTAAACCCCTAACAACAAACACTAACCCCCTAACAACAAACAACACTAAACCCCTAACAAGAAACTACCCTAACCGCGTAACAACAAACAACGCTAACCCCCAAACAACAAACAACCCTAACCCCCTAACAACAAACAATCCTCACCCCCGAACAACCAACAACACTAACCCCCTAACCAAAATAAACACTAACACCCGAACAACAAAAACCACTAAACCCCAACAAGAAACAACCCTAAACCCCTAACAACAAAAAACACTAACCCCCTAACAACAAACAACCCTAACCAAACAACAAACAAACCTAACCCACTAACATGAAACAACACTAAGACCCTAACGACAAACAACCCTAACCCCCAAACAACAAACAACACTAACACCCTAACAACAAACAACCCTAACCCCCTAACAAACAACACTAACCCCCTAACAACAAACAACCCTAAACCCCTAACATCAAAGAACACTAACACCCTAACAACAAACAACACTAACACCCTAACAACCAACACTAACCCCCAAAAAACAAACAACCCTAACCCCTGAAAACCAAAAACACTAAACCACTAACAACAAACAACCCTAACCCACTAACAACAAACAACCCTAACACCCTAAAAACAAACAACACTAAACCCCTAACAACACAAAACACTAACACCCTAACAACAAACAACACTAACACCCTAACAACAAAAACCACTAAACCCCAACAAGAAACAACCCTAAACCCCTAACAACAAACAACACTAACCCCCTAACAACAAACAACCCTAACCCCTAAAAACCAAAAACACTAACCCACTAACAACAAACAACCCTAACCCACTAACAACAAACAACCCTAACACCCTAACCACAAACAACACTAACCCCCTAACAACAAACAACCCTAACCCCCTAACAAACAATCCTAACCCCCGAACAACGAACAACACTAACCCCCTAACCACAGTAAACACTAACACCCTAACAACAAAAACCACTAAACTCCAACAAGAAACAACCCTAAACCCCTAACAACAAACAACACTAACGCCCTAACAACAAACAACCCTAAGCAAACAACAAACAAACCTAACCCACTAACAACAAACAACACTAACACCCTAACAACAAACACCCCTAACCCCCTAACAACAAACAACACTAACCCCCTAACAACAAACAACCCTAAACTCCTAACATCAAAGAACACTAACACCCTAACAACAAACAACACTAACCCCCTAAAAACAAACACTAACCCCCAAACAACAAACAACCCTAACCCCTGAAAACCAAAAACACTAACCCACTAACAACAAACAACCCTAAACCACTAACAACAAACAACCCTAACACCCTAACAACAAACAACACTAACCCCCTAACAACAAACAACCCTAAACCCCTAACATCAAACAACACTATGCCCCTAACAACAAACAACCCTAAACCCCTAACATCAAAGAACACTAACACCCTAACAACAAACAACCCTAAACCCCTAACAACAAACGCTAACCCCCAAACAACAAACAACCGTAACCCCTAAAAACCAAAAACACTAACCCACTAACAACAAACAACCCTAACCCACTAACAACAAACAACCCTAACACCCTAACCACAAACAACACTAACCCCCTAACAACAAACAACCCTAACACCCAACAACAAACAATCCTAACCCCCGAACAACCAACAACACTAACCCCCTAACCACAGTAAACACTAACACCCTAACAACAAAAACCACTAAACCCCAACAAGAAAAAACCCTAAACCCCTAACAACAAACAACACTAACCCCCTAACAACAAACAACCCTAACCAAACAACAAAAAACCCTAACCCACTAACAACAAACAACACTAACACCCTAACAACAAACAACCCTAACACCCTAACAACAAACAACACTAACACCCTAACAACAAAAACCACTAAACCCCAACAAGAAACAACCCTAAACCCCTAACAACAAAAAACACTAACCCCCTAACAACAAACAACCCTAACCAAACAACAAAAAACCCTAACCCACTAACAACAAACAACACTAACACCCTAACGACAAACAACCCTAACTCCCTAAGAACAAACAACACTAACACCCTAACAACAAACAACCCTAACCCCCTAACAACAAACAAAACTAACCCCCTAACAACAAACAACCCTAAACCCCTAACATCAAAGAACACTAACACCCTAACAACAAACAACCCTAGCCCCTTAACAACAAACAACACTAACCCCCTAACAACACAAAACACTAACACCCTAACAACAGACAACACTAACACCCTAACAACAAAAACCACTAAACCCCAACAAGAAACAACCCTAAACCCCTAACAACAAACAACACTAACCCCCTAACAAGAAACAACACTAACCCCCTAACAACAAACAACACTAACCCCCTAACAACAAACAACACTAACACCCTAACAACAACCAACCCTAAACCCCTAACATCAAAGAACACTAACACCCTAACAACAAACAACCCTAACCCCCTAACAACAAACACTAACCCCCAAACAACAAACAACCCTAACCCCTGAAAACCAAAAACACTAAACCACTAACAACAAACAACCCTAACCCAGTAACAACAAACAACCCTAACACCCTAAAAACAAACAACACTAAACCCCTAACAACACAAAACACTAACACCCTAACAACAAACAACACTAACACCCTAACAACAAAAACCACTAAACCCCAACAAGAAACAACCCTAAAACCCTAACAACAAACAACACTAACCCCCTAACAACAAACAACCCTAACCCCTAAAAACCAAAAACACTAACCCACTAACAACAAACAACCCTAACCCACTAACAACAAACCACCCTAACACCCTAACCACAAACAACACTAACCCCCTAACAACAAACAACCCTAACCCCCTAACAACAAACAATCCTAACCCCCGAACAACCAACAACACTAACCCCCTAACCACAGTAAACACTAACACCCTAACAACAAAAACCACTAAACCCCAACAAGAAACAACCCTAAACCCCTAACAAAAAACAACACTAACCCCCTAACAACAAGCAACCCTAACCAAACAACAAAAAACCCTAACCCACTAACAACAAACAACACTAACACCCTAACAACAAACAACCCTAACCCCCTAACAACAAACAACATAACCCCCTAACAACAAACAACCCTAACCCCCTAACAAGAAACAACACTAACCCCCTAACAACAAACAGCCCTAAACCCCTAACATCAAAGAACACTAACACCCTAACAACAAACAACCCTAACCCCCTAACAACAAACACTAACCCCCAAACAACAAACAACCCTAACCCCTGAAAACCAAAAACACTAACCCACTAACAACAAGCAACCGTAACCCACTAACAGCAAACAACCCTAACACCCTAACCACAAACAACACTAACCCCCTAACAACAAACAACCCTAACCCCCTAACAACAAACAATCCTAACCCCCGAAAAACCAACAACACTAACCCCCTAACCACAGTAAACACTAACACCCTAACAACAAAAACCACCAAACCCCAAGAAGAAACAACCCTAAACCCCTAACAACAAACAACACTAACCCCCTAACAACAAACAACCCTAACCAAACAACAAAAAACCCTAACCCACTAACAACAAACAACGCTAACACCCTAAAAACAAACAACCCTAACCCCCTAACAACAAACAACACTAACACCCTAACAACAAACAACCCTAACCCCGTAACAACAAACAACCCTAAACCTCTAACATCAAAGAACACTAACACCCTAACAACAAACAACCCTAACCCCCTAACAACAAACACTAACCCCCAAACAACAAACAACCCTAACCCCTGAAAACCAAAAACACTAACCCACTAACAACAAACAACCCTAACCCACTAACAACAAACAACCCTAACACCCTAACAACAAACAACACTAACCCCCTAACAACAAACAACCCTAAACCCCTAACATCAAACAACACTAACCCCCTAACAACACAAAACACTAGCACCCTAACAACAACCAACCCTAACCCCTAAGAACAAACAACACTAACGCCCTAAGAACAAACAACACTAACCCCCAGCAACGAACAATACTAAACCCCTAACAACACAAAACCTAACCCCTTTTCAACAAACAACCCTAACCCACTAACAACAAACAACCCTAACACCCTAACAACAAGCAACACTAACCCCCTAACAACAAACAACCCTAAACCACTAACATCAAACATCACTAACCCCCTAACAACACAAAACACTAACACCCTAACAACAAACAACACTAACACCCTAACAACAAAAACCACTAAACCCCAACAAGAAACAACCCTAAACCCCTAACAACAAACACAAAGCCCCTAACAACAAACAACACTAAACCTCTAACAAGAAACTACCCTAACCCCGTAACAACAAACAACACTAACCCCGTAACAACAAACAACCCTAACCCCCAAACAACAAACAACCCTAACCCCCTAACAACAAACAATCCTCACCCCCGAACAACCAACAACACTAACCCCCTAACCAAAATAAACACTAACACCCGAACAACAAAAACCACTAAACCCCAACAAGAAACAACCCTAAACCCCTAACAACAAAAAACACTAACCCCCTAACAACAAACAACCCTAACCAAACAACAAACAAACCTAACCCACTAACATGAAACAACACTAAGACCCTAACGACAAACAACCCTAACCCCCAAACAACAAACAACACTAACACCCTAACAACAAACAACCCTAACCCCCTAACAAACAACACTAACCCCCTAACAACAAACAACCCTAAACCCCTAACATCAAAGAACACTAACACCCTAACAACAAACAACACTAACACCCTAACAACCAACACTAACCCCCAAAAAACAAACAACCCTAACCCCTGAAAACCAAAAACACTAAACCACTAACAACAAACAACCCTAACCCACTAACAACAAACAACCCTAACACCCTAAAAACAAACAACACTAAACCCCTAACAACACAAAACACTAACACCCTAACAACAAACAACACTAACACCCTAACAACAAAAACCACTAAACCCCAACAAGAAACAACCCTAAACCCCTAACAACAAACAACACTAACCCCCTAACAACAAACAACCCTAACCCCTAAAAACCAAAAACACTAACCCACTAACAACAAACAACCCTAACCCACTAACAACAAACAACCCTAACACCCTAACCACAAACAACACTAACCCCCTAACAACAAACAACCCTAACCCCCTAACAACAAACAATCCTAACCCCCGAACAACCAACAACACTAAACCCCTAACCACAGTAAACACTAACACCCTAACAACAAAAACCACTAAACTCCAACAAGAAACAACCCTAAACCCCTAACAACAAACAACACTAACGCCCTAACAACAAACAACCCTAAGCAAACAACAAACAAACCTAACCCACTAACAACAAACAACACTAACACCCTAACAACAAACACCCCTAACCCCCTAACAACAAACAACACTAACCCCCTAACAACAAACAACCCTAAACTCCTAACATCAAAGAACACTAACACCCTAACAACAAACAACACTAACCCCCTAAAAACAAACACTAACCCCCAAACAACAAACAACCCTAACCCCTAAAAACCAAAAACACTAACCCACTAACAACAAACAACCCTAACCCACTAACAACAAACAACCCTAACACCCTAACCACAAACAACACTAACCCCCTAACAACAAACAACCCTAACACCCAACAACAAACAATCCTAACCCCCGAACAACCAACAACACTAACCCCCTAACCACAGTAAACACTAACACCCTAACAACAAAAACCACTAAACCCCAACAAGAAACAACCCTAAACCCCTAACAACAAACAACACTAACCCCCTAACAACAAACAACCCTAACCAAACAACAAAAAACCCTAACCCACTAACAACAAACAACACTAACACCCTAACAACAAACAACCCTAACACCCTAACAACAAACAACACTAACACCCTAACAACAAACAACCCTAACCCCCTAACAACAAACACTAACCCCCAAACAACAAACAACCCTAACCCCTGAAAACCAAAAACACTAACCCACTAACAACAAACAACCCTAACCCACTAACAACAAACAACCCTAACACCCTAACAACAAACAACACTAACCCCCTAACAACAAACAACCCTAAACCCCTAACATCAAACAACACTACCCCCTAACAACACAAAACACTAACACCCTAACAACAACCAACCCTAACCCCTAAGAACAAACAACACTAACGCCCTAAGAACAAACAACACTAACCCCCAGCAACGAACAATACTAAACCCCTAACAACACAAAACCTAACCCCTTTTCAACAAACAACCCTAACCCACTAAAAACAAACAACCCTAACACCCTAACAACAAGCAACACTAACCCCCTAACAACAAACAACCCTAAACCACTAACATCAAACATCACTAACCCCCTAACAACACAAAACACTAACACCCTAACAACAAACAACACTAACACCCTAACAACAAAAACCACTAAACCCCAACAAGAAACAACCCTAAACCCCTAACAACAAACACAAAGCCCCTAACAACAAACAACACTAAACCTCTAACAAGAAACTACCCTAACCCCGTAACAACAAACAACACTAACCCCGTAACAACAAACAACCCTAACCCCCAAACAACAAACAACCCTAACCCCCTAACAACAAACAATCCTAACCCCCGAACAACCAACAACACTAACGCCCTAACCACAATAAACACTAACACCCGAACAACAAAAACCACTAAACCCCAACAAGAAACAACCCTAAACCCCTAACAACAAAAAACACTAACCCCCTAACAACAAACAACCCTAACCAAACAACAAACAAACCTAATCCACTAACAACAAACAACACTAACACCCTAACGACAAACAACCCTAACTCCCTAAGAACAAACAACACTAACACCCTAACAACAAACAACCCTAACCCCCTAACAACAAACAACACTAACCCCCTAACAACAAACAACCCTAAACCCCTAACATCAAAGAACACTAACACCCTAACAACAAACAACCCTAGCCCCTTAACAACAAACAACACTAACCCCCTAACAACACAAAACACTAACACCCTAACAACAGACAACACTAACACCCTAACAACAAAAACCACTAAACCCCAACAAGAAACAACCCTAAACCCCTAACAACAAACAACACTAACCCCCTAACAAGAAACAACACTAACCCCCTAACAACAAACAACACTAACCCCCTAACAACAAACAACACTAACCCCCAAACAACAAACAACCCTAACCCCCTAACAACAAACAATCCTCACCCCCGAACAACCAACAACACTAACCCCCTAACCAAAATAAACACTAACACCCGAACAACAAAAACCACTAAACCCCAACAAGAAACAACCCTAAACCCCTAACAACAAAAAACACTAACCCCCTAACAACAAACAACCCTAACCAAACAACAAACAAACCTAACCCACTAACATGAAACAACACTAAGACCCTAACGACAAACAACCCTAACCCCCAAACAACAAACAACACTAACACCCTAACAACAAACAACCCTAACCCCCTAACAAACAACACTAACCCCCTAACAACAAACAACCCTAAACCCCTAACATCAAAGAACACTAACACCCTAACAACAAACAACACTAACACCCTAACAACCAACACTAACCCCCAAAAAACAAACAACCCTAACCCCTGAAAACCAAAAACAAAAAACCACTAACAACAAACAACCCTAACCCACTAACAACAAACAATCCTAACACCCTAACAACAAACAACACTAACACCCTAACAACAAAAACCACTAAACCTCAACAAGAAACAACCCTAAACCCCTAACAACAAACAACACTAACCCCCTAACAACAAACAACCCTAACCCCTAAAAACCAAAAACACTAACCCACTAACAACAAACAACCCTAACCCACTAACAACAAACAACCCTAACACCCTAACCACAAACAACACTAACCCCCTAACAACAAACAACCCTAACCCCCTAACAACAAACAATCCTAACCCCCGAACAACCAACAACACTAAACCCCTAACCACAGTAAACACTAACACCCTAACAACAAAAACCACTAAACTCCAACAAGAAACAACCCTAAACCCCTAACAACAAACAACACTAACGCCCTAACAACAAACAACCCTAAGCAAACAACAAACAAACCTAACCCACTAACAACAAACAACACTAACACCCTAACAACAAACACCCCTAACCCCCTAACAACAAACAACACTAACCCCCTAACAACAAACAACCCTAAACTCCTAACATCAAAGAACACTAACACCCTAACAACAAACAACACTAACCCCCTAAAAACAAACACTAACCCCCAAACAACAAACAACCCTAACCCCTAAAAACCAAAAACACTAACCCACTAACAACAAACAACCCTAAACCACTAACAACAAAGAACCCTAACACCCTAACAACAAACAACACTAACCCCCTAACAACAAACAACCCTAAACCCCTAACATCAAACAACACTATCCCCCTAACAACAAACAACCCTAAACCCCTAACATCAAAGAACACTAACACCCTAACAACAAACAACCCTAAACCCCTAACAACAAACGCTAACCCCCAAACAACAAACAACCGTAACCCCTAAAAACCAAAAACACTAACCCACTAACAACAAACAACCCTAACCCACTAACAACAAACAACCCTAACACCCTAACCACAAACAACACTAACCCCCTAACAACAAACAACCCTAACACCCAACAACAAACAATCCTAACCCCCGAACAACCAACAACACTAACCCCCTAACCACAGTAAACACTAACACCCTAACAACAAAAACCACTAAACCCCAACAAGAAACAACCCTAAACCCCTAACAACAAACAACACTAACCCCCTAACAACAAACAACCCTAACCAAACAACAAAAAACCCTAACCCACTAACAACAAACAACACTAACACCCTAACAACAAACAACCCTAACACCCTAACAACAAACAACACTAACACCCTAACAACAAACAACCCTAACCCCCTAACAACAAACAACCCTAAACCCCTGACATCAAAGAACACTAACACCCTAACAACAAACAACCCTAACCCCCTAAAAACAAACACTAACCCCCAAACAACAAACAACCCTAACCCCTGAAAACCAAAAACACTAACCCACTAACAACGAACAACCCTAACCCACTAACAACAAACAACCCTAACACCCTAACAACAAACAACACTAACCCCCTAACAACAAACAACCCTAAACCCCTAACATCAAACAACACTACCCACTAACAACACAAAACACTAACACCCTAACAACAACCAACCCTAACCCCTAAGAACAAACAACACTAACGCCCTAAGAACAAACAATACTAACCCCCAGCAACGAACAATACTAAACCCCTAACAACACAAAACCTAACCCCTTTTCAACAAACAACCCTAACCCACTAACAACAAACAACCCTAACACCCTAACAACAAGCAACACTAACCCCCTAACAACAAACAACCCTAAACCACTAACACCAAACATCACTAACCCCCTAACAACACAAAACACTAACACCCTAACAACAAACAACACTAACACCCTAACAACAAAAACCACTAAACCCCAACAAGAAACAACCCTAAACCCCTAACAACAAACACAAAGCCCCTAACAACAAACAACACTAAACCTCTAACAAGAAACTACCCTAACCCTGTAACAACAAACAACACTAACCCCGTAACAACAAACAACCCTAACCCCCAAACAACAAACAACCCTAACCCCCTAACAACAAACAATCCTAACCCCCGAACAACCAACAACACTAACGCCCTAACCACAATAAACACTAACACCCGAACAACAAAAACCACTAAACCCCAACAAGAAACAACCCTAAACCCCTAACAACAAAAAACACTAACCCCCTAACAACAAACAACCCTAACCAAACAACAAACAAACCTAATCCACTAACAACAAACAACACTAACACCCTAACGACAAACAACCCTAACTCCCTAAGAACAAACAACACTAACACCCTAACAACAAACAACCCTAACCCCCTAACAACAAACAACACTAACCCCCTAACAACAAACAACCCTAAACCCCTAACATCAAAGAACACTAACACCCTAACAACAAACAACCCTAGCCCCTTAACAACAAACAACACTAACCCCCTAACAACACAAAACACTAACACCCTAACAACAGACAACACTAACACCCTAACAACAAAAACCACTAAACCCCAACAAGAAACAACCCTAAACCCCTAACAACAAACAACACTAACCCCCTAACAAGAAACAACACTAACCCCCTAACAACAAACAACACTAACCCCCTAACAACAAACAACACTAACACCCTAACAACAACCAACCCTAAACCCCTAACATCAAAGAACACTAACACCCTAACAACAAACAACCCTAACCCCCTAACAACAAACACTAACCCCCAAACAACAAACAACCCTAACCCCTGAAAACCAAAAACACTAAACCACTAACAACAAACAACCCTAACCCACTAACAACAAACAACCCTAACACCCTAAAAACAAACAACACTAAACACCTAACAACACAAAACACTAACACCCTAACAACAAACAACACTAACACCCTAACAACAAAAACCACTAAACCCCAACAAGAAACAACCCTAAAACCCTAACAACAAACAACACTAACCCCCTAACAACAAACAACCCTAACCCCTAAAAACCAAAAACACTAACCCACTAACAACAAACAACCCTAACCCACTAACAACAAACCACCCTAACACCCTAACCACAAACAACACTAACCCCCTAACAACAAACAACCCTAACCCCCTAACAACAAACAATCCTAACCCCCGAACAACCAACAACACTAACCCCCTAACCACAGTAAACACTAACACCCTAACAACAAAAACCACTAAACCCCAACAAGAAACAACCCTAAACCCCTAACAAAAAACAACACTAACCCCCTAACAACAAGCAACCCTAACCAAACAACAAAAAACCCTAACCCACTAACAACAAACAACACTAACACCCTAACAACAAACAACCCTAACCCCCTAACAACAAACAACATAACCCCCTAACAACAAACAACCCTAACCCCCTAACAAGAAACAACACTAACCCCCTAACAACAAACAGCCCTAAACCCCTAACATCAAAGAACACTAACACCCTAACAACAAACAACCCTAACCCCCTACCAACAAACACTAACCCCCAAACAACAAACAACCCTAACCCCTGAAAACCAAAAACACTAACCCACTAACAACAAACAACCGTAACCCACTAACAACAAACAACCCTAACACCCTAACCACAAACAACACTAACCCCCTAACAACAAACAACCCTAACCCCCTAACAACAAACAATCCTAACCCCCGAACAACCAACAACACTAACCCCCTAACCACAGTAAACACTAACACCCTAACAACAAAAACCACCAAACCCCAACAAGAAACAACCCTAAACCCCTAACAACAAACAACACTAACCCCCTAACAACAAACAACCCTAACCAAACAACAAAAAACCCTAACCCACTAACAACAAACAACACTAACACCCTAAAAACAAACAACCCTAACCCCCTAACAACAAACAACACTAACACCCTAACAACAAACAACCCTAACCCCCTAACAACAAACAACCCTAAACCTCTAACATCAAAGAACACTAACACCCTAACAACAAACAACCCTAACCCCCTAACAACAAACACTAACCCCCAAACAACAAACAACCCTAACCCCTGAAAACCAAAAACACTAACCCACTAACAACAAACAACCCTAACCCACTAACAACAAACAACCCTAACACCCTAACAACAAACAACACTAACCCCCTAACAACAAACAACCCTAAACCCCTAACATCAAACAACACTAACCCCCTAACAACACAAAACACTAGCACCCTAACAACAACCAACCCTAACCCCTAAGAACAAACAACACTAACGCCCTAAGAACAAACAACTCTAACCCCCAGCAACGAACAATACTAAACCCCTAACAACACAAAACCTAACCCCTTATCAACAAACAACCCTAACCCACTAACAACACACAACCCTAACACCCTAACAACAAGCAACACTAACCCCCTAACAACAAACAACCCTAAACCACTAACATCAAACATCACTAACCCCCTAACAACACAAAACACTAACACCCTAACAACAAACAACACTAACACCCTAACAACAAAAACCACTAAACCCCAACAAGAAACAACCCTAAACCCCTAACAACAAACACTAACCCCCTAAAAACAAACAACACTAAACCCCTAACAAGAAACTACCCTAACCGCGTAACAACAAACAACCCTAACCCCCAAACAACAAACAACCCTAACCCCCTAACAACAAACAATCCTCACCCCCGAACAACCAACAACACTAACCCCCTAACCAAAATAAACACTAACACCCGAACAACAAAAACCACTAAACCCCAACAAGAAACAACCCTAAACCCCTAACAACAAAAAACACTAACCCCCTAACAACAAACAACCCTAACCAAACAACAAACAAACCTAACCCACTAACATGAAACAACACTAAGACCCTAACGACAAACAACCCTAACCCCCAAACAACAAACAACACTAACACCCTAACAACAAACAACCCTAACCCCCTAACAAACAACACTAACCCCCTAACAACAAACAACCCTAAACCCCTAACATCAAAGAACACTAACACCCTAACAACAAACAACACTAACACCCTAACAACAAACACTAACCCCCAAAAAACAAACAACCCTAACCCCTGAAAACCAAAAACACTAAACCACTAACAACACACAACCCTAACCCACTAACAACAAACAACCCTAACACCCTAAAAACAAACAACACTAAACCCCTAACAACACAAAAAACTAACACCCTAACAACAAACAACACTAACACCCTAACAACAAAAACCACTAAACCCCAACAAGAAACAACCCTAACCCCCTAACAAGAAACAACACTAACCCCCTAACAACAAACAGCCCTAAACCCCTAACATCAAAGAACACTAACACCCTAACAACAAACAACCCTAACCCCCTACCAACAAACACTAACCCCCAAACAACAAACAACCCTAACCCCTGAAAACCAAAAACACTAACCCACTAACAACAAACAACCGTAACCCACTAACAACAAACAACCCTAACACCCTAACCACAAACAACACTAACCCCCTAACAACAAACAACCCTAACCCCCTAACAACAAACAATCCTAACCCCCGAACAACAAACAACCCTAAACCACTAACAACAAACAACCCTAACAGCCTAACAACAAACAACACTAACCCCCTAACAACAAACAACCCTAAACCCCTAACATCAAACAACACTATCCCCCTAACAACAAACAACCCTAAACCCCTAACATCAAAGAACACTAACACCCTAACAACAAACAACCCTAAACCCCTAACAACAAACGCTAACCCCCAAACAACAAACAACCGTAACCCCTAAAAACCAAAAACACTAACCCACTAACAACAAACAACCCTAACCCACTAACAACAAACAACCCTAACACCCTAACCACAAACAACACTAACCCCCTAACAACAAACAACCCTAACACCCAACAACAAACAATCCTAACCCCCGAACAACCAACAACAATAACCCCCTAACCACAGTAAACACTAACACCCTAACAACAAAAACCACTAAACCCCAACAAGAAACAACCCTAAACCCCTAACAACAAACAACACTAACCCCCTAACAACAAACAACCCTAACCAAACAACAAAAAACCCTAACCCACTAACAACAAACAACACTAACACCCTAACAACAAACAACCCTAACACCCTAACAACAAACAACACTAACACCCTAACAACAAACAACCCTAACCCCCTAACAACAAACAACCCTAAACCCCTGACATCAAAGAACACTTACACCCTAACAACAAACAACACTAACCCCCTAAAAACAAACACTAACCCCCAAACAACAAACAACCCTAACCCCTGAAAACCAAAAACACTAACCCACTAACAACAAACAACCCTAACCCACTAACAACAAACAACCCTAACACCCTAACAACAAACAACACTAACCCCCTAACAACAAACAACCCTAAACCCCTAACATCAAACAACACTACCCCCTAACAACACAAAACACTAACACCCTAACAACAACCAACCCTAACCCCTAAGAACAAACAACACTAACGCCCTAAGAACAAACAACACTAACCCCCAGCAACGAACAATACTAAACCCCTAACAACACAAAACCTAACCCCTTTTCAACAAACAACCCTAACCCACTAACAACAAACAACCCTAACACCCTAACAACAAGCAACACTAACCCCCTAACAACAAACAACCCTAAACCACTAACATCAAACATCACTAACCCCCTAACAACACAAAACACTAACACCCTAACAACAAACAACACTAACACCCTAACAACAAAAACCACTAAACCCCAACAAGAAACAACCCTAAACCCCTAACAACAAACACAAAGCCCCTAACAACAAACAACACTAAACCTCTAACAAGAAACTACCCTAACCCCGTAACAACAAACAACACTAACCCCGTAACAACAAACAACCCTAACCCCCAAACAACAAACAACCCTAACCCCCTAACAACAAACAATCCTAACCCCCGAACAACCAACAACACTAACGCCCTAACCACAATAAACACTAACACCCGAACAACAAAAACCACTAAACCCCAACAAGAAACAACCCTAAACCCCTAACAACAAAAAACACTAACCCCCTAACAACAAACAACCCTAACCAAACAACAAACAAACCTAATCCACTAACAACAAACAACACTAACACCCTAACGACAAACAACCCTAACTCCCTAAGAACAAACAACACTAACACCCTAACAACAAACAACCCTAACCCCCTAACAACAAACAACACTAACCCCCTAACAACAAACAACCCTAAACCCCTAACATCAAAGAACACTAACACCCTAACAACAAACAACCCTAGCCCCTTAACAACAAACAACACTAACCCCCTAACAACACAAAACACTAACACCCTAACAACAGACAACACTAACACCCTAACAACAAAAACCACTAAACCCCAACAAGAAACAACCCTAAACCCCTAACAACAAACAACACTAACCCCCTAACAACAAACAACCCTAACCAAACAACAAAAAACCCTAACCCACTAACAACAAACAACACTAACACCCTAACAACAAACAACCCTAACACCCTAACAACAAACAACACTAACACCCTAACAACAAACAACCCTAACCCCCTAACAACAAACAACCCTAAACCCCTGACATCAAAGAACACTTACACCCTAACAACAAACAACACTAACCCCCTAAAAACAAACACTAACCCCCAAACAACAAACAACCCTAACCCCTGAAAACCAAAAACACTAACCCACTAACAACAAACAACCCTAACCCACTAACAACAAACAACCCTAACACCCTAACAACAAACAACACTAACCCCCTAACAACAAACAACCCTAAACCCCTAACATCAAACAACACTACCCCCTAACAACACAAAACACTAACACCCTAACAACAACCAACCCTAACCCCTAAGAACAAACAACACTAACGCCCTAAGAACAAACAACACTAACCCCCAGCAACGAACAATACTAAACCCCTAACAACACAAAACCTAACCCCTTTTCAACAAACAACCCTAACCCACTAACAACAAACAACCCTAACACCCTAACAACAAGCAACACTAACCCCCTAACAACAAACAACCCTAAACCACTAACATCAAACATCACTAACCCCCTAACAACACAAAACACTAACACCCTAACAACAAACAACACTAACACCCTAACAACAAAAACCACTAAACCCCAACAAGAAACAACCCTAAACCCCTAACAACAAACACAAAGCCCCTAACAACAAACAACACTAAACCTCTAACAAGAAACTACCCTAACCCCGTAACAACAAACAACACTAACCCCGTAACAACAAACAACCCTAACCCCCAAACAACAAACAACCCTAACCCCCTAACAACAAACAATCCTAACCCCCGAACAACCAACAACACTAACGCCCTAACCACAATAAACACTAACACCCGAACAACAAAAACCACTAAACCCCAACAAGAAACAACCCTAAACCCCTAACAACAAAAAACACTAACCCCCTAACAACAAACAACCCTAACCAAACAACAAACAAACCTAATCCACTAACAACAAACAACACTAACACCCTAATGACAAACAACCCTAACTCCCTAAGAACAAACAACACTAACACCCTAACAACAAACAACCCTAACCCCCTAACAACAAACAACACTAACCCCCTAACAACAAACAACCCTAAACCCCTAACATCAAAGAACACTAACACCCTAACAACAAACAACCCTAGCCCCTTAACAACAAACAACACTAACCCCCTAACAACACAAAACACTAACACCCTAACAACAGACAACACTAACACCCTAACAACAAAAACCACTAAACCCCAACAAGAAACAACCCTAAACCCCTAACAACAAACAACACTAACCCCCTAACAAGAAACAACACTAACCCCCTAACAACAAACAACACTAACCCCCTAACAACAAACAACACTAACACCCTAACAACAACCAACCCTAAACCCCTAACTTCAAAGAACACTAACACCCTAACAACAAACAACCCTAACCCCCTAACAACAAACACTAACCCCCAAACAACAAACAACCCTAACCCCTGAAAACCAAAAACACTAAACCACTAACAACAAACAACCCTAACCCACTAACAACAAACAACCCTAACACCCTAAAAACAAACAACACTAAACCCCTAACAACACAAAACACTAACACCCTAACAACAAACAACACTAACACCCTAACAACAAAAACCACTAAACCCCATCAAGAAACAACCCTAAACCCCTAACAACAAACAACACTAACCCCCTAACAACAAACAACCCTAACCCCTAAAAACCAAAAACACTAACCCACTAACAACAAACAACCCTAACCCACTAACAACAAACCACCCTAACACCCTAACCACAAACAACACTAACCCCCTAACAACAAACAACCCTAACCCCCTAACAACAAACAATCCTAACCCCCGAACAACCAACAACACTAACCCCCTAACCACAGTAAACACTAACACCCTAACAACAAAAACCACTAAACCCCAACAAGAAACAACCCTAAACCCCTAACAAAAAACAACACTAACCCCCTAACAACAAGCAACCCTAACCAAACAACAAAAAACCCTAACCCACTAACAACAAACAACACTAACACCCTAACAACAAACAACCCTAACCCCCTAACAACAAACAACACTAACCCCCTAACAACAAACAACCCTAACCCCCTAACAAGAAACAACACTAACCCCCTAACAACAAACAGCCCTAAACGCCTAACATCAAAGAACACTAACACCCTAACAACAAACAACCCTAACCCCCTAACAACAAACACTAACCCCCAAACAACAAACAACCCTAACCCCTGAAAACCAAAAACACTAACCCACTAACAACAAACAACCGTAACCCACTAACAACAAACAACCCTAACACCCTAACCACAAACAACACTAACCCCCTAACAACAAACAACCCTAACCCCCTAACAACAAACAATCCTAACCCCGAACAACCAACAACACTAACCCCCTAACCACAGTAAACACTAACACCCTAACAACAAAAACCACCAAACCCCAACAAGAAACAACCCTAAACCCCTAACAACAAACAACACTAACCCCCTAACAACAAACAACCCTAACCAAACAACAAAAAACCCTAACCCACTAACAACAAACAACACTAACACCCTAAAAACAAACAACCCTAACCCCCTAACAACAAACAACACTAACACCCTAACAACAAACAACCCTAACCCCCTAACAACAAACAACCCTAAACCTCTAACATCAAAGAACACTAACACCCTAACAACAAACAACCCTAACCCCCTAACAACAAACACTAACCCCCAAACAACAAACAACCCTAACCCCTGAAAACCAAAAACACTAACCCACTAACAACAAACAACCCTAACCCACTAACAACAAACAAACCTAACACCCTAACAACAAACAACACTAACCCCCTAACAACAAACAACCCTAAACCCCTAACATCAAACAACACTAACCCCCTAACAACACAAAACACTAGCACCCTAACAACAACCAACCCTAACCCCTAAGAACAAACAACACTAACGCCCTAAGAACAAACAACTCTAACCCCCAGCAACGAACAATACTAAACCCCTAACAACACAAAACCTAACCCCTTATCAACAAACAACCCTAACCCACTAACAACACACAACCCTAACACCCTAACAACAAGCAACACTAACCCCCTAACAACAAACAACCCTAAACCACTAACATCGAACATCACTAACCCCCTAACAACACAAAACACTAACACCCTAACAACAAACAACACTAACACCCTAACAACAAAAACCACTAAACCCCAACAAGAAACAACCCTAAACCCCTAACAACAAACACTAACCCCCTAACAACAAACAACACTAAACCCCTAACAAGAAACTACCCTAACCGCGTAACAACAAACAACCCTAACCCCCAAACAACAAACAACCCTAACCCCCTAACAACAAACAATCCTCACCCCCGAACAACCAACAACACTAACCCCCTAACCAAAATAAACACTAACACCCGAACAACAAAAACCACTAAACCCCAACAAGAAACAACCCTAAACCCCTAACAACAAAAAACACTAACCCCCTAACAACAAACAACCCTAACCAAACAACAAACAAACCTAACCCACTAACATGAAACAACACTAAGACCCTAACGACAAACAACCCTAACCCCCAAACAACAAACAACACTAACACCCTAACAACAAACAACCCTAACCCCCTAACAACAAACAACCCTAAACCCCTAACATCAAAGAACACTAACACCCTAACAACAAACAACACTAACACCCTAACAACAAACACTAACCCCCAAAAAACAAACAACCCTAACCCCTGAAAACCAAAAACACTAAACCACTAACAACACACAACCCTAACCCACTAACAACAAACAACCCTAACACCCTAAAAACAAACAACACTAAACCCCTAACAACACAAAACACTAACACCCTAACAACAAACAACACTAACACCCTAACAACAAAAACCACTAAACCCCAACAAGAAACAACCCTAAACCCCTAACAACAAACAACACTAACCCCCTAACAACAAACAACCCTAACCCCTAAAAACCAAAAACACTAACCCACTAACAACAAACAACCCTAACCCACTAACAACAAACAACCCTAACACCCTAACCACAAACAACACTAACCCCCGAACAACAAACAACCCTAACCCCCTAACAACAAACAATCCTAACCCCCGAACAACCAACAACACTAAACCCCTAACCACAGTAAACACTAACACCCTAACAACAAAAACCACTAAACTCCAACAAGAAACAACCCTAAACCCCTAACAACAAACAACACTAACGCCCTAACAACAAACAACCCTAAGCAAACAACAAACAAACCTAACCCACTAACAACAAACAACACTAACACCCTAACAACAAACACCCCTAACCCCCTAACAACAAACAACACTAACCCCCTAACAACAAACAACCCTAAACTCCTAACATCAAAGAACACTAACACCCTAACAACAAACAACACTAACCCCCTAAAAACAAACACTAACCCCCAAACAACAAACAACCCTAACCCCTAAAAACCAAAAACACTAACCCACTAACAACAAACAACCCTAAACCACTAACAACAAACAACCCTAACAGCCTAACAACAAACAACACTAACCCCCTAACAACAAACAACCCTAAACCCCTAACATCAAACAACACTATCCCCCTAACAACAAACAACCCTAAACCCCTAACATCAAAGAACACTAACACCCTAACAACAAACAACCCTAAACCCCTAACAACAAACGCTAACCCCCAAACAACAAACAACCGTAACCCCTAAAAACCAAAAACACTAACCCACTAACAACAAACAACCCTAACCCACTAACAACAAACAACCCTAACACCCTAACCACAAACAACACTAACCCCCTAACAACAAACAACCCTAACACCCAACAACAAACAATCCTAACCCCCGAACAACCAACAACACTAACCCCCTAACCACAGTAAACACTAACACCCTAACAACAAAAACCACTAAACCCCAACAAGAAACAACCCTAACACCCTAACAACAAACAACACTAACCCCCTAACAACAAACAACCCTAAACCCCTAACATCAAACAACACTAAACCCCTAACAACACAAAACACTAACACCCTAACAACAAACAACACTAACACCCTAACAACAAAAACCACTAAACCCCAACAAAAAACAACCCTAAACCCCTAACAACAAACACAAACCCCCTAACAACAAACAACACTAAACCTCTAACAAGAAACTACCCTAACCCCGTAACAACAAACAACACTAACCCCGTAACAACAAACAACCCTAACCCCCAAACAACAAACAACCCTAACCCCCTAAGAACAAACAACACTAACACCCTAACAACAAACAACCCTAACCCCCTAACAACAAACAACACTAACCCCCTAACAACAAACAACCCTAAACCCATAACATCAAAGAACACTAACACCCTAACAACAAACAACCCTAACCCCCTAACAACAAACACTAACCCCCAAAGAACAAACAACCCTAACCCCTGAAAACCAAAAACACTACACCACTAAAAACAAACAACCCTAACCCACTAACAACAAACAACCCTAACACCCTAACAACAAACAACACTAACCCCCTAACAACAAACAACCCTAAACCCCTAACATCAAACAACACTAAACCCCTAACAACACAAAACACTAACACCCTAACAACAAACAACACTAACACCCTAACAACAAAAACCACTAAACCCCAACAAGAAACAACCCTAAACCCCTAACAACAAACACTAACCCCCTAACAACAAACAACACTAAACCCCTAACAAGAAACTATCCTAACCGCGTAACAACAAACAACGCTAACCCCCAAACAACAAACAACCCTAACCCCCTAACAACAAACAATCCTCACCCCCGAACAACCAACAACACTAACCCCCTAACCAAAATAAACACTAACACCCGAACAACAAAAACCACTAAACCCCAACAAGAAACAACCCTAAACCCCTAACAACAAAAAACACTAACCCCCTAACAACAAACAACCCTAACCAAACAACAAACAAACCTAACCCACTAACATGAAACAACACTAAGACCCTAACGACAAACAACCCTAACCCCCAAACAACAAACAACACTAACACCCTAACAACAAACAACCCTAACCCCCTAACAAACAACACTAACCCCCTAACAACAAACAACCCTAAACCCCTAACATCAAAGAACACTAACACCCTAACAACAAACAACACTAACACCCTAACAACCAACACTAACCCCCAAAAAACAAACAACCCTAACCCCTGAAAACCAAAAACACTAAACCACTAACAACAAACAACCCTAACCCACTAACAACAAACAACCCTAACACCCTAAAAACAAACAACACTAAACCCCTAACAACACAAAACACTAACACCCTAACAACAAACAACACTAACACCCTAACAACAAAAACCACTAAACCCCAACAAGAAACAACCCTAAACCCCTAACAACAAACAACACTAACCCCCTAACAACAAACAACCCTAACCCCTAAAAACCAAAAACACTAACCCACTAACAACAAACAACCCTAACCCACTAACAACAAACAACCCTAACACCCTAACCACAAACAACACTAACCCCCTAACAACAAACAACCCTAACCCCCTAACAACAAACAATCCTAACCCCCGAACAACCAACAACACTAAACCCCTAACCACAGTAAACACTAACACCCTAACAACAAAAACCACTAAACTCCAACAAGAAACAACCCTAAACCCCTAACAACAAACAACACTAACGCCCTAACAACAAACAACCCTAAGCAAACAACAAACAAACCTAACCCACTAACAACAAACAACACTAACACCCTAACAACAAACACCCCTAACCCCCTAACAACAAACAACACTAACCCCCTAACAACAAACAACCCTAAACTCCTAACATCAAAGAACACTAACACCCTAACAACAAACAACACTAACCCCCTAAAAACAAACACTAACCCCCAAACAACAAACAACCCTAACCCCTGAAAACCAAAAACACTAACCCACTAACAACAAACAACCCTAAACCACTAACAACAAACAACCCTAACACCCTAACAACAAACAACACTAACCCCCTAACAACAAACAACCCTAAACCCCTAACATCAAACAACACTATGCCCCTAACAACAAACAACCCTAAACCCCTAACATCAAAGAACACTAACACCCTAACAACAAACAACCCTAAACCCCTAACAACAAACGCTAACCCCCAAACAACAAACAACCCTAACCCCTGAAAACCAAAAACACTAACCCACTAACAACAAACAACCGTAACCCACTAACAACAAACAACCCTAACACCCTAACCACAAACAACACTAACCCCCTAACAACAAACAACCCTAACCCCCTAACAACAAACAATCCTAACCCCCGAACAACCAACAACACTAACCCCCTAACCACAGTAAACACTAACACCCTAACAACAAAAACCACCAAACCCCAACTAGAAACAACCCTAAACCCCTAACAACAAACAACACTAACCCCCTAACAACAAACAACCCTAACCAAACAACAAAAAACCCTAACCCACTAACAACAAACAACGCTAACACCCTAAAAACAAACAACCGTAACCCCCTAACAACAAACAACACTAACACCCTAACAACAAACAACCCTAACCCCCTAACAACAAACAACCCTAAACCTCTAACATCAAAGAACACTAACACCCTAACAACAAACAACCCTAACCCCCTAACAACAAACACTAACCCCCAAACAACAAACAACCCTAACCCCTGAAAACCAAAAACACTAACCCACTAACAACAAACAACCCTAACCCACTAACAACAAACAACCCTAACACCCTAACAACAAGCAACACTAACCCCCTAACAACAAACAACCCTAAACCACTAACATCAAACATCACTAACCCCCTAACAACACAAAACACTAACACCCTAACAACAAACAACACTAACACCCTAACAACAAAAACCACTAAACCCCAACAAGAAACAACCCTAAACCCCTAACAACAAACACAAACCCCCTAACAACAAACAACACTAAACCTCTAACAAGAAACTACCCTAACCCCGTAACAACAAACAACACTAACCCCGTAACAACAAACAACCCTAACCCCCAAACAACAAACAACCCTAACCCCCTAAGAACAAACAACACTAACACCCTAACAACAAACAACCCTAACCCCCTAACAACAAACAACACTAACCCCCTAACAACAAACAACCCTAAACCCATAACATCAAAGAACACTAACACCCTAACAACAAACAACCCTAACCCCCTAACAACAAACACTAACCCCCAAAGAACAAACAACCCTAACCCCTGAAAACCAAAAACACTACACCACTAAAAACAAACAACCCTAACCCACTAACAACAAACAACCCTAACACCCTAACAACAAACAACACTAACCCCCTAACAACAAACAACCCTAAACCCCTAACATCAAACAACACTAAACCCCTAACAACACAAAACACTAACACCCTAACAACAAACAACACTAACACCCTAACAACAAAAACCACTAAACCCCAACAAGAAACAACCCTAAACCCCTAACAACAAACACTAACCCCCTAACAACAAACAACACTAAACCCCTAACAAGAAACTATCCTAACCGCGTAACAACAAACAACGCTAACCCCCAAACAACAAACAACCCTAACCCCCTAACAACAAACAATCCTCACCCCCGAACAACCAACAACACTAACCCCCTAACCAAAATAAACACTAACACCCGAACAACAAAAACCACTAAACCCCAACAAGAAACAACCCTAAACCCCTAACAACAAAAAACACTAACCCCCTAACAACAAACAACCCTAACCAAACAACAAACAAACCTAACCCACTAACATGAAACAACACTAAGACCCTAACGACAAACAACCCTAACCCCCAAACAACAAACAACACTAACACCCTAACAACAAACAACCCTAACCCCCTAACAAACAACACTAACCCCCTAACAACAAACAACCCTAAACCCCTAACATCAAAGAACACTAACACCCTAACAACAAACAACACTAACACCCTAACAACAAAAACCACTAAACCCCAACAAGAAACAACCCTAAACCCCTAACAACAAACACAAAGCCCCTAACAACAAACAACACTAAACCTCTAACAAGAAACTACCCTAACCGCGTAACAACAAACAACCCTAACCCCCAAACAACAAACAACCCTAACCCCCTAACAACAAACAATCCTCACCCCCGAACAACCAACAACACTAACCCCCTAACCAAAATAAACACTAACACCCGAACAACAAAAACCACTAAACCCCAACAAGAAACAACCCTAAACCCCTAACAACAAAAAACACTAACCCCCTAACAACAAACAACCCTAACCAAACAACAAACAAACCTAACCCACTAACATGAAACAACACTAAGACCCTAACGACAAACAACCCTAACCCCCAAACAACAAACAACACTAACACCCTAACAACAAACAACCCTAACCCCCTAACAAACAACACTAACCCCCTAACAACAAACAACCCTAAACCCCTAACATCAAAGAACACTAACACCCTAACAACAAACAACACTAACACCCTAACAACAAACACTAACCCCCAAAAAACAAACAACCCTAACCCCTGAAAACCAAAAACACTAAACCACTAACAACACACAACCCTAACCCACTAACAACAAACAACCCTAACACCCTAAAAACAAACAAAACTAAACCCCTAACAACACAAAACACTAACACCCTAACAACAAACAACACTAACACCCTAACAACAAAAACCACTAAACCCCAACAAGAAACAACCCTAAACCCCTAACAACAAACAACACTAACCCCCTAACAACAAACAACCCTAACCCCTAAAAACCAAAAACACTAACCCACTAACAACAAACAACCCTAACCCACTAACAACAAACAACCCTAACACCCTAACCACAAACAACACTAACCCCCTAACAACAAACAACCCTAACCCCCTAACAACAAACAATCCTAACCCCCGAACAACCAACAACACTAAACCCCTAACCACAGTAAACACTAACACCCTAACAACAAAAACCACTAAACTCCAACAAGAAACAACCCTAAACCCCTAACAACAAACAACACTAACGCCCTAACAACAAACAACCCTAAGCAAACAACAAACAAACCTAACCCACTAACAACAAACAACACTAACACCCTAACAACAAACACCCCTAACCCCCTAACAACAAACAACACTAACCCCCTAACAACAAACAACCCTAAACTCCTAACATCAAAGAACACTAACACCCTAACAGCAAACAACACTAACCCCCTAAAAACAAACACTAACCCCCAAACAACAAACAACCCTAACCCCTGAAAACCAAAAACACTAACCCACTAACAACAAACAACCCTAAACCACTAACAACAAACAACCCTAACAGCCTAACAACAAACAACACTAACCCCCTAACAACAAAGAACCCTAAACCCCTAACATCAAACAACACTATCCCCCTAACAACAAACAACCCTAAACCCCTAACATCAAAGAACACTAACACCCTAACAACAAACAACCCTAACCCCCTAACAACAAACGCTAACCCCCAAACAACAAACAACCGTAACCCCTAAAAACCAAAAACACTAACCCACTAACAACAAACAACCCTAACCCACTAACAACAAACAACCCTAACACCCTAACCACAAACAACACTAACCCCCTAACAACAAACAACCCTAAGCCCCTAACAACAATCCTAACCCCCGAACAACCAACAACACTAACCCCCTAACCACAGTAAACACTAACACCATAACAACAAAAACCACTAAACCCCAACAAGAAACAACCCTAAACCCCTAACAACAAACAACACTAACCCCCTAACAGCAAACAACCCTAACCCCCTAACAACAAACAACCCTAACCAAACAACAAAAAACCCTAACCCACTAACAACAAACAACACTAACACCCTAACAACAAACAACCCTAACACCCTAACAACAAACAACACTAACACCCTAACAACAAACAACCCTAACCCCCTAACAACAAACAACCCTAAACCCCTGACATCAAAGAACACTAACACCCTAACAACAAACAACCCTAACCCCCTAACAACAAACACTAACCCCCAAACAACAAACAAACCTAACCCCTGAAAACCAAAAACACTAACCCACTAACAACAAACAACCCTAACCCACTAACAACAAACAACCCTAACACCCTAACAACAAAAAACACTAACCCAATAACAACAAACAACCCTAAACCCCTAACATCAAACAACACTACCCCCTAACAACACAAAACACTAACACCCTAACAACAACCAACCCTAACCCCTAAGAACAAACAACACTAACGCCCTAAGAACAAACAACACTAACCCCCAGCAACGAACAATACTAAACCCCTAACAACACAAAACCTAACCCCTTTTCAACAAACAACCCTAACCCACTAACAACAAACAACCCTAACACCCTAACAACAAGCAACACTAACCCCCTAACAACAAACAACCCTAAACCACTAACATCAAACATCACTAACCCCCTAACAACACAAAACACTAACACCCTAACAACAAACAACACTAACACCCTAACAACAAAAACCACTAAACCCCAACAAGAAACAACCCTAAACCCCTAACAACAAACACAAACCCCCTAACAACAAACAACACTAAACCTCTAACAAGAAACTACCCTAACCCCGTAACAACAAACAACACTAACCCCGTAACAACAAACAACCCTAACCCCCAAACAACAAACAACCCTAACCCCCTAAGAACAAACAACACTAACACCCTAACAACAAACAACCCTAACCCCCTAACAACAAACAACACTAACCCCCTAACAACAAACAACCCTAAACCCATAACATCAAAGAACACTAACACCCTAACAACAAACAACCCTAACCCCCTAACAACAAACACTAACCCCCAAAGAACAAACAACCCTAACCCCTGAAAACCAAAAACACTACACCACTAAAAACAAACAACCCTAACCCACTAACAACAAACAACCCTAACACCCTAACAACAAACAACACTAACCCCCTAACAACAAACAACCCTAAACCCCTAACATCAAACAACACTAAACCCCTAACAACACAAAACACTAACACCCTAACAACAAACAACACTAACACCCTAACAACAAAAACCACTAAACCCCAACAAGAAACAACCCTAAACCCCTAACAACAAACACTAACCCCCTAACAACAAACAACACTAAACCCCTAACAAGAAACTATCCTAACCGCGTAACAACAAACAACGCTAACCCCCAAACAACAAACAACCCTAACCCCCTAACAACAAACAATCCTCACCCCCGAACAACCAACAACACTAACCCCCTAACCAAAATAAACACTAACACCCGAACAACAAAAACCACTAAACCCCAACAAGAAACAACCCTAAACCCCTAACAACAAAAAACACTAACCCCCTAACAACAAACAACCCTAACCAAACAACAAACAAACCTAACCCACTAACATGAAACAACACTAAGACCCTAACGACAAACAACCCTAACCCCCAAACAACAAACAACACTAACACCCTAACAACAAACAACCCTAACCCCCTAACAAACAACACTAACCCCCTAACAACAAACAACCCTAAACCCCTAACATCAAAGAACACTAACACCCTAACAACAAACAACACTAACACCCTAACAACCAACACTAACCCCCAAAAAACAAACAACCCTAACCCCTGAAAACCAAAAACACTAAACCACTAACAACAAACAACCCTAACCCACTAACAACAAACAACCCTAACACCCTAAAAACAAACAACACTAAACCCCTAACAACACAAAACACTAACACCCTAACAACAAACAACACTAACACCCTAACAACAAAAACCACTAAACCCCAACAAGAAACAACCCTAAACCCCTAACAACAAACAACACTAACCCCCTAACAACAAACAACCCTAACCCCTAAAAACCAAAAACACTAACCCACTAACAACAAACAACCCTAACCCACTAACAACAAACAACCCTAACACCCTAACCACAAACAACACTAACCCCCTAACAACAAACAACCCTAACCCCCTAACAACAAACAATCCTAACCCCCGAACAACCAACAACACTAAACCCCTAACCACAGTAAACACTAACACCCTAACAACAAAAACCACTAAACTCCAACAAGAAACAACCCTAAACCCCTAACAACAAACAACACTAACGCCCTAACAACAAACAACCCTAAGCAAACAACAAACAAACCTAACCCACTAACAACAAACAACACTAACACCCTAACAACAAACACCCCTAACCCCCTAACAACAAACAACACTAACCCCCTAACAACAAACAACCCTAAACTCCTAACATCAAAGAACACTAACACCCTAACAACAAACAACACTAACCCCCTAAAAACAAACACTAACCCCCAAACAACAAACAACCCTAACCCCTGAAAACCAAAAACACTAACCCACTAACAACAAACAACCCTAAACCACTAACAACAAACAACCCTAACACCCTAACAACAAACAACACTAACCCCCTAACAACAAACAACCCTAAACCCCTAACATCAAACAACACTATGCCCCTAACAACAAACAACCCTAAACCCCTAACATCAAAGAACACTAACACCCTAACAACAAACAACCCTAAACCCCTAACAACAAACGCTAACCCCCAAACAACAAACAACCCTAACCCCTGAAAACCAAAAACACTAACCCACTAACAACAAACAACCGTAACCCACTAACAACAAACAACCCTAACACCCTAACCACAAACAACACTAACCCCCTAACAACAAACAACCCTAACCCCCTAACAACAAACAATCCTAACCCCCGAACAACCAACAACACTAACCCCCTAACCACAGTAAACACTAACACCCTAACAACAAAAACCACCAAACCCCAACTAGAAACAACCCTAAACCCCTAACAACAAACAACACTAACCCCCTAACAACAAACAACCCTAACCAAACAACAAAAAACCCTAACCCACTAACAACAAACAACGCTAACACCCTAAAAACAAACAACCGTAACCCCCTAACAACAAACAACACTAACACCCTAACAACAAACAACCCTAACCCCCTAACAACAAACAACCCTAAACCTCTAACATCAAAGAACACTAACACCCTAACAACAAACAACCCTAACCCCCTAACAACAAACACTAACCCCCAAACAACAAACAACCCTAACCCCTGAAAACCAAAAACACTAACCCACTAACAACAAACAACCCTAACCCACTAACAACAAACAACCCTAACACCCTAACAACAAACAACACTAACCCCCTAACAACAAACAACCCTAAACCCCTAACATCAAACAACACTAACCCCCTAACAACACAAAACACTAGCACCCTAACAACAACCAACCCTAACCCCTAAGAACAAACAACACTAACGCCCTAAGAACAAACAACTCTAACCCCCAGCAACGAACAATACTAAACCCCTAACAACACAAAACCTAACCCCTTATCAACAAACAACCCTAACCCACTAACAACACACAACCCTAACACCCTAACAACAAGCAACACTAACCCCCTAACAACAAACAACCCTAAACCACTAACATCAAACATCACTAACCCCCTAACAACACAAAACACTAACACCCTAACAACAAACAACACTAACACCCTAACAACAAAAACCACTAAACCCCAACAAGAAACAACCCTAAACCCCTAACAACAAACACTAACCCCCTAACAACAAACAACACTAAACCCCTAACAAGAAACTACCCTAACCGCGTAACAACAAACAACCCTAACCCCCAAACAACGAACAACCCTAACCCCCTAACAACAAACAATCCTCACCCCCGAACAACCAACAACACTAACCCCCTAACCAAAATAAACACTAACACCCGAACAACAAAAACCACTAAACCCCAACAAGAAACAACCCTAAACCCCTAACAACAAAAAACACTAACCCCCTAACAACAAACAACCCTAACCAAACAACAAACAAACCTAACCCACTAACATGAAACAACACTAAGACCCTAACGACAAACAACCCTAACCCCCAAACAACAAACAACACTAACACCCTAACAACAAACAACCCTAACCCCCTAACAAACAACACTAACCCCCTAACAACAAACAACCCTAAACCCCTAACATCAAAGAACACTAACACCCTAACAACAAACAACACTAACACCCTAACAACAAACACTAACCCCCAAAAAACAAACAACCCTAACCCCTGAAAACCAAAAACACTAAACCACTAACAACACACAACCCTAACCCACTAACAACAAACAACCCTAACACCCTAAAAACAAACAACACTAAACCCCTAACAACACAAAACACTAACACCCTAACAACAAACAACACTAACACCCTAACAACAAAAACCACTAAACCCCAACAAGAAACAACCCTAAACGCCTAACAACAAACAACACTAACCCCCTAACAACAAACAACCCTAACCCCTAAAAACCAAAAACACTAACCCACTAACAACAAACAACCCTAACCCACTAACAACAAACAACCCTAACACCCTAACCACAAACAACACTAACCCCCGAACAACAAACAACCCTAACCCCCTAACAACAAACAATCCTAACCCCCGAACAACCAACAACACTAAACCCCTAACCACAGTAAACACTAACACCCTAACAACAAAAACCACTAAACTCCAACAAGAAACAACCCTAAACCCCCAACAACAAACAACACTAACGCCCTAACAACAAACAACCCTAAGCAAACAACAAACAAACCTAACCCACTAACAACAAACAACACTAACACCCTAACAACAAACACCCCTAAACCCCTAACAACAAACAACACTAACCCCCTAACAACAAACAACCCTAAACTCCTAACATCAAAGAACACAAACACCCTAACAACAAACAAAACTAACCCCCTAAAAACAAACACTAACCCCCAAACAACAAACAACCCTAACCCCTAAAAACCAAAAACACTAACCCACTAACAACAAACAACCCTAAACCACTAACAACAAACAACCCTAACAGCCTAACAACAAACAACACTAACCCCCTAACAACAAACAACCCTAAACCCCTAACATCAAACAACACTATCCCCCTAACAACAAACAACCCTAAACCCCTAACATCAAAGAACACTAACACCCTAACAACAAACAACCCTAACCCCCTAACAACAAACGCTAACCCCCAAACAACAAACAACCGTAACCCCTAAAAACCAAAAACACTAACCCACTAACAACAAACAACCCTAACCCACTAACAACAAACAACCCTAACACCCTAACCACAAACAACACTAACCCCCTAACAACAAACAACCCTAACCCCCAAAACAACAAACAATCCTAACCCCCGAACAACCAACAACACTAACCCCCTAACCACAGTAAACACTAACACCCTAACAACAAAAACCACTAAACCCCAACAAGAAACAACCCTAAACCCCTAACAAAAAACAACACTAACCCCCTAACAACAAGCAACCCTAACCAAACAACAAAAAACCCTAACACACTAACAACAAACAACACTAACACCCTAACAACAAACAACCCTAACCCCCTAACAACAAACAACACTAACACCCTAACAACAAACAACCCTAACCCCCTAACAACAAACAACCCTAAACCCCTGACATCAAAGAACACTAACACCCTAACAACAAACAACACTAACCCCCTAAAAACAAACACTAACCCCCAAACAACAAACAACCCTAACCCCTGAAAACCAAAAACACTAACCCACTAACAACAAACAACCCTAACCCACTAACAACAAACAACCCTAACACCCTAACAACAAACAACACTAACCCCCTAACGACAAACAACCCTAAACCCCTAACATCAAACAACACTACCCCCTAACAACACAAAACACTAACACCCTAACAACAACCAACCCTAACCCCTAAGAACAAACAACACTAACGCCCTAAGAACAAACAACACTAACCCCCAGCAACGAACAATACTAAACCCCTAACAACACAAAACCTAACCCCTTTTCAACAAACAACCCTAACCCACTAACAACAAACAACCCTAACACCCTAACAACAAGCAACACTAACCCCCTAACAACAAACAACCCTAAACCACTAACATCAAACATCACTAACCCCCTAACAACACAAAACACTAACACCCTAACAACAAACAACACTAACACCCTAACAACAAAAACCACTAAACCCCAACAAGAAACAACCCTAAACCCCTAACAACAAACACAAAGCCCCTAACAACAAACAACACTAAACCTCTAACAAGAAACTACCCTAACCCCGTAACAACAAACAACACTAACCCCGTAACAACAAACAACCCTAACCCCCACACAACAAACAACCCTAACCCCCTAACAACAAACAATCCTAACCCCCGAACAACCAACAACACTAACGCCCTAACCACAATAAACACTAACACCCGAACAACAAAAACCACTAAACCCCAACAAGAAACAACCCTAAACCCCTAACAACAAAAAACACTAACCCCCTAACAACAAACAACCCTAACCAAACAACAAACAAACCTAATCCACTAACAACAAACAACACTAACACCCTAACGACAAACAACCCTAACTCCCTAAGAACAAACAACACTAACACCCTAACAACAAACAACCCTAACCCCCTAACAACAAACAACACTAACCCCCTAACAACAAACAACCCTAAACCCCTAACATCAAAGAACACTAACACCCTAACAACAAACAACCCTAGCCCCTTAACAACAAACAACACTAACCCCCTAACAACACAAAACACTAACACCCTAACAACAGACAACACTAACACCCTAACAACAAAAACCACTAAACCCCAACAAGAAACAACCCTAAACCCGTAACAACAAACAACACTAACCCCCTAACAAGAAACAACACCTACCCCCTAACAACAAACAACACTAACCCCCTAACAACAAACAACACTAACACCCTAACAACAACCAACCCTAAACCCCTAACATCAAAGAACACTAACACCCTAACAACAAACAACCCTAACCCCCTAACAACAAACACTAACCCCCAAACAACAAACAACCCTAACCCCTGAAAACCAAAAACACTAAACCACTAACAACAAACAACCCTAACCCACTAACAACAAACAACCCTAACACCCTAAAAACAAACAACACTAAACCCCTAACAACACAAAACACTAACACCCTAACAACAAACAACACTAACACCCTAACAACAAAAACCACTAAACCCCATCAAGAAACAACCCTAAACCCCTAACAACAAACAACACTAACCCCCTAACAACAAACAACCCTAACCCCTAAAAACCAAAAACACTAACCCACTAACAACAAACAACCCTAACCCACTAACAACAAACCACCCTAACACCCTAACCACAAACAACACTAACCCCCTAACAACAAACAACCCTAACCCCCTAACAACAAACAATCCTAACCCCCGAACAACCAACAACACTAACCCCCTAACCACAGTAAACACTAACACCCTAACAACAAAAACCACTAAACCCCAACAAGAAACAACCCTAAACCCCTAACAAAAAACAACACTAACCCCCTAACAACAAGCAACCCTAACCAAACAACAAAAAACCCTAACCCACTAACAACAAACAACACTAACACCCTAACAACAAACAACCCTAACCCCCTAACAACAAACAACACTAACCCCCTAACAACAAACAAGCCTAACCCCCTAACAAGAAACAACACTAACCCCCTAACAACAAACAGCCCTAAACCCCTAACATCAAAGAACACTAACACCCTAACAACAAACAACCCTAACCCCCTAACAACAAACACTAACCCCCAAACAACAAACAACCCTAACCCCTGAAAACCAAAAACACTAACCCACTAACAACAAACAACCGTAACCCACTAACAACAAACAACCCTAACACCCTAACCACAAACAACACTAACCCCCTAACAACAAACAACCCTAACCCCCTAACAACAAACAATCTTAACCCCCGAACAACCAACAACACTAACCCCCTAACCACAGTAAACACTAACACCCTAACAACAAAAACCACCAAACCCCAACAAGAAACAACCCTAAACCCCTAACAACAAACAACACTAACCCCCTAACAACAAACAACCCTAACCAAACAACAAAAAACCCTAACCCACTAACAACAAACAACACTAACACCCTAAAAACAAACAACCCTAACCCCCTAACAACAAACAACACTAACACCCTAACAACAAACAACCCTAACCCCCTAACAACAAACAACCCTAAACCTCTAACATCAAAGAACACTAACACCCTAACAACAAACAACCCTAACCCCCTAACAACAAACACTAACCCCCAAACAACAAACAACCCTAACCCCTGAAAACCAAAAACACTAACCCACTAACAACAAACAACCCTAACCCACTAACAACAAACAACCCTAACACCCTAACAACAAACAACACTAACCCCCTAACAACAAACAACCCTAAACCCCTAACATCAAACAACACTAACCCCCTAACAACACAAAACACTAGCACCCTAACAACAACCAACCCTAACCCCTAAGAACAAACAACTCTAACCCCCAGCAACGAACAATACTAAACCCCTTACACCACAAAACCTAACCCCTTATCAACAAACAACCCTAACCCACTAACAACACACAACCCTAACACCCTAACAACAAGCAACACTAACCTCCTAACAACAAACAACCCTAAACCACTAACATCGAACATCACTAACCCCCTAACAACACAAAACACTAACACCCTAACAACAAACAACACTAACACCCTAACAACAAAAACCACTAAACCCCAACAAGAAACAACCCTAAACCCCTAACAACAAACACTAACCCCCTAACAACAAACAACACTAAACCCCTAACAAGAAACTACCCTAACCGCGTAACAACAAACAACCCTAACCCCCAAACAACAAACAACCCTAACCCCCTAACAACAAACAATCCTCACCCCCGAACAACCAACAACACTAACCCCCTAACCAAAATAAACACTAACACCCGAACAACAAAAACCACTAAACCCCAACAAGAAACAACCCTAAACCCCTAACAACAAAAAACACTAACCCCCTAACAACAAACAACCCTAACCAAACAAAAAACAAACCTAACCCACTAACATGAAACAACACTAAGACCCTAACGACAAACAACCCTAACCCCCAAACAACAAACAACACTAACACCCTAACAACAAACAACCCTAACCCCCTAACAAACAACACTAACCCCCTAACAACAAACAACCCTAAACCCCTAACATCAAAGAACACTAACACCCTAACAACAAACAACACTAACACCCTAACAACAAACACTAACCCCCAAAAAACAAACAACCCTAACCCCTGAAAACCAAAAACACTAAACCACTAACAACACACAACCCTAACCCACTAACAACAAACAACCCTAACACCCTAAAAACAAACAAAACTAAACCCCTAACAACACAAAACACTAACACCCTAACAACAAACAACACTAACACCCTAACAACAAAAACCACTAAACCCCAACAAGAAACAACCCTAAACCCCTAACAACAAACAACACTAACCCCCTAACAACAAACAACCCTAACCCCTAAAAACCAAAAACACTAACCCACTAACAACAAACAACCCTAACCCACTAACAACAAACAACCCTAACACCCTAACCACAAACAACACTAACCCCCGAACAACAAACAACCCTAACCCCCTAACAACAAACAATCCTAACCCCCGAACAACCAACAACACTAAACCCCTAACCACAGTAAACACTAACACCCTAACAACAAAAACCACTAAACTCCAACAAGAAACAACCCTAAACCCCTAACAACAAACAACACTAACGCCCTAACAACAAACAACCCTAAGCAAACAACAAACAAACCTAACCCACTAACAAAAAACAACACTAACACCCTAACAACAAACACCCCTAACCCCCTAACAACAAACAACACTAACCCCCTAACAACAAACCCTAAACTCCTAACATCAAAGAACACTAACACCCTAACAACAAACAACACTAACCCCCTAAAAACAAACACTAACCCCCAAACAACAAACAACCCTAACCCCTAAAAACCAAAAACACTAACCCACTAACAACAAACAACCCTAAACCACTAACAACAAACAACCCTAACAGCCTAACAACAAACAACACTAACCCCCTAACAACAAACAACCCTAAACCCCTAACATCAAACAACACTATCCCCCTAACAACAAACAACCCTAAACCCCTAACATCAAAGAACACTAACACCCTAACAACAAACAACCCTAACCCCCTAACAACAAACGCTAACCCCCAAACAACAAACAACCGTAACCCCTAAAAACCAAACACACTAACCCACTAACAACAAACAACCGTAACCCACTATCAACAAACAACCCTAACACCCTAACCACAAACAACACTAACCCCCTAACAACAAACAACCCTAACCCCCTAACAACAATCCTAACCCCCGAACAACCAACAACACTAACCCCCTAACCACAGTAAACACTAACACCATAACAACAAAAACCACTAAACCCCAACAAGAAACAACCCTAAACCCCTAACAACAAACAACACTAACCCCCTAACACCAAACAACCCTAACCCCCTAACAACAAACAACCCTAACCAAACAACAAAAAACCCTAACCCACTAACAACAAACAACACTAACACCCTAACAACAAACAACCCTAACACCCTAACAACAAACAACACTAACACCCTAACAACAAACAACCCTAACCCCCTAACAACAAACAACCCTAAACCCCTGACATCAAAGAACACTAACACCCTAACAACAAGCAACCCTAACCAAACAACAAAAAACCCTAACACACTAACAACAAACAACACTAACACCCTAACAACAAACAACCCTAACCCCCTAACAACAAACAACACTAACACCCTAACAACAAACAACCCTAACCCCCTAACAACAAACAACCCTAAACCCCTGACATCAAAGAACACTAACACCCTAACAACAAACAACACTAACCCCCTAAAAACAAACACTAACCCCCAAACAACAAACAACCCTAACCCCTGAAAACCAAAAACACTAACCCACTAACAACAAACAACCCTAACCCACTAACAACAAACAACCCTAACACCCTAACAACAAACAACACTAACCCCCTAACGACAAACAACCCTAAACCCCTAACATCAAACAACACTACCCCCTAACAACACAAAACACTAACACCCTAACAACAACCAACCCTAACCCCTAAGAACAAACAACACTAACGCCCTAAGAACAAACAACACTAACCCCCAGCAACGAACAATACTAAACCCCTAACAACACAAAACCTAACCCCTTTTCAACAAACAACCCTAACCCACTAACAACAAACAACCCTAACACCCTAACAACAAGCAACACTAACCCCCTAACAACAAACAACCCTAAACCACTAACATCAAACATCACTAACCCCCTAACAACACAAAACACTAACACCCTAACAACAAACAACACTAACACCCTAACAACAAAAACCACTAAACCCCAACAAGAAACAACCCTAAACCCCTAACAACAAACACAAAGCCCCTAACAACAAACAACACTAAACCTCTAACAAGAAACTACCCTAACCCCGTAACAACAAACAACACTAACCCCGTAACAACAAACAACCCTAACCCCCACACAACAAACAACCCTAACCCCCTAACAACAAACAATCCTAACCCCCGAACAACCAACAACACTAACGCCCTAACCACAATAAACACTAACACCCGAACAACAAAAACCACTAAACCCCAACAAGAAACAACCCTAAACCCCTAACAACAAAAAACACTAACCCCCTAACAACAAACAACCCTAACCAAACAACAAACAAACCTAATCCACTAACAACAAACAACACTAACACCCTAACGACAAACAACCCTAACTCCCTAAGAACAAACAACACTAACACCCTAACAACAAACAACCCTAACCCCCTAACAACAAACAACACTAACCCCCTAACAACAAACAACCCTAAACCCCTAACATCAAAGAACACTAACACCCTAACAACAAACAACCCTAGCCCCTTAACAACAAACAACACTAACCCCCTAACAACACAAAACACTAACACCCTAACAACAGACAACACTAACACCCTAACAACAAAAACCACTAAACCCCAACAAGAAACAACCCTAAACCCGTAACAACAAACAACACTAACCCCCTAACAAGAAACAACACCTACCCCCTAACAACAAACAACACTAACCCCCTAACAACAAACAACACTAACACCCTAACAACAACCAACCCTAAACCCCTAACATCAAAGAACACTAACACCCTAACAACAAACAACCCTAACCCCCTAACAACAAACACTAACCCCCAAACAACAAACAACCCTAACCCCTGAAAACCAAAAACACTAAACCACTAACAACAAACAACCCTAACCCACTAACAACAAACAACCCTAACACCCTAAAAACAAACAACACTAAACCCCTAACAACACAAAACACTAACACCCTAACAACAAACAACACTAACACCCTAACAACAAAAACCACTAAACCCCATCAAGAAACAACCCTAAACCCCTAACAACAAACAACACTAACCCCCTAACAACAAACAACCCTAACCCCTAAAAACCAAAAACACTAACCCACTAACAACAAACAACCCTAACCCACTAACAACAAACCACCCTAACACCCTAACCACAAACAACACTAACCCCCTAACAACAAACAACCCTAACCCCCTAACAACAAACAATCCTAACCCCCGAACAACCAACAACACTAACCCCCTAACCACAGTAAACACTAACACCCTAACAACAAAAACCACTAAACCCCAACAAGAAACAACCCTAAACCCCTAACAAAAAACAACACTAACCCCCTAACAACAAGCAACCCTAACCAAACAACAAAAAACCCTAACCCACTAACAACAAACAACACTAACACCCTAACAACAAACAACCCTAACCCCCTAACAACAAACAACACTAACCCCCTAACAACAAACAAGCCTAACCCCCTAACAAGAAACAACACTAACCCCCTAACAACAAACAGCCCTAAACCCCTAACATCAAAGAACACTAACACCCTAACAACAAACAACCCTAACCCCCTAACAACAAACACTAACCCCCAAACAACAAACAACCCTAACCCCTGAAAACCAAAAACACTAACCCACTAACAACAAACAACCGTAACCCACTAACAACAAACAACCCTAACACCCTAACCACAAACAACACTAACCCCCTAACAACAAACAACCCTAACCCCCTAACAACAAACAATCTTAACCCCCGAACAACCAACAACACTAACCCCCTAACCACAGTAAACACTAACACCCTAACAACAAAAACCACCAAACCCCAACAAGAAACAACCCTAAACCCCTAACAACAAACAACACTAACCCCCTAACAACAAACAACCCTAACCAAACAACAAAAAACCCTAACCCACTAACAACAAACAACACTAACACCCTAAAAACAAACAACCCTAACCCCCTAACAACAAACAACACTAACACCCTAACAACAAACAACCCTAACCCCCTAACAACAAACAACCCTAAACCTCTAACATCAAAGAACACTAACACCCTAACAACAAACAACCCTAACCCCCTAACAACAAACACTAACCCCCAAACAACAAACAACCCTAACCCCTGAAAACCAAAAACACTAACCCACTAACAACAAACAACCCTAACCCACTAACAACAAACAACCCTAACACCCTAACAACAAACAACACTAACCCCCTAACAACAAACAACCCTAAACCCCTAACATCAAACAACACTAACCCCCTAACAACACAAAACACTAGCACCCTAACAACAACCAACCCTAACCCCTAAGAACAAACAACTCTAACCCCCAGCAACGAACAATACTAAACCCCTTACACCACAAAACCTAACCCCTTATCAACAAACAACCCTAACCCACTAACAACACACAACCCTAACACCCTAACAACAAGCAACACTAACCTCCTAACAACAAACAACCCTAAACCACTAACATCGAACATCACTAACCCCCTAACAACACAAAACACTAACACCCTAACAACAAACAACACTAACACCCTAACAACAAAAACCACTAAACCCCAACAAGAAACAACCCTAAACCCCTAACAACAAACACTAACCCCCTAACAACAAACAACACTAAACCCCTAACAAGAAACTACCCTAACCGCGTAACAACAAACAACCCTAACCCCCAAACAACAAACAACCCTAACCCCCTAACAACAAACAATCCTCACCCCCGAACAACCAACAACACTAACCCCCTAACCAAAATAAACACTAACACCCGAACAACAAAAACCACTAAACCCCAACAAGAAACAACCCTAAACCCCTAACAACAAAAAACACTAACCCCCTAACAACAAACAACCCTAACCAAACAAAAAACAAACCTAACCCACTAACATGAAACAACACTAAGACCCTAACGACAAACAACCCTAACCCCCAAACAACAAACAACACTAACACCCTAACAACAAACAACCCTAACCCCCTAACAAACAACACTAACCCCCTAACAACAAACAACCCTAAACCCCTAACATCAAAGAACACTAACACCCTAACAACAAACAACACTAACACCCTAACAACAAACACTAACCCCCAAAAAACAAACAACCCTAACCCCTGAAAACCAAAAACACTAAACCACTAACAACACACAACCCTAACCCACTAACAACAAACAACCCTAACACCCTAAAAACAAACAAAACTAAACCCCTAACAACACAAAACACTAACACCCTAACAACAAACAACACTAACACCCTAACAACAAAAACCACTAAACCCCAACAAGAAACAACCCTAAACCCCTAACAACAAACAACACTAACCCCCTAACAACAAACAACCCTAACCCCTAAAAACCAAAAACACTAACCCACTAACAACAAACAACCCTAACCCACTAACAACAAACAACCCTAACACCCTAACCACAAACAACACTAACCCCCGAACAACAAACAACCCTAACCCCCTAACAACAAACAATCCTAACCCCCGAACAACCAACAACACTAAACCCCTAACCACAGTAAACACTAACACCCTAACAACAAAAACCACTAAACTCCAACAAGAAACAACCCTAAACCCCTAACAACAAACAACACTAACGCCCTAACAACAAACAACCCTAAGCAAACAACAAACAAACCTAACCCACTAACAAAAAACAACACTAACACCCTAACAACAAACACCCCTAACCCCCTAACAACAAACAACACTAACCCCCTAACAACAAACCCTAAACTCCTAACATCAAAGAACACTAACACCCTAACAACAAACAACACTAACCCCCTAAAAACAAACACTAACCCCCAAACAACAAACAACCCTAACCCCTAAAAACCAAAAACACTAACCCACTAACAACAAACAACCCTAAACCACTAACAACAAACAACCCTAACAGCCTAACAACAAACAACACTAACCCCCTAACAACAAACAACCCTAAACCCCTAACATCAAACAACACTATCCCCCTAACAACAAACAACCCTAAACCCCTAACATCAAAGAACACTAACACCCTAACAACAAACAACCCTAACCCCCTAACAACAAACGCTAACCCCCAAACAACAAACAACCGTAACCCCTAAAAACCAAACACACTAACCCACTAACAACAAACAACCGTAACCCACTATCAACAAACAACCCTAACACCCTAACCACAAACAACACTAACCCCCTAACAACAAACAACCCTAACCCCCTAACAACAATCCTAACCCCCGAACAACCAACAACACTAACCCCCTAACCACAGTAAACACTAACACCATAACAACAAAAACCACTAAACCCCAACAAGAAACAACCCTAAACCCCTAACAACAAACAACACTAACCCCCTAACACCAAACAACCCTAACCCCCTAACAACAAACAACCCTAACCAAACAACAAAAAACCCTAACCCACTAACAACAAACAACACTAACACCCTAACAACAAACAACCCTAACACCCTAACAACAAACAACACTAACACCCTAACAACAAACAACCCTAACCCCCTAACAACAAACAACCCTAAACCCCTGACATCAAAGAACACTAACACCCTAACAACAAACAACCCTAACCCCCTAACAACAAACACTAACCCCCAAACAACAAACAAACCTAACCCCTGAAAACCAAAAACACTAACCCACTAACAACAAACAACCCTAACCCACTAACAACAAACAACCCTAACACCCTAACAACAAAAAACACTAACCCAATAACAACAAACAACCCTAAACCCCTAACATCAAACAACACTACCCCCTAACAACACAAAACACTAACACCCTAACAACAACCAACCCTAACCCCTAAGAACAAACAACACTAACGCCCTAAGAACAAACAACACTAACCCCCAGCAACGAACAATACTAAACCCCTAACAACACAAAACCTAACCCCTTTTCAACAAACAACCCTAACCCACTAACAACAAACAACCCTAACACCCTAACAACAAGCAACACTAACCCCCTAACAACAAACAACCCTAAACCACTAACATCAAACATCACTAACCCCCTAACAACACAAAACACTAACACCCTAACAACAAACAACACTAACACCCTAACAACAAAAACCACTAAACCCCAACAAGAAACAACCCTAAACCCCTAACAACAAACACAAACCCCCTAACAACAAACAACACTAAACTTCTAACAAGAAACTACCCTAACCCCGTAACAACAAACAACACTAACCCCGTAACAACAAACAACCCTAACCCCCAAACAACAAACAACCCTAACCCCCTAAGAACAAACAACACTAACACCCTAACAACAAATAACCCTAACCCCCTAACAACAAACAACACTAACCCCCTAACAACAAACAACCCTAAACCCCTAACATCAAAGAACACTAACACCCTAACAACAAACAACCCTAACCCCCTAACAACAAACACTAACCCCCAAACAACAAACAACCCTAACCCACTAACAACAAACAACCCTAACACCCTAAAAACAAACAACACTAAACCCCTAACAACACAAAACACTAACACCCTAACAACAAACAACACTAACACCCTAACAACAAAAACCACTAAACCCCAACAAGAAACAACCCTAAACCCCTAACAACAAACAACACTAACCCCCTAACAACAAACAACCCTAACCCCTAAAAACCAAAAACACTAACCCACTAACAACAAACAACCCTAACCCACTAACAACAAACCACCCTAACACCCTAACCACAAACAACACTAACCCCCTAACAACAAACAACCCTAACCCCCTAACAACAAACAATCCTAACCCCCGAACAACCAACAACACTAAACCCCTAACCACAGTAAACACTAACACCCTAACAACAAAAACCACTAAACTCCAACAAGAAACAACCCTAAACCCCTAACAACAAACAACACTAACGCCCTAACAACAAACAACCCTAAGCAAACAACAAACAAACCTAACCCACTAACAACAAACAACACTAACACCCTAACAACAAACACCCCTAACCCCCTAACAACAAACAACACTAACCCCCTAACAACAAACAACCCTAAACTCCTAACATCAAAGAACACTAACACCCTAACAACAAACAACACTAACCCCCTAAAAACAAACACTAACCCCCAAACAACAAACAACCCTAACCCCTAAAAACCAAAAACACTAACCCACTAACAACAAACAACCCTAAACCACTAACAACAAACAACCCTAACACCCTAACAACAAACAACACTAACCCCCTAACAACAAACAACCCTAAACCCCTAACATCAAACAACACTATCCCCCTAACAACAAACAACCCTAAACCCCTAACATCAAAGAACACTAACACCCTAACAACAAACAACCCTAAACCCCTAACAACAAACGCTAACCCCCAAACAACAAACAACCGTAACCCCTAAAAACCAAAAACACTAACCCACTAACAACAAACAACCCTAACCCACTAACAACAAACAACCCTAACACCCTAACCACAAACAACACTAACCCCCTAACAACAAACAACCCTAACACCCAACAACAAACAATCCTAACCCCCGAACAACCAACAACACTAACCCCCTAACCACAGTAAACACTAACACCCTAACAACAAAAACCACTAAACCCCAACAAGAAACAACCCTAAACCCCTAACAACAAACAACACTAACCCCCTAACAACAAACAACCCTAAACCCCTAACATCAAAGAACACTAACACCCTAACAACAAACAACCCTAGCCCCTTAACAACAAACAACACTAACCCCCTAACAACACAAAACACTAACACCCTAACAACAGACAACACTAACACCCTAACAACAAAAACCACTAAACCCCATCAAGAAACAACCCTAAACCCCTAACAACAAACAACACTAACCCCCTAACAAGAAACAACACTAACCCCCTAACAACAAACAACACTAACCCCCTAACAACAAACAACACTAACACCCTAACAACAACCAACACTAAACCCCTAACATCAAAGAACACTAACACCCTAACAACAAACAACCCTAACCCCCTAACAACAAACACTAACCCCCAAACAACAAACAACCCTAACCCCTGAAAACCAAAAACACTAAACCACTAACAACAAACAACCCTAACCCACTAACAACAAACAACCCTAACACCCTAAAAACAAACAACACTAAACCCCTAACAACACAAAACACTAACACCCTAACAACAAACAACACTAACACCCTAACAACAAAAACCACTAAACCCCAACAAGAAACAACCCTAAACCCCTAACAACAAACAACACTAACCCCCTAACAACAAACAACCCTAACCCCTAAAAACCAAAAACACTAACCCACTAACAACAAACAACCCTAACCCACTAACAACAAACCACCCTAACACCCTAACCACAAACAACACTAACCCCCTAACAACAAACAACCCTAACCCCCTAACAACAAACAATCCTAACCCCCGAACAACCAACAACACTAACCCCCTAACCACAGTAAACACTAACACCCTAACAACAAAAACCACTAAACCCCAACAAGAAACAACCCTAAACCCCTAACAAAAAACAACACTAACCCCCTAACAACAAGCAACCCTAACCAAACAACAAAAAACCCTAACCCACTAACAACAAACAACACTAACACCCTAACAAACAACCCTAACCCCCTAACAACAAACAACATTAACCCCCTAACAACAAACAACCCTAACCCCCTAACAAGAAACAACACTAACCCCCTAACAACAAACAGCCCTAAACCCCTAACATCAAAGAACACTAACACCCTAACAACAAACAACCCTAACCCCCTAACAACAAACACTAACCCCCAAACAACAAACAACCCTAACCCCTGAAAACCAAAAACACTAACCCACTAACAACAAACAACCGTAACCCACTAACAACAAACAACCCTAACACCCTAACCACAAACAACACTAACCCCCTAACAACAAACAACCCTAACCCCCTAACAACAAACAATCCTAACCCCCGAACAACCAACAACACTAACCCCCTAACCACAGTAAACACTAACACCCTAACAACAAAAACCACCAAACCCCAACTAGAAACAACCCTAAACCCCTAACAACAAACAACACTAACCCCCTAACAACAAACAACCCTAACCAAACAACAAAAAACCCTAACCCACTAACAACAAACAACACTAACACCCTAAAAACAAACAACCCTAACCCCCTAACAACAAACAACACTAACACCCTAACAACAAACAACCCTAACCCCCTAACAACAAACAACCCTAAACCTCTAACATCAAAGAACACTAACACCCTAACAACAAACAACCCTAACCCCCTAACAACAAACACTAACCCCCAAACAACAAACAACCCTAACCCCTGAAAACCAAAAACACTAACCCACTAACAACAAACAACCCTAACCCACTAACAACAAACAACCCTAACACCCTAACAACAAACAACACTAACCCCCTAACAACAAACAACCCTAAACCCCTAACATCAAACAACACTAACCCCCTAACAACACAAAACACTAGCACCCTAACAACAACCAACCCTAACCCCTAAGAACAAACAACACTAACGCCCTAAGAACAAACAACTCTAACCCCCAGCAACGAACAATACTAAACCCCTAACAACACAAAACCTAACCCCTTATCAACAAACAACCCTAACCCACTAACAACACACAACCCTAACACCCTAACAACAAGCAACACTAACCCCCTAACAACAAACAACCCTAAACCACTAACATCAAACATCACTAACCCCCTAACAACACAAAACACTAACACCCTAACAACAAACAACACTAACACCCTAACAACAAAAACCACTAAACCCCAACAAGAAACAACCCTAAACCCCTAACAACAAACAACACTAACCCCCTAACAACAAACAACCCTAACCCCTAAAAACCAAAAACACTAACCCACTAACAACAAACAACCCTAACCCACTAACAACAAACAACCCTAACACCCTAACCACAAACAACACTAACCCCCGAACAACAAACAACCCTAACCCCCTAACAACAAACAATCCTAACCCCCGAACAACCAACAACACTAAACCCCTAACCACAGTAAACACTAACACCCTAACAACAAAAACCACAAAACTCCAACAAGAAACAACCCTAAACCCCTAACAACAAACAACACTAACGCCCTAACAACAAACAACCCTAAGCAAACAACAAACAAACCTAACCCACTAACAACAAACAACACTAACACCCTAACAACAAACACCCCTAACCCCCTAACAACAAACAACACTAACCCCCTAACAACAAACAACCCTAAACTCCTAACATCAAAGAACACTAACACCCTAACAACAAACAACACTAACCCCCTAAAAACAAACACTAACCCCCAAACAACAAACAACCCTAACCCCTAAAAACCAAAAACACTAACCCACTAACAACAAACAACCCTAAACCACTAACAACAAACAACCCTAACAGCCTAACAACAAACAACACTAACCCCCTAACAACAAACAACCCTAAACCCCTAACATCAAACAACACTATCCCCCTAACAACAAACAACCCTAAACCCCTAACATCAAAGAACACTAACACCCTAACAACAAACAACCCTAACCCCCTAACAACAAACGCTAACCCCCAAACAACAAACAACCGTAACCCCTAAAAACCAAAAACACTAACCCACTAACAACAAACAACCCTAACCCACTAACAACAAACAACCCTAACACCCTAACCACAAACAACACTAACCCCCTAACAACAAACAACCCTAACACCCAACAACAAACAATCCTAACCCCCGAACAACCAACAACACTAACCCCCTAACCACAGTAAACACTAACACCCTAACAACAAAAACCACTAAACCCCAACAAGAAACAACCCTAAACCCCTAACAACAAACAACACTAACCCCCTAACAACAAACAACCCTAACCAAACAACAAAAAACCCTAACCCACTAACAACAAACAACACTAACACCCTAACAACAAACAACCCTAACACCCTAACAACAAACAACACTAACACCCTAACAACAAACAACCCTAACCCCCTAACAACAAACAACCCTAAACCCCTGACATCAAAGAACACTAACACCCTAACAACAAACAACCCTAACCCCCTAAAAACAAACACTAACCCCCAAACAACAAACAACCCTAACCCCTGAAAACCAAAAACACTAAGCCACTAACAACAAACAACCCTAACCCACTAACAACAAACAACCCTAACACCCTAACAACAAACAACACTAACCCCCTAACAACAAACAACCCTAAACCCCTAACATCAAACAACGCTACCCCCTAACAACACAAAACACTAACACCCTAACAACAACCAACCCTAACCCCTAAGAACAAACAACACTAACGCCCTAAGAACAAACAACACTAACCCCCAGCAACGAACAATACTAAACCCCTAACAACACAAAACCTAACCCCTTTTCAACAAACAACCCTAACCCACTAACAACAAACAACCCTAACACCCTAACAACAAGCAACACTAACCCCCTAACAACAAACAACCCTAAACCACTAACATCAAACATCACTAACCCC